>NC_047149.1:5813604-6142532 GCF_009829125.3 Periophthalmus magnuspinnatus
ACTTCTATCTCAGTACTCCAGATCCCACCTCCGTGCCCTCTGAGGAGACGAATGGCTGTCCGGCCGGGGTGGGAGGGTACGCGGACGCTCTTCCTCTTGGGTCATGCTATCGTCTGTCATGGTGCCTGTGTTTTTAAGTATGAGGTGTTCCGTTACAAAGGCGAGCCCCGCGTGTGTTTGGGTTAGCGTACAGTCCGGTGACCCACATCTGCTCTGTTTGTGTGCAGTATAGGTCAGAGAGTAGCCCGCTGATTGACGTGCTGATATTTTAAAAGTATTTTGGTTTCTTCTTACTTATCAAAGGTCAGAAAGTGGCTACTATTAACAGTCGCTCCAGCTCACGTGCATGTGTGTTATGATTGGAATGCCAGATAGAATAGTGCTTCTGGAAGTGGCTAAGTGTGTAATGGCGCTACCTAGTACGCCACTGATGAGTACTGGACTGTAAATGATTTCCTTTCATGTAATAAAGTAACATTTGTTTTGCCCGAGTACAGATATGTTGTAAAAGCAGCTTTGGGGTCAAAATAAAGCCGGTGTGTACTGCCATCTAATTGTAAGGTGTTTTTATTGTCCAAGAATCAGGAGGTAATGCTAGTGCTTTGTTAGCATGCTAGTTGTTGTTAGTGATGGCAAAACACGCTCTGGCCTAAAGTTGTGAAAAGGACATATAAACCTCTTGTGGTGAGGAGGCTAGTAATGAAAGTGAACTATTTCTGGTTTTAAGACAGTAAAAATCAGGTACAGTGCGTTTAAGATAATTATTTCAGTATTTTGGGGGACAAACTGTATAGAAATTATACTCTCTGTCAAACTGGAATCATTGTCAGGTAAGATCATTTTCTAAAACACATGTGTCAAACTCAAGGCCCGGGAGCCAAATGCGGCCCGTCATGTCATTTTATGTGGCCCACGACAAGGTAAATTTAAATGTATGATTGTCTTAAAATGTCAGTTTATCAGGAGTTACGCAGTTACACAGACACATTTTTTATATCTTTGCAAATTTGAGACGAACCATTTTGCTGATGTGGCCCTCGGTGAAATTGAGTTTGACACCCCAGTTCTAAAGCATTAAAGGTCCTATATTGGCTTTTATGACCTTCAAGCCATGTTATAATGCTGTTCCCTTCTCAAAAACATACCTGGAGTTGAGTTTTGTTTCATTCACACATGTTTGAGTAGTATTTTATTGTTACTCTGTCTACATCTCCAAAGCTCAAAATGCTCTCTTCCACCTTGTGATGTCATGAAGCAGTATTTTTAGGTTAACAGCTCCATTTGGCAAATCCAGGGCTGAAATGATCCAAATGATTCTAGTGAAGGTGTATGGAGTTTAAAAACACAATGGATCATTTCCTGTATTACCACATGACAGGTAATGCAGCTGACAAATGTTCCTATACTGTACAAGGCTCATAAAGTGGGAACATTTGAGCGAAATGTGTTTTGCCCCAGTACAGCTATATTGTATAAGCAGCTCTTGATGTCAAAATACGTCCACTGCATGCTGTTTTATTGTTCGATTATCAGGAAGTTTGTATTACCATGCTAGTTGTTGTTCGATGGCAACTCTTCTGACCAATGTAAAAAGCGCTTCTAAACTCATAGCTGTGAATAATTTGGATGCTCGGAATGTATTACAAGTGAACTAGTGCTGTTTTTCATGGTTTTAATGCTGTAAAAATCATGCACAGCGCCTTTAATGCAGCGTGTTTTTGTCGTTTTGCTTGTTTAAAATACTTGCAGAAGCCTTGAAATGAGTTGTGGAGATGGTGAGTGCACAGAGGCTGGAGAGCTGCCGTTTGAATCCCAGGAAAGTGGCAGGAACAGCGGGGTGAGTTGGCCCGGGTGGTGGGGACTTTCCTCCATCCGGCTTGGCTCTGCTTTAACAATGGCCCTGAGTCACAGCGTTCTGACTTGCAGTGCAGATATGTGGTCGGCTGACGGTGGTTGCAGCAGGTGTTTCTAGTAGTTTTGTTATGTTTTGGGCAGTGTTATAGGTCTATACTTTCTCTTACTGTATCTTTGATGTGGAGAAATGAGCAAAGTGGGTGTGTGGAGAACAATCGGGAGGGTTTCATAATATAATGTAATAACAATGCATTTTGAGCTATAGAACACAATGACAGACTTAGAGAGATTGCCAAATTAATATAGATTAATTTAAAGCCAGAGATTGTAATGTTTTGTATAGTTTTGCATGTGATGTACTACATCCAAAAAGATTCATACAGTACCTTTAAGTTTCCCAATTTATATTTGTCTGTCTGAGTATGAAACTGTCAGTTAAGTCAACTAAAGTCAAGAATTACTACTTTATAGACGATAATTTAGTATAAAAAAAAAACAATTATTCATTATTAGTCTCTCTACATCTTCAAAGTTCAAAATGCTCTGTTCCACCTTGTGATGTCATGAAGTGGTAGTGGTTAATCTGTGCTGTCTGCTCATTGTGAAGAAAATGAAATAGTACTTGTTTTAAAATTATATTCGAACAAAGTATCCAACTTGATTTTCAATACATATGGAGAGGTGAATTGCCCAAGATCCTTAGTGTCGTAGTAATACCAGTGTGGATGAAGTACTCAATTTTAAGGAAAAGTACAGATACGGAGGTAAAAAGTTACTCAAGCAAAAGTTAAAGTATCACATGAAAAAATGTACTTAAGTAAAAGTATTTAAGTATCCTTTTAAAAATGTACTTAAAAAGTAAAAAGTAATTATTTCACACAAGACTCGTTAATTTGTGTTAAATGTAGTGATATTGTGAAGTGATATTAAAAAAATAAATAAATCAATGTTTTTATTGAATTTTGTGTATTTATTTTTGTTTACTCAAAACCAAAGCTTGAACTCGAAAACTTTAGTCAGGATTTTTCCACGAACATGGTAAAAATAACCCCTCAAATCATATGAAAAGTACTCTGTATCTGTACTTTACTACTTGTACCGCTGAATAATTCCCATTGAATCCAACACCAACCTTCAGATGAGCTTTTTGTCCTTTGCATTTCCTTTTCCCAAACCCCTTTAAACTCCTTTATATTTTTTATGTTTCTCTGACAGTTCTTCGCTCCCAGCCTGCCCCAGTTCTGTAGCCGAGTGACGAGGGCCCGATTGGATTGGGCCAGAGTCGCGCTGCAGGTAATTGGTCAGGAAATGGGCTGCCCGCCTCTCTCCTCGTCCTCCCCTCCTCCTCCCCCCACACCCCCCTCATTGCCTCCTCCCTGTGGACATCTGCTCCTCTCTCTCTCCCTCTCTCTCCGTCTCTCTCTCTCTCTCTCCCTTCCTCCAGTGTCTCTCCATCGCTCTGAGTGGACTACGCAACAGACCGCAGCTCACTTGAATCGGCCCTAGATAGGTCTCCCCTGTCACTTTGTTTTGGAACCTAAAGGATATGGAGCTAAGCTGGGATAGGATACTGCCTAAGTGATTTTCTGTTCATGGGAATGGTCAGTGTAAGGTAAGTCATAGGTCAACTTATATTTTGGATTTTATTTGCAGTATTTTTTATTGTCTCACATGCCAAATTCCAGTTCAAGTTGAGTTGAATTTGTATGTTGTTGTTTTTTTGTTTTTTTTGTTTTTTTAATTCAGTTTCAGTGCTACTGTTTTGAAGAATTCATTTGAGGTTTCAACATTGTTTTTACCTTGAATTTTGTCTTTTAGTTAGACCTTCACTAAGACCTGGTTTATTCTTGCTTTGACGTGGTTTAATCCTTGGTTGAGGTCATAGTTTAGTCCTGGTTTAGTCCTGGTTTTATTAGATGTTTGAACCTCGTTTTAGTCTTGGATTTAGTCTTTTGGTTGGACCTGATTTGGTCCTGCTTTGACCTGGTTTAGTCCTTGTTGTTGTCCTGGTTTAAGTCATAGTTTAGTCCTGGTTTAGTCTTGGTTAAGTCCTGGTTTTATCTCATTTCAGTGCTATTGTTTTGAAGAATTGATTAGAAGTTTGGACCCTTGGATGTAGTGTTTTGGCTAGACCTTCATTCAGATCTGGTTTGGTCCTGCTTTGGCCTGGTTTAGTCCTGGTTTAAGTCATAGTTTTAAGTTCTGGTTAAGTCTTGATTAAGTCCTGATTTTATCCATTTTCATTGTTAACTCTTTTGAAGAACGCACTTGAAGATTGAACCCTGTTTTAGCCTTGAATTTAGTCTTTTGGTTGGACCTTCCTTAAGACCTTGGTCGTGCTTTGACCTGGTTTAGTCCTTGTGTCCTGATTAAGTCCTTTCCTTTCCTTTTTCTTTCATTCTGATTTAGTCCCTTACTAGTTCTTCTTTTGACCCAATACAAACCTTGACTGGACTTGATTTAGTCCTGCTTTAGTCCTGGTCTAGTTTGGTTGAGTCAAATGCCGTCCTCCGGTCTTTAACCCCCCTCCGGTCTCTTGTCAATAGTAATCACAGAGTTACGTTCCAAGTGGCCATAAATTACCCCACGCACCGTTTCATTTGAGACTGGCTCTGATGGCACCTTTTAGTCACAGGTTCAGACACTGCATGTTGATATTAGAAAGACTACAACAATTCCCAAACTGTGAAATAAAACTAGGGCTGTCACAATCACAAATTTTGGCGATTATATTTAAAGGTGCACCACTTAGCTTTTGCGGAATGTCCACGGAGATGTTATGGCTTTGTCTGGAATGGTCCACAGTATGGCATCATGCTCATCCATCTCCATTTAGACGAGCTGGCCAAATGACAGGACAGATCTGTGGAGAGGTGACCCCGCTCACAGTGAGAATTCATGTTTTACAACGCATTTAAAATACCCCTGTTACGTAATAAATCATTTAGTACCTTAGTATTCCAGGTGGCTAATCAGACTGATATTACAGAGCCCACCTTCTCAGCACCGTCTCCTTATTAACAATCTGGCATGGCACCCATTGAAATAGTTGGGGAATGGGAAACGTCCAGCATCACAACAGTCAATCAACACACTTCAATTACGAAACGATGTCATTTTTGGCTAAATTAAATTAAATGTGTAGCATAGTACATCTTTTTACTTTTTTCTGTCTTGTTAGCAAGTATGAATAGAATGCTTTTGTCAGAAAATATATGCACCAAAAGCTGTGCCGACTCAGAACCCGTATTAGATGTATTTCTTGAGAATGTGAAAACTCCTTTGAGACGACTTGATGACGTAATATAGTAACGCCGAATAAAACCAGTAAAACCTGTTCTAATGCAACACAATGTGACCTGCGATCAAAAACAGCCAAATGAAACACTATTTTTTTTATTGCTATAAACACTCACATATTTATTACCTCTACCTCCCGTTTTGTAGATTGATTTATTGAATTATTTTCCATATGTTTCCATAGCTTGCAGGTATTCCTTATATTTGCTTTAGATTTTATACAGCGCTTTTACACCTTCAAGGCTCCAAGCTCCACTCCCCTATCCACACATACATTCATACACCAGTGTACACAGACACTAGGGGCGAGGTGAGTTAAGTGTCTTGCTCAAAAACACAACAACAGCATACATGTGTGGGAGAGGGATTCGAACTGCAAACGTTCAAATCAATATACAAACACTACCAACTGAGCTGCAACACTGTTTACGCTAACATTTTTGGAACATAATGTACGATGCAGAGTCCATCAAGTGCTTGTCTCCATGGAGATGTTCCCATTTTGCCTGGAATGTTCCACAGTATTGCATTAAACATATCTATCCTATCCCGTTACAGCCGTTTCCATTGCTGAAAATACCTTGAAAAACACACGTTGTTTCTGTCAGTGGTATCGTTTTTACACAGATCTGACCTGTAAGCTGGCCTGGTAACTTCCCCCGTTTGTCGCCATGATGATAGATACATTTAATGCCATACTACGGAACAATCCAGGGTAGAGAAGCTAGCAGATCCTCCACTCTGTATTAATTACTCATAGAGCGAACGTCCTTGGTACACTTGTCTAACCTGACACGCGCTCCTCTGTGGGCTGTCCTGGTTCAGATCGGGCTAATTTCAGCTGCGGAGGAGAACGCACAAATGGATGAACTAGTTTGTGGTGGTCCATTTGGCCTGGCTCCTTCTTTTTTATGTAATGTCATCGGTTGCCAGATTTGAGATTTTTACAGCGTGTGGTCAGCGGGTTTCCTGTGGTTGGTTTTGGCTACGAAGCTAATATTAAGTCATAGGTCTTATAAATGACTTCTGTGTTTTTTTGTTTAGTTTTTTTGTATGTTGTTTGTGCGTGTAGAACTTTTCCACTAACATTTTTGGAAGAGAAAAACCATAGCACGTTTTGAGAATCCTAGTCAAAGCTTTAGCAGCACGGTTACATTAAAGAGGGGGTATTACACTTCTACGGGGTATTAACTGCTAACACATAACATATTTAGATCAGTGTGTTGACTTTTATTATTTTGAAAATGCTATATTTGCCAAAAACAACGTAATAATATACTATTGTCCCCTTTGCTCCCCGCGCAAAGACACTCCCCCTTCAGAGCGCTATCACAACACAATCGGTGCATGTGGCTAATGAAACTACTGCACATCACATCAGGTTTGTGAAATAGTAGTGTATTGTTTTGTATCCTGCTTTTGTATATTTGTGGAAAATTGTTGTGTGGGAGCATGGGTGACATAAGCTTTGGATCGGATCATGCTGCTAAATGTAAGGAGGGTTTGAGTTGTGCCTGGCAAAGATCGCTAGATTACTCAAACATGCATGGATGACAATTAAAATCTACTCAGACATGTTTTTGATGAGGGAACAACATTATAACATGGTAGAGGCTCAGAAAGGTTCATTTTGCATAATACCCCCTCTTTAATTCAGTTATTCAAGTATTCATGAGTTCTGTTATGCAATGTTTTGAAGACTGTTTCCCATTCAAAAGATATAATATTTTGAATTATTCTGAAACCCATGGATAGCAATTTCAAATGAGTTTCCTTCTGCATTAACATTTGAGAGACTGGAATCTGAACGGTTAAACTAATGCAACAATCCCGTGCAATTTAGAACTTTAGACATTTTTTGGGAGGTCTAAACTACTGAGATGTTTTGGGGTTTTTTTCCATGAAAGAGGAAAAAATTGATGATTGATTAGTTCGACTTTTCAAATTTTGGTGGGATGGGTTGCAATTAAGTGTGCCTCCCTGATCATGGAGTCTGTACAAGCTTCTCCAGTAGTTCAGAGTCTGGTCACAGCTGAATCTACCCATTTTCAAGTGGGTGTGATTGACAGTTGGATTAGCCAATCAGGGACACGCATGGTCTGTCCGTATCAAAACAAATATGGCTGCTTATGAGGAAAAACAAAGCAAATATAAATATCCCAGAGGACAGAAAACATGGTGGATTTCTGCAGTGAGTGAAGCAATAAACTGTTCATCTGAGGTGTGAGAAAACTTGATTAGTCAACTACAAAGGGGGCGCAGCAAAAGCTCTCAGAAGTATTAAGTATCTTTTTGTATTTAACCAAACTGCACTCACAAGACTACACCTGCAGGGGGAGTTCATATAAAAGCAATAAAATTACTAGGAAACAATGTATTTATATAAAGACAAATTAAGCTTGTGAATGATGAGTTTAATCTGCCTTTTTACACATAAATACCAAAAAAATACCAGATCTTCAGCTAACTCACTCACTTTTCCTTTATGTTGTTGTCGTATATCAATCCTTACAATTTAAATAAGATAATTACTCGACCAATACAAATGTTGGCCAATTAACACACCATCGACCAATTAATCGACTCCAGACCTATTGTACAGCTGTGTTTTGTTCTGACTCGAGGCGCAACAGAGGGCGTGGACACCAGACTGACATCCCTCTGTGTAAATAATACAGGTAAAGATACTGCTATACTTCTTCTGCTACTACTACTACTACTACTGTAACTCATGCATAAATGTACCTGAAGTATAAATCGTAATTACCTACATAGTACAAACACATGCAAACATTATAGTGGAATAAGTGCATGCAGTTGCTGAAAAGTCCCTGAGTGCTGGGGTCTTTTCCTGAGCCATGTACATGTTAATCTAGGGCCAAACACACTTCCTCCCCATGCTCTGCATCCGGAGCACAACTCTGTCCTCTACACACAAGCCCTAAAGTCAACACAAACACACTCAAATCACTATGCAACTCTTCAGATAGATTTTATTCTGATACTAAATATTACCTAAAAATCTCAGTCCATGTAATGTATTGTTTTAAATGTGTGCTATATAGGGCATCAAAATTAAATTTAAATTCTAATGCGAATGCATGTAAGTCACAAAGGCTGCATTTTTTGAAGTACCATAATTTCCTCCGCAAACGACAAGGTCTTATTGTGTATAAAAACTGCTAACCCTGTACTTAAGATCTGCACAAACATGTCAGTAATGTGATTCTTTTATTAGTTTGTCAGTCAAGATTTCTGTCTTTTTGCGTATGCTTCTGGACCATATATAGTGTAAAGAAGTGGCTCCAGTCAAATGAAGCTCATCGAGGCTGGAGCAGTTATAGGGGCCAATCTGGAGCCGAGTTCCATATTAGGAGCCAATGAGCCAATCTGGAGCAAAGCTGTTGAAGTTAACACCTCTTCCTTGCTAATGCTTTGGGAGCGACCTTGGGGAAAGAAGGCAACTGATCTGTCTCTTATTAATGTTCATATCTTGATTTACGGACCCAGTAGTCAAATAAAAATACCAGGATCATGTAGAGCGGGTCAATTAGGACATTTTAAGACCAAAATGACGAGTCTGACAGCAGTACATACAGAGAGAGGGGCAAAAGTTTTCTAATGTAAAGTGAATTGGAGCCAGAGTTGATGAAGCTGGAAGTACAGCCCGTGATCAGTTCCTATTTGGAACGCGGCGGCTGGTGGGTTAGCTATGTCTAACTCACCAGCCGCCAAACAGTCCATGTTCTGGACTTTTTTAAAACACTGAACTTTGAACAGAATTTTCTTATTAAAACACAAATCTAATTACAATGCTTGTTAGAAAACATTTGGATCATCACATTTGGATATTTTTTTCTAAATTGTTCAGTCCTAATTCTTTACTGAAAAACATCTTGCTGGATTGGTGTTTTTGGGTGGCTTTTAACCCACATTGCACTGTATATTCAGGCCTTTGAGCTACTTTTGGACTCTTTAGCGTCAGGCTGATTATATGAGAAAATTCCTGATATGGATTTTCCCAATAGTATTGTAGTGTTCTGGTTAGAGATGTGGGTTTTAATGGCCAACGCCGATAGCAATTGTTTAGAATCCAGAGCAACCGATGGCTGATAAGCCTTGCCGATATGTGAGGCAGATTTTTCATTATCTTCCCTTTAAGAATAGTCGCATTTTCTGCAGTTATCACATTGCATTGAAGTGTTGAAATAATGCTTCATGTGTGTTCTTTAGGCAGCAGGTCGGCCAAAACAAAATATCGGCCTGTGCTGGACATTTAAGGCCGATAGCCCATACACTAAAAAGTGCAAATATCGGCCTGATATGGCCGTCCCTAGTTCTGCTGGCTTCTGTAGGCCAAAACAAGAGCCAAACAACTGCAGTCTCAGCTCACTAGAGCAGTGGATCTTAACCTGGGTTCGGTGAGTCAGTCTCAGGGGTTCGGCGGAGGTCAAGACATGTACCGAACTCATATGATTAGCGGACTGCGAGCGACTTAAGACGTTGGCCCAATTCAACAAATGCACCCTTTGATGTGTCTATCGAAGTACCTACCCAACTTAAATGAGCCGTTTGAAAGGCATAAAAACATAAAACGACATAAAAATTAAGCAAAGGAACAGACTTTGTTGTGAAAATGACATGAGAGTGGCACTTGCCAAGGTTAAGCCACGCGTTTCTAAACTGGTCTCTCAAAGGCAACAGCAGAAGTCACACTGATTTGCTGTAAATATTCATTATTATTCTAGCCTGATGGAAATTAGGTCAGGGGTGTGTGTTAAAATGTTAAAAATAATAAATAGCATAAATACAATAAGTTCATTATTGAAATACATAAGGTTAAAAATTTAAATAATTTCAGTGTGGTAGTATTAAAAAAGGTCATGTCTTTATAAAAAGGTATGTATGTAATTTGTTGTGAGTTCATGCATTGTACTGGTTTTATTCTTTGAACACAGTGATGTTAATGTACGATTCATTTTGTGCACCAGTAAAACATACATATGTCTTGCATTTGAAAAAAAATAAATTATATATATATATATATATATATATATATATATATATTCAATAAAGAAGGGTTCGGTGAATGTGCATATGAAACTGGTGGGGTTCAGTACCTCCAACAAGGTTAAGAACCACTGCACTAGAGCCAAAACAAACCAATAACTGACCAATAGATCCTTCACATCAACGTGTTGACATAGCAACCAAGTTTCACATACAAAAGTAATGACATGAACAAAAACACATAAACAGCTTCAAAAACAGCAAAAGGTGTCAACTCTGAGATAAACACAAAATATCATTTACAGTGATATCATTACAGTGTTACAGATGTTATTTATTTCTGCCGTGCATAAGAAATGTGCTAAAATGTACCCGTAAATGGTTTGGTTTTGCTTAAGTGTCGCTCATAATCAACTGTAAACATGAAGTTTGGAAGTTTACACGGCAAATTTCTTCAGTTTTTAATCAGATCTTTCAACTTTTGCTCAGTTTACATTGATGATATCCCCAGTGATTATGTTTGCATATCTTGAGGGCTTGCTTTCTGCTGGTGGACTGGAGAAGTTGTGGTTCAAATGTGGCTAAAACAATAGCTGCAATCTTCAAAGTTGTGATATATTTTATATTTTATTTAAAAAAAACATGGAGGGCACTTCTGAGAATACCACAGAATGATGTCCTTAGGTGGAACAGACCATTTTGAGAGAGTAAATGGTCAGATTTTTATACCGTGCGTTTTCACTTTCAAGACAGTCAAAGCTCTTTAGATCAACGAACCACTCAGCCATTCACACACACATTCATACACAAGTGTACACATACTCTAGGTGCAAGGTGGGTTAAGTGTCTTCCCCAAGGACACAACAACAGTATTCACCTGTGGGAGATAGAATCGCATCACCAACCTGACCGGTCAACCAGCGATGTTTTATCTCTAGAGTGTATTGCGTCATAAACCTTCAGATTTACATCATGACTTCTGTAGAAGAGTGTCTTGCCCAAGAACACAATGACAGGATGGTCGCCAAATATAGAGATTGAACCATCAACCTTTGGGCTGATAATATTTGTAATTCCTCGATACAACTTTTTACATATTCAAATTTTACGCTCTTAAATTCATGCTTTTCTAGGTAAACAAGAACCACTTTTGAGGTTGTTTTCTTCAAATCAGAAGCAATTTTTTGTGGTTCACATTTGGCTCACGGTTGTTTTGAGAACATTTCAATTGTCTCTGGAATTTGAATGCTTCATTTGCCACTTTGGAAACCAAAATTTTCCATTACCTCAAATGATCCATTTTACAATAAGCCCATAGCCTGTCCAGCTCTATGGTTTGGTCTTCAGGAATGTCTTTTGTTAGAGTTTACATTTGGCTTGATTTCTGCGTAAACCATGTCTCTTCACTGTCGCCAAAACTGCGGCTGGACGGAGCTGGAGATTCCTGGAGTTCTGCTGGCATTGAATGCAGCACTTAAGCCCCAGGGAAGACCTACAAGAATGTGGAAAGCCCTATGTAAACACAAGTCAGGAAAAGTCATATTTCACACTTAATCAGCATTGTTGCTTTAGCTCAAATTTTATTAGCTTCAGTTTTGGGGATAATTTGGCGTTGGATATTTGTTATTTTAAAAGTCTGCGTGTGATTTATGGGTTCAATTAATCAAGCAACTCGCAGTGCCGTAACTTCTATAGGAAAGTGGGTCATTAGTTCATGTATTCGACCAAAATGAAATGAAAATTGTTTTAGATTAAAGCCACAGTATGTAAGTTTTCTGCCAAAGGTTAAAACATAAAAGCCTTTTTTTCATTTTGCATGTTTTTATTGCATTGAAAACTGTGTTGCTTTACTCTGACCTGGCCACAAACCTGACTCTTTTTTTTTTTTTTTTGCTGAAGAGGGGCGTTTTTTTCCTTGTTTCCATGGAAATGTTGTTCCTTTGGCTGTAATGTTCCAGACTATGGCCTAAAACACATCTATCCCCATGGAGTTCTTCTGAAGTACGGTTTTAACTTTCATGCAGGTGATGTGCCACCTACAGAACTGTACCTTTAACTAGATTCTGGACAACTTTAGAATGAGATTAGTGCTGCATTCATGTGGTCCTCGGGAACTCGGGATTCCCGGATTAGATTTCAGAATTACGACTTGTTTGTCTTCATGTCCTTTTATCTCAGAAAGTCTTGATTTTGATGTCGCCCATAATAAAATCATTGAGTCTGCTCATTAATGGTGTTTAATAGAGCTAACGAGTGAGATTTGTGGGTCATTAGTCTTCTCTAAAGCTCGGAAAACATTTTCACAAGTTCCCGAGGACCACATGAATGCAGCATAAGTATTTTGTAGGACTATAGGCTTTCAGTCTATTAATCGGTCCATGGTGTCATAGTTGACCAAAATGTTCCTCATTTACAAATTATTTTATTGCAATTAATACATTTATAAGGTAGAATGAGAAGACACTGCTGAATTTATGTGAGTGAAAGATGTTGTTTTTCATATACATATAGTTTACTACTACTTTTACTCAGTTTTGTGAGCCTGTGGTCTTTGAGTTCAGTTTAGGTCAGACACGTGGGCAGATTATAGCAATACTAAAGTGCTATTCTGGGGCGACATTATTCCACCCTTTTACTCAATTAACTGATACAGCTAGACTACTATAGACTAGGGTTGTCAGAAGTATCAAAAATGTGATACTAATTAGAACTCCATACTCATTTGAGCAGGTATTGATGCTAAAAAAAAAAAATCTTATTTACAGGATAGAATTGAACCTTTCCTGAATGTCTTTAGAATGATCTTGAGCTCTATCAGAACAAGTATAAGACACATAGACTAGTATACACCCATGGACCACTATGGACCTACTGGACACTGAGGGAGTACACACATATAAGGACACATGGGAATAGAAAAGAAAGTACTTAACTCACTATGTAACACATTTGCCTTGTTTAAGTCTTTTTAAAGAAGTGATTCAATCACACTTTTAGTATTAGTCTTAGTATTAGTATTAGTATTAGTATTAGTATTAGTATTAGTATTAGTATTAGTATTAGTATTAGTATTAGTATTAGTATTAGTATTAGTAATAAGCAGTAGGAGGTTGAATACTGCAGTGCTTCCTCATTGAATTCCTGGTTTGTGACCAGTACGACTCAACACGTTTTATTAAAATTATCTTTTGGTTGTTTTTGTTTTGGTGTGGCGTCTGTACCACTGCATCACGATGCAGAACCAGCTGTGGTGTCAAATCTAGAGACTTCACACGTGTCAACTCCACTGTCATGATTAATCAGGACTAGTTTATGGAGGACAGTCTTGGTGTTTGACAGGAGGGTGGTTGGTGACCATGATTTCCTCTGATTGGCTAATCCACAGGTAAATTACATCCATCTGATGTCGAGGCAGTATGACTGTTGCCTAGACTACATGCCTTTGTGACGTATCAGAAACATGTGCACTCTTGCCCCAGTTGTATTAAAGTATGGGTCAAATGCAGTACGGCTGAATGGTTTTGGCAAAATATCTAGCTGTCATTTGTATGTCAATCATTGTGGTTGTGATTAGATTTGTGATTTATCTTTTAATAGTCCTTTAAATGCCCTCAAGAGTATTCACATTCGAGACAAGACTTAAAGGTACAGTGTGTAACTTTCTGGAAGTGGTACGTCACCTGCATAATTCCACAGAAATAGAAAGTTCAAATCATACTTCAGAACATTTCCCATGGAGATGGATATTTTTCATGCCATACTGTGGAAGACTATGGTCAAAGGAACAGCATTTCTATGGAAACAAGCAGAAGGTCACTTAAGAGTCAGGTTTGTGGAGATGCAAGCCCACTCAGAGTAAGGACACATGTTTCTGGCATATTTTTGACTGAACAGTTACATTTTGTGACCTTAAAAAGAACTGAACTGCTTCACTATGACAAAAATCCCATGTATTTCAGAGCATGTTTGCAGAGGTCTACATATATATATATATACATATTAAGATAGGATTTTTTTTTATTCCATTAATCTTGCAGAGGTCCCTATGATGACTGTACAGTACCTACCTACAAAAACATTACAACATTACAAGTCGTGTTCTCTGTTCTTATAAAACCCAAATCTGTTTTTTCTTTGTCTTGATGTTATGCCAATAACCAAAAGCCCTTGATTATCTTGGACATGTTTTTGATCTCTGTACCCGCTCATGTCATTCTGGAGAGCCCCTTTAACTGGATTTACACTGTCCTTAGAAAACATTGTGCTAGGTAGTAAACCCTCCTATTCTGTGTTTACACTGCCCCAGAGTTCTAAGAAGACCACCAGTATACTGACTCGTACCCCTCCACTTCACTGTCTCCCCGGAAGCCATTGACCGAGCGACCATCTCCATAGGCAACAAGGCAAACTGCACACGCATCAGTGGCAGCTCCCGCTCTGTGTGAAGAGGCTGTGAGCGGAGGACAGAGAGGGAGAATGGGGTATGTGTTTGTGAAGAGAGGAAGAAAAGAGGAGGTTAAGCAATAGTGGACAGTAGCGATAGACTCTACAGTCCTCTACAGTCGGGGAAAATATTATGACCACCAACCTAACGAAAGAAAGGATAGTACTGGTGGTTTTCAGATGTTAGAATATGATGATCTCATAGTCTCAAATCAAATGTCAAATGTCAAATCTGGTCATTTCTGTTAGTGACTAGAATCAAGGGCTCGCTGTATTAAAACAAAAACCTATATTTTGATAATATTAATTTTAGCTGTCCCCCATCTGTATTATGGTAAATGGTCACATTTTTCTATAGCACTTTTCCACCTTCAAGGCACTCAAAGCGCTTTACAACAAGGAACCACTCACCCATTCACACACCAGTGTACGCAGACACTGAGGGCGAGGTGGGTTAAGTGCCTTGCCAAAGGACACAATGACAGCATTCATCTGTGTGAGCAAGAATCGCACCACCGACCTATCAGATCAGTCAGATCAGTGGACAAACACTCTACCAACTGAGCTACTGTCACCCCCTATTATCTGTCATTGGCATATAGAATGCTGTGATGCTCAGCAATTGAAATGATATGACATGTAATTTTTGGGCGTACCAGTACTGTCAAGTACCTGAATGGTATTTTTCTGGCACAACTTTCAGTATTATGATCATTTAGAGAATAATAAATACAAGTTCATAAATTCTTGGTTCTAAAAATCTTGAGTCTAAGAAAAGGTACTAAATGTTTTGCTGATAACAGTTTGTGCTTCGATTGCTGATTCTGCACAAATCTGTGCTGTTTCTTAGTCCTCCATGTTGCTTTTTCCCCTTTTTTAATGATGTATGTTCCATTCATGTTTTGACACAAAAGGAACATACATCTCTGATTGGTTAATCCACCTGTCAATCAGGTGTATCAATCAGTCAGTCGGGGACACAGGATACAGTTCCAGATCCACTCGTCTTTGTAAAGTTTTGTCAGAGTGTGTGGTTCTGGCTGGACAGGGGAAAAATGCAACAGTATTTTGTATGGTCTTATTCATTCACTTTACATTCAGTGTGGGTGAGATAGACTGTAGCCACATTTGCCCAGGGGCAGACAGATTTAACTTTGGTTGAAACCACCAACAATCATAGGCAAGTGGGATAAAGTGTCTTGCCCAGGGACACCACACCACAAAAGCATTTTATGTTGCGTTAATTCACTCTCTATGAACAATTAATGAAAGCATACTGGTGCTCAGCAAGTTGATGACAAAGTTTGAGCTGACGAAAATTCAAATGATTAGTTATGTTGCACTAGAGATACGCTAAGCTAACAGCAGCTGTTTTGCAAACTGCAGCTGCTGTTAGTGTTGGACTCAACTATACCAAGGTGTTGAGTTGAAAAGCTTATCCATGCATATGTCCATGGGCTAATGTGTTAAAGACTTGTGAAATGCTTCTCGTTTTGATTGGAGTCCAGCCCAGAGCCTTATCCTTGTTTTTCTATCAGCTGAAACTTACTTATCTCCTCGACATACTTCGGCCATGTTTGTATTCAAGATCATAATCTGTTTGTATCCTGAAAAGTATCCTTACATTACCTGCTATTGTTCTGTCTTATAGCTGGATTGCACCAAGGTCCCTAGAATTGTAGGACTTTATGCGTGTTATTCTGCTTTATTATAAAGAAAACCAATTAAATTAAATAAGGAACATTTTTAAAACAATTTAAAGATGCATCATGTAATTTTTGTGGTGGGGGTTCTGCCACCATGGAGATATTGTTTTCTTAGCCTTAAACTTATCTAAAATGCATTGATTAAATCAATGCATCACTGCATTACAGGTGGTTTGAATGCTGAAAAACACCCTAAAAACTGTGAGCTGGGACGCCTCTCCACTGATCTGACTTGTAACTTGAGCTATTGATAAATTCCATACTCTGGAACATTTAGGTGAAAGCAATAACATGGACAACATTTGGATGACAGTGGCTCAGTAGCATTTGTCCACTGTTCCGAAGGTTAGCGTAAACATCACTGGTTGAGGGTCAGATCCACTGACCCACAGGCTGGTGGTGCGATTCCAGCTCCCATAAATGAATATTATAGGAGATTGCCTCTTTGATCTAAAGCGCTTTGAGTGCCTTGAAGGTGGAAAAGTGACCATTGACCTCTGAGCATCTCCATGGAAACAAACAGGTGGTGGACCCTCCAACAGTCAGGCTCATCATGCCTTAGACCACTCCTGGACGATTGAGGGATTACACCAGCTGGTGCACCTTTAAGATGAAGAATTTATCCTTTTCATTATTATAATTACTTTCAAATATCGTTTGTTTCATAATTCATGTTTTAGAGCCAGCTGCATGTAAATGTTCTTGTAATGAATGTTCTAATCTTTATAACCATGTCTGAAACAGTGCATGTGTGGCCCAGCAGTGCTTTGCTTGTTTTGCTGGGGTCATCAGATAAGCTCTACTGTTGCTGTAGGCTTCTGTCATCGCTCGGTTGCGCTTGCCTGCTCCAGGAGACTGTTTGCCCAGGCAGGGGTGCTCATTATGGGATGTCCCGTGTATGGGGGGAGGTGGGGACGGGGCGAGATAGTGTTTGGGACCAGGGTTTAGGGGCGTCACGGGTCACTGAGTGCTCAGCAAGCAAACTGGCCCTACACTAAAAGGATAGGTACGGCGATGTCATGGAGCTTTTGTCTGAGTTGAAAAGCAGATTTCTTTATATTGCTGCTGTAGTTAGATGAAGGTTTGGCTAATCGCGTTGTATGCTCATGTAGAAGTTATGTTGTTTAGTATTGAGATTTGACCAGCCTTTTCCCATGGGTTCAGATGGGTTGAGTAATATTTTACTTGAAGTAACAGTATTCTTAAAAGTTCTGGTTACTCTTCCCACTGTGAAGTCTATAAGTGATGAAGTATGTTGACAATATGGAATGATTAGAACATTTGTGTTTCTTGCACTGTTCTTTAGATATGATTGTTTTTTTCTGATTTTAATACAATAATAATGCTCTTTACAGGCCTGTCACTGTTTCCAGCGTTGTCAGTGGGACGATGCATGTTGGTGTCTATGCATTGTAGAGGGGTGGGGTATTATCTTTACTTGGGTGGTGGGGGTGGGGACTTGATGGACCCCATGCTGCTGGGACCAGTGCTTGTCCTGAAAGAGTCTTGACTAATGGCCGACACATTTGTTTTGGAGATGGACTGAGGGCTATTGTGTCACGTGCCCCCCCCCATATTAGGCAGCTTGGACCTGCCTAATATGACTCCACATATGCACAGTCAGGATAATGACCCTATGGCACCTCTGCTCCTCTTTTTAATACTACTACTTTGCTGTGACATGCTACATTTTTTCCAGTCAGTGAAGCAAAAAGTAATTAATTGGTAAAGCTGTTTTTTTTCTCTCTTTTTTTTCAAAGTGTATTTTAAAAGCAGAACAGAGTGAAACATTAGACTACTACACACTGTCTTAATCTAATTACAACCCATTTAATCTATTGCACTATTATAAAGAAGACCCATGTGAGTCACTGTATGACTCTTTGGGATGAGCGCTGATTGAATGTGCAAAGGTGGTACATCCTGCCTCACTTCTCCATCTGAAAAAGCTGTTCTAAAGCTGTGCACGTGGAGAAAAATGCATGTGAATACTAGTGATGTGCCAAAGGGTTGGTGAGAGCTGGAGACAAGTTATACATATTTATACCTACTTTTCAAAACTGGGTATGCCACCTTTAAGTGTCTTTAATGATTTGATGCGTTTTATACAGTGTTAAATTCAGAATATCTCTAATTTTACACAAACACGGCCATCTAATCAGATTCATTTATTTCAGTGATGCATGTAAAACAAAGGAGCTCATTGGTCACCTTTCATTTACAACAAAATAAAACATCTCTCTTCAGATTAACAGAGTTTAGTGCTCTGCTCATTGACTCTACAGAAATCCGCAATGTCATTTGTTTCCTCTCTTAAGCAGCCATATGTGTTTTGTTATGGACAAACTGTGTGTCCCTGATTGGCTAATCCACCTGTCAATCACGCGTGTGTATTGTGGCTCCTAGGCGAGTGTTCTGCTTTTTCCTTTCAAGCAGGACCCTGTGTCCATGGAAACTAGCCATCCCTGAAAGTCACACAACCTGCTCTAGCAGTTGCTGTCTTTTTCAATGTTTCAATTACTTTGCTTTAAAATATAGACGTTATTACAGAAGTCATTGCAGAAACACAGACACAAAAGTTGGACTGCAGCTTGTCATAATTTTTTTGTTTTAAAATGAAAAACAAGGTATCCAAGAAGGGATGCTTATGCTTTTGACCTAGCCTGGAACTCTAAGGTTAAGGTTCAGTTTATTATCCCCATAAGGAAATCTGTCCTCTGTATTTGACCCATCCTTCAATGCAGCTGGGACAACCACAGTGCTGCATCGGGACGCATCTCCAAATCTTGAGCTAGGCATGGTTAGGACTACCTGAGCTGGAGGGTTTTATTGTATATGTTTTAATGAGGACATGGCAATATAACGTGGCTAAAATCCCAAATCAACTTAGCCTTTAAACCTTTAAAGTTACAGAATTCTTGTTAGGAGCACCTAGCTGGAGGATTAGGCCTTTGTGCTTGTTTTAGGTTAATGGACCAGAGCACCTCATCCAAACACAAGACAGAACATGCAAGCTCCACACAGAATGTCTCCACGCGATCCAGGAATCCAACCCGAGACCTCCCGCTGTGAGGCCAGAATGCTAACCACAATACCTCCGCGCCGCCAAAATACACGTCCCTTTTAATCCAATCAGCGGCCTCCATCATGGCCGACCAGCTCTGAATGGACCAGTACCCCCGAGACAAACCGCTAAACAAGTCTTCAAAATCCTATAACGATTCGAAATGCGGACAATGCCTTTCTATAGACGCTAAAGTGTATTCAGCTAGTCTAATTGCCACGGTTGAAAATGGTCGACGTTTCAGTTCTTTGACAGCTCTGCGTTCTCCTGGTCGCTCAGATGTTCCTCACAATGCCTGAGTGAGGAGAGGGGGGGCTTTGGTTTGGTTTGGCCTCGTCTCATTGGTGGAGCAGGACCCTATGTTTCTCTTTGTACATGCGATCTATAGAGCCAGACACTGCAGGATAAAGGTGAGCCAGCTGCCTGTTATGTCTGGTGGGCCTGTAGTTCAACGCTAACTATGACATGGGCTACTTTAGGGCTATGAAACTCAAAAGTGTCCTATTTCTATATAACATATTTGCAGGTTAAAATGGCTGTATCCATTTTTTTCAATATCGATGAGCAATTTCTTTCCTTTCGTCTTGTAAAAGCAGGTCTTGGGGTCAAATTGAAAACACATTGTGCTGTCTGCGTCTAATTATTAGCATGCTAGTTGTTGTTAGAATTGCTTTGCTTCGGTCTGGTCTCT
The DNA here is from genome assembly GCF_009829125.3 of Periophthalmus magnuspinnatus. NCBI lineage: Eukaryota > Metazoa > Chordata > Actinopteri > Gobiiformes > Gobiidae > Periophthalmus > Periophthalmus magnuspinnatus. The sequence continues at coordinate 5,833,673 of NC_047149.1, forward strand.
GAAAGTTGTGGAAAGTGCTCAGAAACTCATCGCAGGGAATAATCAGGATGCTAGGAATGCATAAAGTAAATGAGAAATAACTTAGGGCCACTGCAGTTTTTCACAGTTTTATGAAAAATCTGGTACTTTTAATCATTATAATCATCTTTAGACGTATATAGCATTCAAGATGCAACTAAAACTGTGATTTTCTGAGTGTTCACGCTTTACTGTGATTGGTTAAATCCGCCTGTCACTCACTCAAAAGCCACGTCTGCATTGATAGAAAAGCAATGAATCCCGATGACCTATTTTCCAGGTAAGCCAGATCGTCACAGTTTCAGATCACAAATGCTTCCCCCACGAATAAATTCATCTTAACAATATTTTTATGGACTCATCAAATGACCAAACAGACTCTTTTAATCATGTGTATTTTATTGGCTACAGCTTGACGTCATTGGCTGCAGTTACTTGCAAACTCAATATCTGACTATAATTAGATTTTTGCAGTTATACGATTATTTAAACATGACACATAAAAAGCAAAATGGTCCCTCTGATCACGTACATAAGATTTTGCTGTTTACATATTGTTTAAGTGATGTTAAAGATCCAGAAATCCAATTCTAATCAGATTTTGGTGTGCACGTGAACAAGGCCAGTGTTAGAACATCATAGACTGACATAATGAAACTTCATGTCTACCAATTACAATCTGTTTTAAAAGTTGCTGTGTCTTTTATTTTATAATCCCTTTCTCGCAGTCACATATTCCACCGATCAAACATAAAAGTACCGCTGAACCAGAGCTCCAGCAGCAGTAGAAAAAAAATGCAGTGTGCCGGGATGAAAGCAGAGCTGCAAACGGCCTTAATGTGGAACTCCTGTGCAGCTCCTTGTAATTTGCAGCTGGGGCCCAAGGGGGAGGGGCTTGTATATGAGGAGGCGTGGCTTTGACCCTGGAGGGAGGGGCCAGAGTGCAGAGAGCAGAGGCTATTCACTCCCATGCAAACATACAACACAGGCAGCCTCGCACTCATGCTGTCTCTCAAAGTTTGGTCAGACGGATTTCTCTGGACATTTGGGATATTTACAATGAGCGGAAGAAGTACATGAGGACTACTTTATCGCTACTGCTACTTCAACTGCTGCTACTGCAGTTTGTACCGGGGAGCTTGCATTTGGAAGTACTTTGGATATGTACTTGGATATTCAAATCAGAGGTTGACAATTGAACTCTGTGACCGATACTGGTGAAAGAAGATACAATGCCTACTGGTGAGCAGAAAATATATATTCATTTGGAAAAAAATTGAAAACATTTTAACTTTGTCTTGTTTTAACAATTTAAGTTTTATAAAAATTTGAAAAAATAAATCATTACTCAAATAGTTACTTATACTGTATTCTAATGGCATTTTCAAGTTGGTTTGTGATCTTAACATTGTCGGATTTGTTTTAAAATATCAAATTGCAGTTTGTATGGTGAAACCTTTATGGTCCTCCTCCTTGTGTGGGATTTTTCACAACCAGAACCTTAACAATAGTGGTGGAGTGGTCCAGCCCATTTAAAAGTCTAGGCTACTTGTGGTCTTGAATGCACCGTTTTGTTGGTTTCCAAGTTTAGTGACATTCTGAATACTTCAAATGTAATGTAGTTTTTAAAGTAACAGTAGTGTTATTCAAGTATAAGTTTTAGTTAAATAGACCAGTGTCATTTTAGCTGTGTTGGCACTTGTCTTGTTTTGGTCCTGGTTTGATCCTGGTTGATGTAGACTTGCTTTGGTTCTGGTCTAGCCCTGGTTTAGTTCCAGTTCAGTCCTCATTTTGATGTGATTTGTCAACACAAGTCAGTTTTGACAATGTATAATTATTAAAGATGTGTTTTATTTCTTGAATCTAATTTTCATGTGATTTTTCTTTCCAGTTTTGTGGCCAACTTGTTGAAAATACCAGAATTTAGTTTTTTTTATCTCATTGCATTAACAGTCCCCCTGTACTTTTATACTCAAGTAAATATTTTGCACATTATTTAGAGTGTACTCCCCTCTGATCTTTTAGACTTTTATAACCCCCCATTAACACTAACAACATTACATACGCATGCTAACCAACTGACCATAAAACCCATTATTTGCTCATTACCGAACATGTGAGCTCCTCTTTGCTTTTGGTTTGTTGGTCCAATTGCTCTTATAGGTTGAGTTCACGTGACATCTCAACATTGTAGAATCTTTATGGTTTAAACTGAGCTGGACAGGTCAGAATTCTAAGGTGGAATTTGCTTTTTACCTGTCACTCTGCAGACTTATTGACCTGGTTTATGGTTTCTATCTCTGTATTTACTGGCACAAAGTTCATTGTCTCCTCTCTCAGTATAAAACAAGTAAAATTTCTTAAAGGTGCTGTAGCTGATCTTAAAAACGAGAAAAACAGAGCTACTTTTGAACTAAGACTAGAACTAGGTTTGCAGCTGTCCAAAGTTATTCCTCACTTACCTTACGCATTCCAAACATCCTAATCACTCACTATGATAAGTTTTTGTAAGCACTTTTCACAACTTTCAGACACGAGAGTGCAGTTTTGCCTTGACTGTAATGCCAACAAGTAGCATGCTAACGTTCACTTCCTGATTATCAGAGAATAAAAAACTTTATAATTAGATGCAGACAACACACAGGAGACTTACTTTGACTTCAAGAGCTATTTGTGCAATATATCTGTACTGGGGCAAGACACAATTTGCTCAGATACATGGGGAAAAATCAGATGCAGGCTCTTTTAATACAGCAAGTTTGTGAAGCCCTAACAAATTATACTCACCCATAGAGTTATGTAGGCCATTGCCCATCTGACATCATCAAATTTTAGGACGTGAACACAGCCTATTGTCTCGTTTATAGTGGTTCTTATGCAGCTGTCAGTGTGTATAGAGTCTTTGAAGCTCTTGTGTGGACAGCCTTATTTTCACTGCTGCTCCTGGTCCACACCGTCACTCTGTTTGCTTTCTCGCACCGGGCACAGGGCTGGTCCCAGTGGATACAAAGATGATATACGCTGCCCCCTGCTTAGACTGATATCTGAAATGCAAAAAGATTGAAGTTTAAAGGCGCTGTATTTGATTTTTACTGTCTTATCAACACGAAAAAATGTAACTAGTTTCATCTAAAGTTATTGCTCACTTACATTATACATTCTGAGCATCCTAATTATTCACCACGATGAGTTTATAAGCATTTTTCACAACTCTCAGAGATCAGAGTATGGTTTTGCCATGATGGCAAAGCTAACTACAACTAGCATGCTAACTGCATTTCTAGTGTTTTGATTAAGGCACAGTCATCAAGTATTTTTATAATATGTGGAGTTTATATGAGCAGAAGTTGGACCTATTTTTTTGTGTTTAATTGCCATAGTTTAAAGTCTGTATTGTTTATGTTTAGCAAATTAATATGGAAGTCCAGTGTTATTCATTTTAATTAAACAAAATAAAATGGATGAAAGTAAAATACAAAATTGTGGTATGAGAAAAAAAAAATTGATACTTTTTTTTTTTTTGTCATATAAACCATTCGGTCATTGGTATTTGGTCATGATGTTTGAAAATTCATAATACAGTTTGTTGATTTCTGTTCTATTTGTTGTTTTTTAGGTTTTTTTGTTAAGTGAAAGCAACATTTTATACTAAGAAAATTTCTATGAGCTGTGACACTGATAGATCTGGGCTCCCTCCGTGTCGTCACGCACACTCAGTACTAACTGTCACTGCAGTGTCTTTCATTACAATAGCACTTCCCATTACAGTAGCCTCCATATGGTTTCTGTCTAATACATCTTTGTGACTGAATGGGTAAGGCAGTACAAGTTGGTCTCCTGTGGGTCGGTTCTCAATAGTTGTTTCTGTGTTTTTACTTATTACTTTTAATAAAATGAATGGTATGAATGAATGGGAGGTTTAAACAAAGCATTTATTTTATGTTTTAATGGAAGATAGAGTTGGGACTTAATACATTTTTTTTTTCTTCCCACTCCTTTTCGAGCTTCTGTAGGAACAAATCTGTGAGATGAGCTTTGGGTGTGCCTGATACATGAGCTCAAAATGAATAAATAAATGAACTGAAATGAATGGTTAATGGACACATTTTTATATACCGCTTTCCACCTTCAAGGCACTTAAAGCACTTTACATCAAGGAACCACTCACACATTCACACACATTCGCACACCAGTGTACACAGACACTGGGGATGAGGTGGGTTAAGTGTCTTGCCCAAGGACACAACAACAGTATTCATTTATGGGAGCTGGGATCACCAATGATATTGATATTTCGAGCGGGATTCGAACCGCCAGCCTTCGGATCAGTGGAAAAACACTCCCAACTGAGCTAATGAAACGACGATGCCAGAAATGGATTTTGACAAAAAGCTAATAGACTAGATTATGTAATGATGAGCATCCACATTGACCTGTCCAAAATCTGTGACCTGTGAATAACCTGTACTGAGGTTACACACTAATCTGTTTCGCAGCTAACAACATAATTAAAATGTACAAATATATTTCATTTTGCATCATATTGCCCTCTTTATGCATTCATCGCACTTCCAGGATGTTTTTCTATTCTCTGCACTGACCACTATCTTATTGTCATTCCATACAAATGCATTGAATCTGGCCAGCACACATGTTTTTGCTTTGCTCCTTCTCGGACAGTTTTGACAAAGTATTGGGATGCCATTCTGCTGCCTGTGACCCAAATTAGGGTCTGGGGGAGCGGTGGGAGGCTGGTTTGGGTTGGGGGGGGATCGGTGTTGTGTTGTGTTGGCTACAAATGGGAAAAGCCTTGAGTGGAGAGAGGAGAGAGAGGGAGAAGAGAGACCATCGAGGGTGAATAATTGCTGTTTAGAACTTTTGGTTTGAAGGTGCAGACAATAGACCCCTCCTCCAATGCTACGCCTGCTCCCCCAGACATCTGCCCCCCAAGATGAAGCAGTCATGTGCATTTTGAAAATACTTTGAACTGCCCACATTTTGCTATTCATGTATTCCAGGTCCTGAATAGACTTCGAAACTTCTTATCAGCAAAAATCTATTCCACATTTCATATTTGCTTTGAGTGGTTAAAACATTTGGTCTGAATAATATGAATTACCCAAAATAAAGATGGATACCTATAAAGACAGGAGTAATGGTTGGGCTTAAGGTCAAAATAAGTTCACTGTGTGCTGCCTTCATCAAATTGTAAAGCGGTTTACTGTTCGATGATCAGGAAATGTACGGTTAGCATGCTAGATGTTGTTGTACACTGCTCTGACCACTGAAATTTGTGAAAAGAGCTTATAAACTCATCGCTGTGAGTAATTAGGATGCTCAAAATCTATAAGGTATAAACATGCATGAGGAATAACTTTGGACTCCTGCAAAATGAACTACTTTTGGGGTTTTTTCCCCTCTTTTTTGGCCAGTTGGAAGTTTGTTTTTACTTAAATGTTTTTACAAACTATATATTGCATTACACACCATTTTCCACTGCATTTAGCCTGCACGGACATCTGCCCCCCAAGTGGAGAAGCAGCCCTCACGTGCACTGGAGCTGGGGAGAGGTGTGGGTAAGGGGTAGGGGTGGGGGTGGGGGATGATGAGTGGGTGATGGTTAGGGAGAGGGGGGTGCACTTTAAGGCCATCTCTGGAGCAAAACAAGTGTAACTTACATAATGGATATAGGCAAAGAGCAAAGGTGTTTGAGTTTGAATTAGGGTGGGGGCTAAGTAACGGGGTGAATGCTTTGAACAGGAGCAGGCTAACAACAGATGAAGAAAAAAATATAGCTGCGAATTTTGTTGCGAATTTAAAAACATGCCAAGTGCAAAATATATAATGAAAGCTGCAAAATTTCACATGGAAATTGAAGTAAAAAAGTTCAACTGTTGAAATTCAATTAAAGTGGTAGTAGTATTAGTAGTAGCAGTAGTAGTAAAAGTTTTGAATTTTAATGAATGAGTGAATCATTAAAACGTTAAAACTTAGATCTTACTAATATAAATCAAAATACATGTTTTTGTCATTCTTGTATAAGAATTTGTAGGTGTAGGTTTTAATGTACTGTATATTTTACAAGTTGTAGAAAATGGACTCTGTGGTGACGAGTCCTAGTTGAGACCAGGCTGAGTTCTAGTTTAGACCGGGTTTAGTCCTGGTCTAGTTATGGTTTTCATGTTTGTCCTTGTTTAATAAAAATTTGATCCAAATAGTTTGTTTGAAGGTGGTTATTTCAAAGTGTTGTTTAAGACTTAACTGCCATGTGTAAAGTTTTACATGACCAAATTTTCGTTTTGTGTAACTAGCACATGTTCGCCTTGCGGTTGGCCTCACATTACTGCTGTGGAGGTTGAGTTATTGGAGAAGGGTCCTGTGCAGTGCAACCCAAGCGTGGCATCCCAGAACGGGGTAAGTGTGTCGGGGTGGGCACGGGGCTCTCATGGGTGGGTGCCACGGGCCAGAAATAGGGTGCTGTAAGTTCAAGGGGGTGGACATTTTCCCACAGACGCTAATCATGGGGGCTGTCATTTATCAGGCTTTAAACAGGGCATTCCTACAACATGTGGCTAGTGCTAGTGCTAATGCTAAACAGAATAAACAAACACTGGAACGAGAACAGTGTTAATCTGTGCGGGTAGTTATTGAGGTGTGGAAAAAAATTATAAAGTCATACCTGATTTTTACTCTTTTGAAACGTGAAAAACAGAACTAGATCTTTTTAAATGGTTTGCAGCATTAAAATCAAAGTTACTCCTCACTTTCCGAATGCATTGCTAGCACTCTAAGCATTCATCGAAATGAGTTTCACAAGTTTCGGAAGCCGTCACAGGAATTCTGACAACAACTAGCATGCTAACAGTGCACCAATCTTACTTCCTGGTTCTCGGACAATAAAAAAACGCTCTATACTTGGATGGGGACATTGTATAACAGCCACATTTTGACCCCAAGAGCTGCTTTTAAACAATATATCTATACTGTCTGGGTCAAAACGTATTTTACTTTATTACATGAAACAATATGATACTTTAACAAAACAAAACGCAACTCCTGGTTTAATTTTTGATGAGGAAACTTTATAACATAGATCAGAAAATGGTGTAATATGGACCATTTAAAGATTGCAGTAATTAATAAAATAAAGCGCATCAACTTTTTAATTGCCAAAGTAGCACAAATATATATCAAAGTCTTATTGCTTATCAGATATTATTGCAGTAGGTCACAAAACCGCTCAGCTTTTATAGTTTTGTGAGACTATAAAAGCTGAGCGGTTTTATGAAGGAGCAGGTTCAGGCTTTGGTGCATTGGAGCGGTCGTGACATGTGGAAGTGCTCTGTCTAAGTGAACAGCTGCCTCCTGATACAACAAATCAGGCTGGTTTGAATGCCTTGGAGCGATGTAGAGTTGGTAATGATTCAGGATCTGTGTGGGTACAATGGAAAAGTAAGAAAGAGTGATGGGTTAATGCTTTGGATACATTTGGATTGTGTTTTCATGTTTCATAAAATCTGACTTTATTGACATGATGTTAATGATAGTAATGTTTTGGAGTGGAGACAGTTTTAAGCACTGAAATTGGGATACATTTTAAAACGATTCAAAGGCACTTCCTGGTTTCAATTGCTTACATACACTACCAGGAAAAGGTTTGGACACACCTGCTCATTCAGTGTTTTTATTTCTTTGTTTGCTACTTTTTATATTTTAGATACATACTGAAGACATCAAATATATGATTGAGCAAAATATATTGAATTATGCAGCAAAGGAAAAAGAAATAATAATAATAATAATAATTAAAAAATTGAAAAAAGTATCCATTCTCTCACTGAGCTCCATGATGGGGTCTCCTGAAATGGTTTTCACTTCAACGTGTGCCGTGTCAGGATAAAGGAATGCCATCAGTAATCAAAACAAAGAGTAGCTAATCAAGTTTGAGTTTATTTTTTGTTTCCTACATTCCATAAGTGTCATTCATAGTTTTGATGGTTTCAGTGAGAATCTACATTTAGTGATGTGATGTTCGTGAACGAGTCGGCTCTTCCTTAACAGTTCCTTAACGTGAACATTTGGAGCAGGATTTTAAGCAGGATCTCAAAAACAGAACTGGAGCTATTGTTCGACTTTCATCATTATAACTTGATTAAAGGCACAAAGAACTAGATTTAGTGTAATATGTCCCATTTCACCTCATTAAAAGGCAATCACAATAACATTTTTAAGCATATGTGTTTCACTTTCAACCATTTTGGCAAAAGTTGAAGCTAATGCTAAATTTGTCTCCAGGTTTTGGCAACAGCTCCCAACATATGGTCAAGGCAGCTGCCCATTGTTTTTTGGTGACACCCGCCAAGGCTACCCCCTCTGTCCTCTCTTATTCTTCTCAGCTCGTCCTCTCCGCTCACCCTTTGGTCATTTGTCCAGTCTGTGAAATCCTTCTTGACACTTTCTGGTCCTTAGCGTCAGAGCGAATCAAGCCGGCGTCTCTATCATCGGCCATAGGATAGAAGAGGTTTAAAGAGCTGAATTACGACAAAAGGGAGGATTCAGACATAGCCGAGGATGAGTGAGGGATGGAGAATGGAGAAAGTGGCAGGCAGTGGGTGGTGTTTGACCTCTGACCCATCATCTGTTCGTCCTACTTTGTCATTCCGCTGCATCGTCATCCTCATTCTTCATTGTCTAAAATCCGCTTGTTTTAAAAAGGGGAAATCCAAATAGAACGACAGATTTTGTATTTTTCACTTACGTTAAGGGAACTTAATGCATTAAAAGAAAATTAAAACCTTTGGAAATTTTTCACTATGTAAACAAAATGGTTATGTATGTTATTTGGAAACATTCTTAATGTTACTGTATCTGATTTTGACTGTCTTAAAACCAAGAAAAACAGATGTAGTTCATTTTAAATCTTTTGCAGTGGTCCAAAGTTATTCCTCACTTACCTTATACATTCAGAGCATCCCCATTAATCTCCACGATGAGTTTATAAGCGCTTTTCACCACTCCGCGGATTTTTAGCTTTGACTGTAACGCTAACAACAACTACCATGCTAATGTGCACTTCAATATAGAACAATAACATGCTTTCTAATAAGCTGCAGACCGTACACAGTGGACTTATTTTGCCTTCAAGAGCTGCTTATGCAATATATGTGTACTGAGGCAAGACACATTTTGTTGGGTACAGGCCCTCATTATTTCAATTGGAAAGAACAATTGGGTTATGTTCTGCCTTCTGCTAGCAATGATAGAATGCTGCTTTCCCAATAAAACTTATGATGTTATACTTGCTTTTAGCTGGTTTTAAATGCGCATAAATTACCGTTGAAATGATGAAACGCCCATGCTAAAGTATACAAATGCACTTGAAAAGATGTCCTTGTAATCCCTCAGTCCTCCAGGTATGATCCATGCTAAAAGAAAATTTCAAAACAAAATTAAATTCAAATTCAAAATAGTGCTAGCCAGTATGCTAATAGGTGTGAGAGTACCCATTAGGGGCCTGAATGATTATGCACAGTTCATGCTTAGTGTAGCTCATTAGACCATTAGACCTAAATAACAAACAGAAACGGTAAACAACTGGTTGTTTCTGTGTGGTCAGCTCCTCTCTTCAGACAGAGTTAAGGCACTGTCCAGCAGTATTTGACCACAACTGAAGAAGACGCTTGGATGAGCTGCCAAACGTCTTCACTCCTGCAACTTTTTGTCCAGTTGACAAATGAGTTTTTCTTTTACTACACAAAAGTCAATCATGAATAATCCATAATATAAGACCTTTTTAAAGACTGGGTTCCCAAATCGAGATCTGGAATTTGAACTTTTGATCACTGCACACCCATCCGTCAAACCTCATCGTGATTTTGCGAGGTGAAATCGTCCGTGGAGAAGGCTGGGCTTGTTCTGAACACATGTGCTCCAAATGCAAAACCCAGCCGTGGTGGTCTGAGCTGCCAACTGCTGTGTATTTATACATAGAAAAGTATATGCTGGAGAAGGCATAGTGCTAGCCTATAATGTCCTGCTCATACGGGCCAAAATGTGTGGACGAAAATTATGGAGAATTATGGAAACAATTGAAACAATTTTTTGACAATGCTGGTTGGAGATAATAGTTGGAAAGAATGAATATCACCAGAACAAAAGGCACATTGGGTGGAAAGTAAAGTAATCTATTCTTCTTTGTCACCTCTGTGCACATCAATTATGAGTAGGCTCTATGTTTAGTGTAGGCCAGTGGTTTCTCTGCTGTGGTATTTGGGTTTTTCGGGTGCTACATTGAATATTTTGCAGGTCTAGATGGGGCTAAACAATTTGGGAAATTATGGCCTGATTAAACCTCATATAAAAGGCCAACTTCTTCAATATTAGATTTAATATAATTTTTTAATCAAATCAATTTTTTTAATTTATTTTTTGCATGTTGTGCAAACTATTCGTTTTGTGTGAGCTGGAGAGGAGCCTAATAAACAATGGTCAAGAGGGGTTTCAAAGCATTTTTATGTAGTAAACACACAGTTATCTAATATTGCAACATCAGAATACAAAGTTAATGATGTCGGCCATTAGTACTTTCAGTGAAAAGTTTGTCATGGGACTGCATGGTTTATCACAATCGAATCCAAATCGCAATTTAAATGGACTCACTTAGCAAAAACTTTCAAAAGAATTCCATCATTAAAATAATTAACAATCAAAATCACAGACCTAATGGCAGACCCAATGCTGTCAGAAAAATACGAATTAGTTCATCTCTAGTTTGACACCACTTACCCCCCAAAGAATGCATGACAAATACCTGGGAATAACTGCTTTAGGAACCTTATTTGTCCAGTTGGTTTGTCCCACACTCTTAAAGCCCATAGTACATACACATCGGTCAGCGTGGTCATCCCATTTTTACTTATGGGTATTTTCCAGATTCCATTTTTATGCAGAAATTCCCTAAATGTGTTTAATTACTATGGGATTCTTCTGAAAAACTGCATGTCTATTTTATAGCTGTACATTTTATTACTTCAACTCAAACCTAGTCATTATGTCCACCGCACAAGCAAAAATATGGCCATTTGCTGTTATTTTCAACCTAACATCTGTGACATAAGACGTGTTTTGCGTTGGTAAAGCCGACATGTGTGTACACAGCTATTACCCAGTGGTCCCAGAGTGGTATTTTTAGGGGTCGTCGAGGTCATGAGGGTAGTTGTCAACAAACAACCTAAAGTGCACTTTGTAGGGAGTGTCGAGTTTGAAGTCAACAGGTTAAATGTCTTTGAAAACCTATAGATTCTAGATTTGAGTAAAGAATTTATAATATGTATATCATAAGTAATGTTGGAACACAATAAAAAATATTCAAATTTATAGTTGAGTAAATATAAGTGCTTGCATGGCATTCAGAATACACACAAAGAGGAGTCTGGTCAATGGTAAATCCCCCAGTTTAGGTGGGCGTGATTGACAGGTGGTTTATCCAATCAGGGACACTCGTGGTCTGTCCGTATCAAAACAAATATGGCTATTTACGAGGAAAAAAGAAAGGGAAAAAAAAAATCAGAAGAGACTGAAAAACATTGATGTGGAACTAATGATCGAAGTACTACACTGTTAATCTGAGGTGAGAGAAATGCGATTTTGTTTGTAAATGAGGTGACCAATGAGTTCTTTTCATTTCACATGTATTACTGAAATAAACAAATCTGATTGGTTGGTCATGCGTGAGCCTAGTGCAAGGCTGAATGGACGAAGTGGTGACCAGACTGATAACCTTCTGTATAAAACGCGTAGAGAAATATCATTCTTAAATTGTCAGTATGATGAATAGATGGATAGAAGGTTCAGAGATAAAAATTGAAACTTAACATTGCAATTGGTGGTTGGTTTGGAGTATAATTATCTAAAAAGGTTACATAAACAAATGATGATAACAATTATTCATGTTTTGTGCAATAGCTGAACTTCAACCAAGACATTTTGACACATTTTTGTTAGATTGCCATAATATTCTGATCTGCCCATTGGGTAGTTTTAGGTATAACATCACTGCAGTGTTTTCAGTGAGTTCAGAGTAAATGTCATAACCTCTTCAAATATGGGTTAGCTGATTTTGACATAATTGCACAATACATTTTGCAGACTTTCTCCCTGGTTTTAATTTGTTTTACTAGGTCATGCCATGAACAGAAAAAGCTGACGTTGTTGCTTCTGTTTCCAGGATCACTACTCCCTTGACCGATTTATGGCTTTACAGCTTTTTACAGCTCAGAGGAAATGATTCATGTTTCTCAAGGCAGCTCAATAATAAGGAAATGGATGAGATGACAAAACCAGAAGTGACCAATATTTGGACAAAAGGTTGGCCCTTTATGGTCCTCAACATGGAGGACAGGGGGACTATCATGGTGCTGAGAGAAAGTAAATGAGATGTAATGTTAACTGCTAAATCAATAACAGGGTTCATATAGCACGTTTGGATGGTCACATAAAATTAGGGGGCATAGTCGTAACATGGTGTCGTCAATATAGACAACTGTGAAGTATAGGATAGTGGGGTTGTCAAACATCAAGATACCAGATTTTAATTGTGATTATATAATTGTGATATCAAAATGCATATTGAGCCTTTTCCTTAATAGTATTGAATTATTATTTTGTTTTGTTTTTTGATACACCAGATGCCCTTTCTGTCAAAACTATTCATACGTAAACCATTTGAGGGGTCAGTGTCGGTGTAGTGTCGAACCCAGATACATCTTTATAAATATTAGAATGTAGAAGTTATAGTATGAGTGGTAGGATGGATCACGATGGAAGGTTTTGCAATAGTAGCATAGAAAAACACTGTACTGTAGTTTAGCATACAAGTACATGCAGTAGTGGTAGTACAATACAAGTGGCAAAAGTGATTGTAAGTTGGTAAGTAGTTGCAGTAGATGAGAGCAGGAACACTAATAGTTGCAACTTGTGGTAGTAGTTTTAATAGTATCCATGATAGCACACTTATTAAAATGAAATACTTTGAAATGAATACGAACAGATGCGTTCAGGATAGTTTTTCCTAAGTATTTTTGAACTTGTAAATCACATCTCCACTCTGATTGGATCAAGTTCAAGTTCCCAAAGACAGTTTTCTGTAAAGCACGTGACCTATTTGTCTGTTTTGGCTGGAGTCTGCTTTCCCTTTGTGACCGGGAAGGCCTGATGTTCAGCATATTAAAGTTGGATGGACAGCTAATGCATTGTGGCTCTCTGAAGTTAAATGAGGGCCAGACTGGAAGCAGGCCATTTCTCTTGTATTCATGTTCTCTGTGTAAACTGGCCCATAGCGTGCCTCTTGCACACTCGGCTAATCCCTGTACATAAACTCAAGAAAATAGTGCTAGTAAAACGGGTCATTTACAGAGATCGGGTTTAACGTAATCTTGTAACAAAAACCTGTCATTTGAACTGCATTTATGTTAACTACAGCATCATCCAAAAGATATACCTAAAACTCCATATGAATATCTTTTAGTTTAGGGGTAGCGAATGAATGAATGTATAACTAAAAAGTATATTAAAATAGTTTGTGGTCTGGATTCAGTTTCACAAAGAACACTTGGATTACTCACATAGAATAGGCTACTACGCAAACTCAAACTCAAGTCTGATCTTTTGTAGGTTAGTGGAGAAATGCAAAAGAATGAAGTTTTATCGTTATCTATCCCCATTAACCTATATTACTTATCTTGAGTCTTCATATTATGCTTTTTCTTTCAGGTAACACACATGAATCACTCAAAATATAACCTTGAGTTGATTAAAACAAAAATACAATATAAATCAACTATAAAAGGAAAGATTTATAGTACAGAAAAGTTACCAGCATCTTCCTGAAAACATTAGGGTCAATGCTATATGAAAACCATTGGCCCTAGTATGGAGCCAGGGTGTACACCACGCTCACAAATATGTTGGAATTGTCCGATATCAGTGCTCATGTTTGGGTTTCGGAGACTCATGTGGCCCCTGTATTTGCTTTGAGGTGGGTTTGTTGCACGTGCACACACTGACCTGCCTCCTATCAGGTAGCATTAGCCTCCCCAGGAACCATTAAGCTATTAGCTCACTTAGCCTTATCTGCCCATTGATAAAAAGAAATGCATTTTCGGTGAAATATACACACACAGTTTTCAAACACTGCAGATAAGCCAAGTGTTATCACAGTTAGCTATTTACAGCAAGAGGCAATAAGGGAGGGTTTGTGTTGACGGTAATTTGAAAGCAAAAAGTGGAGTATTAAAGGAGTACCAGAGTTTTACTGTCTTAAAAACATGACTAGTTACATTTTAAACGTTTTTTTAACAGATACTATTTGCTGCAATGAGTTTATAAGCACTTTTCACAACTTTCAGATCTCAGAGCAAATTTGGCGGCAACACACCACTGCCAACAACTAGCAAGCTATCAGCGCATCAGCCTTACTTCCTAATTTGCTGCAAAGAAACACTTTTTAATTAGATGCAGACAACACACAGTGATCTTATTTTTTTTAACCTAAGAGCTCTTATAAAAAAAAATATGTGTGTACTCGGACAATACACATTTTTGTTTTTTACAAGGAAAAAATCAGGTTATAGTATAGTTTTGTTTTGTTTTTTTTGCTATTTAACATTCTGTAACTTGAAATAAGATGAGAAAAACACACTCATGTTTTCATATTTAAAGCCACCACTGTGTTTTTAAACTCCATACACATTCACTAGAATCATTTGGATAATTTTGGATCTAGAATTGCAAATCTCCACTGAAACAAAAGATAAAAGTAGCTGTTAACTTCCCACTCCCACTTCATGACATCACAAGGTGGAACAGAGCATTTTGAGTAGTGTAGATATAGACAGGGTTATAAAAAGGACTACTCAAGCGTGTGTGAATGAAATAAAACAGAACTCCTGGTATGTTTTTGATGAGGTAACAACATTATAACATGGCTTTAACCTCACTAAAGTCAATTTTGCGTAATATAGGACCTTTTAAGCCAAAACCAAGTAACAAGTGACGACGCCTGGAAACCAAACTGCCTAACCAAACCACAGCGTAGCCTTGGGTGTTATGGTGGTTGACTGATATTGTCCAAAAGTAGGTCAGATTATGTTTGGGAGGGCGGTACTGCATGTGCTCATGATCAAGTCACCTTGTTCGGGAAAAGACGGTTTTACGGAACGTTGCATTTGGGACGTTTTACTTCCTTCTGTTTTCTTGGCAAATCAACCAGACAAGATGAAAGTTGGAAAAACTCAACACGTTTACTTTCCCTTTATTGTTTTTACTGAAACATGTTGAACTTTTCAACATTGGAAATTGTAAGATATTCGATAAAACAATAGTGGTAAGATCAGAAGTGGTGGTGTAGCCAAAAGTGGTGTGCAAACAATTGTACTGTGGCATTAAAGGTGCAATATGTAACCTCTGTGGTGAGGGGATACACTACTACCTGTGCGTCTCCTGGGAATTTTCCATAGTATGGCATTAAACAATCTATACTGCACTGATTAAGTTATTAGTAGATTTTTTTTATTGCTGGAAAATGCCATTAAAACATGCATTGTTATCATGAGTGGCGTTGCCTCTCCACATATCTGACCTGTAACTTTACCTGGCATCACCTGCTTGAAAATATTACACAGTGCACCTTTAAAATCATATGAACCAACACAAAAACTTGGAACTTAAATTGTAAAAGTTAATTTGATGAAATCCTTGTTCATTATAATGTGGAAAATCATGAATAGCCTATAACAAAAAATAATATGAATTTAAAGGGCCGGTACCTGATTTTCTCCCCTGTGTATTTAAGCCCAGTACAGATATATTTTATAAGCAGCTCTTGAGGTGAAAATATGTCCACTCTGTACTGCCTGTCTTATAAAGCGTTAGCATGCTAGTTGTTATTAGCTTGATGATGATGAGTTGTTTATTTCAAGGTTTAGGATCATTTTTCATACTTGTCCATAATAATAATAATAATGATAATAATGATGATGATAATGCATGAATACGCTTTGAATATACCACACATACAAAATGTCTTTAGACTAAAATGGGATGAAGTAATACTTATTTATTCCCACCCCTGTGTTATTCATGTAAATCACATTTCTAGTGTACTTCCTGTGCATGTATTATAAAGTTACACAAATCTCATAATTGGAGATCGACCAATATGTTTTTTTCATGACCGATGCCGATACTATTTTTCAGAATCCAGATCAGCCAATGGCCGATCAGCTCTGCCAATATTTCTAGGTTGATATGTAGGACTGATTTTTATTATTTTCCTCAAATTCTCTCATTTAAATTTACTACAAACTCACCCACAGTCTTTTTTAACCACAAACTTATAAAAGCTGTGTATCATATTTAGTGCAGATATCTCTTCGTATTAAAGTGTTAAAGCTGTGTGTGTATTTTCTAGGCAGCAAAACGACCAAAACAAAATATGGGCTTGTGCTGGAGATTTAAGGCCGATAGCTGATACTAAAAAGTCCAAATAACGGCCAACCGATATGTCTGTCTATCTCTACTCATAATATCAATATTCACAAAGATTCAGGATTATTGCAAACTGTTTAACGTATTTCCCAAGTTTAAGACTGTAAAAATCAGGTACAGCACTTGTAAAATCTTCAAACATTATCAACACTTATCACACTCTGCGTCATATTATTCAGTCAATACCATTTAAGTCAATAGAAAGTCAGTTTCTTGTAATGTGCTCCCCTGCCTATATACAGGATGTTAATAATACAATATCAGGCTGTAAATTGTGAATGCAGTATTGTTTAGTCTCTCATTGGTTCCCGTGCACTTGTAACCCTCCACCACATCAGAAGTACGGCTCCATTGTCCCCCCTCCTCTCTGTTGATTGTTCAAAGGGTGTCTCATGTATTTGGACTGCCCTCAGGACCAACATGGGCTTTGGATTTTACCGTAACACATCAGAGGAACATCACAGTGGGAATTCTATGTAATATAACCAGGTAAAATGAGTTGTCTGGCTTAAAATTTGCATGTTTGGTTCACATTTAGTTCAAGTGAGACTGTTTTGTATAAGTGAAGTGACTCTACTGTTATATATTTATTGATGAAGTTATTATTTTGTGTCCACAGAAATACGGCCATAATTCATCTCTCATCTGTACCCGATGTAATTATGTTTGTTTTGGTTTTTGGTTTTTTTGGCACTAGACGTGTTGTGGTGGTAACCAATGGCAACGCTTGCAGCGGGGAGTTCCATGTTTTGAGGCTTAGATGAACTTTTTAAATGGAACTTTTTAAATCAAGCGAGATTAAATAACTTGATATGATATAACTTGATGCTATAATGTTGTTCCCTTATCACAGACAGACCTGGAGTTGTGTTTTGGTTCATTCACACATGTTTAACGCACAAACCCTGCATATTTAGGCTGAGTTCTTCTCTCAAACAGAAACACTTTGTTGCACCTTGTGATGTCATCATGTGGTAATACAGGAAGTGCTCCACTGTGTTTTTAAACTCCATTCACCTTCACTAGAGTCATTTGGATAATTTCAGCCCTGGAATTGCCAATCTCTACTGAACTAAAGGTAAAAGCTACGTGTTAACTTGAAAACTACCACTTCATGACATCACAAGGTGGAACAGAGCATTATGAGCTTTGGAGATGTAGACAGATTAATAATAAAGGATTACTCCAACATGTGGAGGAGGACACTACATTATAACATGACTTAAAGAGGTTTTTTTAGGTTTAAACCAACTGGATTTCAGCATTGAAACTGGCAACTCAAATGAGGCTCCAACAAAAACACCAAATTTTAACAACTTGGCCATGTCAAATGTTTTTGTAATTAAAAATAAGCATTACAGTTGTTATCAGTGAAAGCTATTTTTGATTTAAGCACATATAGGTCAAGTTTATGAAATTTTAAATCTAAATCTTACATACAGCTCCTTTTAGTTCTCATCATTTAGCCCTAATTCAATTTTTATTTTATTTTTTTTAATTTACTTGCTATGGGCTATTTGGGTTCAATCTTACAATTAACTCCCAAACACTGCATCCCATAGTTTCCACCTGTCAATCTCATAAACGCAAAGTGCCTCTAAATGTGACAAGTGCACAGTCTTGTCCCTTATTCTTCTACTTTTTGTTTTAGTTTCATGTTTTTGAACCTGATCTGTAGCTGTGCGGCGCTTTGAAGTGATAGAAGCTTTTTCGCGCCCTTAGACCCCTATCTGCCGGGACCATTCTGCAGGGCATCTGACTGTTTTCACAACACACCAGCTCTGGGCCAGTCCCTCTCTACTGGCTTTGATGGTGAACTCTGGCTGCTGTTAGAATAGTCTCGGCTTTCCCCTCTCACATACTTAGCTTTGTTATGGAGATTGGACATGGAATTGGATATAAGATGGTCGTGTTTAAAGGAATTCGGTGATGTGTTCAAATGAGCTGATATCGGGGGAAAGTGATGCACTATCTTATTTACTATGCAAATCTGCAGTATATTACGTAACTAATTTGAGTTAATAGTAATGAGCTCAATTATTAAAGCAGAACTGTTATGCAAATGGACTTTTCAGAGCTTTCAGACATTTTATGGGTGTTTCCCTTCTCATTTACCCCCTGAAGTTGTATTTGGAGTGATTCATGTTTGAGCAATCTTTAATCGTTTATTTTCATACGCCAACTGCTCTGTATTTACTTTGTTCTCCAATTTTGTTTTCCTAATCGATGCGTAGGGTTTGGCAGCGTTGTGTAGTCATTTTAGGACAAGTGAAAAAAAAAATCTGCTTCTCACTAATGGGATGTGCGGCTATCCATAGGAGGAGCCGACAGCTGCACGGCTCTTTGCTGTGATGATGTTTACGGCGACGTCAGCTCCACTGGGCACTGTGGTTTTCTAAAGCAGAAGTCAGCGAACATGCTTGTTTTATTAAGTCGTTTTAGATTAATATTGCGATTTAAAATGTCCAAATTATAACTTAATGATCCATGGCTCATTATATAACTATTATTATTATTTTAAAGCTTAATAAATGTTTTTGTCACAGATTACCACAGCAAAACCATTGTATTGTAATGAAGCTGATTGGGAAATTTAAGTGTTTTGCCCAGAGACAGAACTACAGCATGTGCTCTGGCTGGAGGTTGAATTTCTTACCAACTGGTGTCGTGTAGCCATCAATTCTTCTTTATGGTTTGATATGCGTTCGATAAGATTTCAGTAACTGTCATTTCCTCCTTTTTGGCTGCTTCACTGCATTAAAAAAATAATAATATTAAAATGTGTTTGGAGATGGATATCCCCGTAACTCGTGCACTGATGCATTTGTGGCCGTATCATCTTGCAGGTTGGGTCTGGTTAGTACTTGGATGGCAGACAGCCGGGAATACCAGATGCCAAACTGGGGCGCCAGTGGCTCGAGTGGAAACTGTTGTTTTGTCCTTAGGCAAGACACCCACCTTGCCTAGTTTGAACGCGATGAGTGTGTGAGAGGTGGGAGGGGCCGATAGCATAAATTGGCAGCCACGTCGGTCTAGAAGTAGAGTTTCACAACAGTTTGTAAAGGTTTAAACTTCAGGGTGAACCATTTTACCTGGTTCCCGCTCTGACCTGGTTCTGTGATTGTGTCCTTAAGCAAGACACTTCACCCACATAGCCTAGTATGACTGCGGTTTATGTTTTTAATAGTCTTTTAATGGTTATTGTTTTGTTTTGCCAACCCTTCCAAAGTCTACTACACTACTTAAGTTTGCTTAGAAAGTTGGATCCCTTCATTCAACCAAGCTCTTAATTGCAAAATAACGAGCGTGATTGAAACCCGTGTAACACCACTGCCGTTAGTAACTCCACTATCCCTCTCTGTGTGTGTTCCCTCTCTTCTGCCAGCTGGCCCTATGCTTCCTAACGGATCTCTCCCTCTCTCTCTGTGGACATGAGGTTTGGCACCAGCCCGGAGCCCAAAGAGCCTCCTGTCTTGTCCGTATACATCCACCACAGAAACACGCTTCTCTCCTTCCAAGAAAATAGTGCCCTCATTCACCAGGGCATCCAGCACATGCTAATCGTGTTAGCTCAATCTGTTCGCTTGTAATGCTTTGGAAAACATTGCAAGGACAAGTAAATGGGTCTTGCTCAGAGTACTTCAGGAGGAGGAGAAGTAAAGGAAGAGATGAGAAGAAGTAGTGGTAGTTTTAGCACAGATCATAGTTGTGATGTTATCCATTGGCAATGATGCAGTACTAGTGATGGTAGTGGTTATGATAGATGGGGTATTATCCAGTAGTAGTAGTGTTTGTTGAGGTTGCAGTAGTAGTAGCAGTTGCAGCAATAGTAGTAGTAGTAGTAGTAGTAGTAGTAGTAGTAGTAGTAGTAGTAGTAGTAGTAGTAGTAGTGGTGGTGGTGGTGGTAGTAGTAGTAGTAGTGGTGGTGGTGGTGGTGGTGGTGGTGGTGGTGGTAGTCACAGTAATAAATTTATTAGCATGGATCGGATATTTGGTAATTGGTCCTAAACGGTGTAGCTATAGTAGCAGTAACCAACTTGTACTTTTACTTCCACTTAACTATTTCTGAAGTACTTCAACCTAAGCAATAACATATGAAGGTTTAATTTGAGTTGAATTAAGGACAAATGATGGTGCTTCGTGAACAGTTGTTGTCCTATTACCCTGCGGTTGTTTGGAATGCCGGGAATTGCGATGCCAAATACTGCTTAGAAGCCGAGGTTGTGGAATCTCAAAGTGTGGATTGTGAATGTACCAGGCCGTCCACAGAGGGTCCTTTTAGCCCAGCGGAGAGAGTGGAAAGTGCATGAGTTTGGTGCATATATTTGAAAGAGTTAGGTCTGTATTTAAGGCTGCATGAGTAATGCACTTAAACAGCTGGGCAAATGAAACGAAAATGTAAAAGGAAATTTGGGCTGCTTGGTTTTGGCTGTTAAGAACTGCTATATCAACATCATTACGATATTTTAAAGGACACATATTATACAGAATTGACTTTTTTGAGCGTTGAGTCATGTTGGAATATTCTTACCTTATTAAAAACATACCTGGAGTTATATTTCCCGTATGGTTTTAGTAATCTTCTGTAGAAAGTCCATACGAAACACTGCATTTGAAATTTCCCAGGATTGTGACGTCATAGATAGAGGCACTGCGCAGTTTATAAGTCTACAAATCATTGCCAGACTCGTTTTAAGCATTTCTGTTGTCAAATCACACTCATTATTACATGTTCAGACACGTTCCCCATTACGCAATTTGTTTGCACTGTGGTAATTCCCTCTGCTGCCAGTAGATGGTGAGCTGGCAATCGTTCAACCCTAGTTTATACCTTGATATTGCAATAGAATGTGAAATTTGACTATCATGACAAGTCCTACATATTTTCTATTCCCTCTCTGTCTACAGACGACTACACCTACCTCCCCGATGCGCTGCCCCCTCTGCCTGAAGTGCCGGATTCTGTGTCGGACCTGACCTCGCGGTGCCCCACCTACCGCCACGCCCCCTCCCGCTACAGCTCCTCCCACAGCATGGACTCCGCCCTGGACGCCACCGACCGGCCCGTCAGCTACACGTCCACCTCATCCTCCGCGTCGTCCCGGGACAGCCACTGTTCGCTGGGGAGCCGCTCCACCCTGGTCTCCGCCCCCATGTCAGACAGGGACTCCGGGGCGATAAGGTTGGAGCTGGTACCCACGAAGCAGCTGGAGGAGGGGAGCGATGGGGAGGCCAAAATGGGGCAAAGGAGACAGAGTAACCCCCAGATGACAACCACGACAGAGCTGAAGGAGGTGTCCACGAACGGGACAGGGGGACAAGGGCAGCGGACGTATGTGGACAGGGTGGTGCAGGAGATATTGGACACAGAGAGGACATATGTGCGCGACCTGCAGAGTATTGTAGAGGTGAGACGTTTTTATTTTAGTTTATTTCATTAAGCAGTAAATACAGAAACTTTGCCTGGGATCTAGAAAACACACTTCTTCAGTACTTTGCAATGACGTGAGTCTGGTCATTGGTGAATCTCCCAGAGTTTAGATGGACGTGATTGACAGGTGCGTATGGCTTGGAGTGGTTTAGCCAATCAGGGATGTAAACAAATATGGCTGTTGACAAGGAAAAATGAAAGGAAAAAATATCACAAGGGGCAGAAAAAACATTGTGAATTTCTGCTGAATCAATGAGCAAAACACTAACTCTGTTCATCTGAGGGGAGAGAAATAACTTTATTCAAAATGGTGGGTGGCCAATTAGCTTCCATCAGTCTGATTTTAGACAGTTGTGTTTGAGGCTGTCTCGAGGTGACTGATATCCCTCTCAGTGCTTTTAGTCGATGAAAATGTATGTAATTTTAGTCATAGATTCAGCCATTATGATTATATGATTATACAAATATATGACATTGACTAAATATTATTGGCTAAAATATTTTTGTCTTAGCTTCAGACTGGATAAGAGAGCGATGTAAGAAATGAAAGAGTAATTGAAAGCAGAGGTAGAGAATGGGAAACAGGAGCAGAGAGCAGATCAAAGATGGAGCGTAGCGGCTTGGCATGACTATAAAAGAACCAGGACCAGGTCAAAACATATGAGGAGCAAGATATTTGAATGACTGGCATGGACTTTAGACACGTGTTTCCTAAGGACATTTAAACTTTTTTACACCTAAAACCTGGTGTAGTATTTGTTTCTTTCACACATGTATTACGAGACTGCTTTTTTCAGGCCATCCTGAAAAAGCAACTTTTGTTTTTAAAGTCAACACACTTTTACTGGATATTTCTTGGTTCTGAGATTATTTTCACAACAAAGCTCCCATCTTTACACCGTGTTGACAGTAGCCATATTGACTATAGCCATGCTGCTTTCAGATTTTCAAATCAAACTTGCTTTTTTCCCCACTGTTGCCAGCATACAGTAGCATACATGGAACATACGATCTAATATTTAAACCACATAACTTTTTAACTAAAAAAAAAATTATAAAATGAAATCCTGTTTTAAAATTTGTAGTATTTTTATTGCACTGAAAACAAAAAAACATGCGTCCTTACTGTGTGCAGGTTTGCAGCTCCATAAACCCTACTTGACTTGGTGGAGGGATACATTTTATGCCATACTGTAGAATATTATAGCCAAATTAGCAACATTTCAATGGAGACAAGCTGCTGTTAGGCCCTCCTCTAGTCCAAATAAGAGTCAGGTCTGTGGAGATGCAAGCCCGCTCTCAGCAACAACACATTATTCTAAGTTTTTCAGTGCCATATAAACCACTTTTTGGTGAAAAAGTTATGCAATGGTGCTTTAAAGGCTTACAACACTAGTATACATGAACTCCTGTTTCTCTCTTGTCAGCATGTTGTTGGCTCTGATTCTTCTCAACAATAAAGTCACCTGCATTCGCTTGCGGGTGTGGTGCACTCACGTTACATACTTGCTCTGCCTTTGTGCTCCTAGCTACACACTTTTTTTCCGCTACTAACTCCATTACCCGTGCGCTCCCGTCACATGGCCTGTTTTTGTGTCTTTTCGGCTTTGAACTGCACTGCCACACATTGCACCCATTCTGTTCTGATGGGAACTCATTTCACTGGAATCAAAGCTGTTTGTTTATGAATGTTTGTCTTTCTGCGGGGACTTTACGGGTTTTTTCCTTTTGTCTGGTGCGCAGATGTGACGTATCTACATTACCGAAGCCCTATTCAAATTGCGTGTGAAAACTTTCTCTCGTAGGAATACTAATGATTTTTACATATGGTTTTGTTCATTTTTAATCCGCTTCCCATCATGCAGAGTGGCCCATAAAAATGTCAAAATGCTGTACTAGCTCATTTTGCTCATTTTAGCAAGTATCAATACTAAAAAAGTTGCATTCACAGGACAGAAATTATGCATAGGATTTGTTTAGCAGTTCATATTTTAATATTCTCTCAAATGTTAATGGTCCTGGAAGTGTTAAAATGTGCAGAGTGAACTGAATCTACATTTAAAAACAAAAACTACCAAATTTGGGGAAAAATGTGATTGTGATTTTCCTGACAAATTTGTAGCTCTCAATAAAAACTATTGAACCCAACCACTATCATTCTTGCTATACAATTCCTGATGTCAGTTGACGTCTTTGGAATTCTTTGGCTACCCCACTTTTCAATGCATTCTTATAACGCTTCAGTGATTTGTCTGCTAGCATTAGTAAGTAATCATTTCAAAATCAGTCTTGACATTCATCCAGATTCCACCTCAACGTTCCGTCAAAAGATCTCAGTTTCAAGTTGAGCTCCAAGGCCTTTCTATCCAACACAGTCTGAAATGTTACACCCTCCTCTATTCTCTGAGGGTCATGTGCACTAAGGCAGGAATCAAATAGAAAATGCATACACCTCTTTTAAATCCCTTTAAGATGGCTTTAATTGTTAATTTTATCTAAGGGCGGAGTGGGTCTCTGAAATCTACAGGGAGCGTTAGCCAAGCAACAGCCCATATCCAATCTGACAAAGCCTCATTTTTCACCATGAGACCTTGTATGCAAGATCTATTTTTTAGAGCTTTTAGCCATGTTATAGTTGTTTCCGCATTCCCTCTTGAAGTTGTATTTTGAGTGATTTGTGCATGTTTGAGTCATCTTTATTCTTCTGTATTCAAGACGTCATTACTCTGATCCATCCCTGTTTTCACTGTCACTTCTGCATTTGGCTACATTGTTCAATTTTATTTTCTCAATCGGTGATACGTGAAGGATTCGGCAGTATTGCAGAGTCATTTTGGTACAAAAAAAAAAAAAAAAAAAAAAATCTACTGCTAGCTACCGTGACCTGCTGCTATCCATAGGACGGGCCGACAGTAAGGCTTTTTGCTGTGATGATGTAAACGGCGTAAATAGCTCCCAATGGGCTCTACAATTTTCCAGCCTTTTTTTTCTTTATTAAGTTGTTTTAGATCAATGTTGAGATTTAAAATGTCCAAATTATAACATAATGATCCACGGGGTGTCATAGATTATAACTATATAGGAGACAGAAGCACAATATGTCGTCTTTAAAAAATGCCAAACAAAAATGTCTCCCAAACGTGTGGGGGGTCTGGGGGTCTGTGCCCTTAATTTTTGACAATATTAATTGACCGGTTTCAGTATGTTTGTGAGTCCTTATCTGTCAAACCAGACTGACCTATACTCAAAACCATGTATCAAACCATAGGTCTATATAATCAAGTAAAATGCTTCAATCTAATGCATATTTTAGGCTTGAACCCACTGTCTCTTTGGACTGGAGTTAGTGCATTGTGATGGGGTTTTTTTTTTATCTTTTCACAATACAGCCCTGTCTGCAACTTGTCAACACAGATGAGTTTAGCAGATTTTTACATATCAGTAGTTCAACTTTACATTTGACGTAAACTTGTGTCTGTTTTTGGCCCATATTGACTTTCTAAATAACAGGAAGCCCACAGTCCCAGTGGGTTGGGTAAGTGCACGAGTGAGGTTAGGCTTTTGTGTTTTTGGCTTGTCACTCTGATGGATATCCCGCCCACTCCCCCCTCCCTCCTCCTTCTCTCCTGGCTGGAACGGAGGTGAAGAAAAGCCATGGAGGAGGAGGAGGAGAGGAAGAGGGATTTCACTGTCAAGATAACTGCTCAAAGTGGGTTAGAAAAACACTGAGCAGAGCCGAGCAACCGCACCTAATAAACCTGACAAGTGTGCTCCAGACCACCCATAGGTTCAAATGGAGATGGAGACAAAAAGGTGTCCTACAATTGTCCTAAAAATGCTGTGTATGCCTTAAAGGTTCACTGTATAACCTTTCTGGTTACTTGTGTCCATGGAGATGTTTTTGCTGAAATGTTCCACAGTAGACCATACTTCTCTATCCTCCATTTTTACAACAGTCTTGTTTTTACCAAGGCTGTTGTCCTTTAGTTATTAAGTCGAGGCCCATGAGTTTGCCACGCCCCCTTCTTAGTTGATTAATCGATTGGCTGGGCTTGTCGTTAGTCGTCCAAGAATTTCTTTAGTCGATCACAGCTCTAGTTTTTACTTCAAAAATACCTTGAGAAACATGCATTCTTACTGTGAGCTTGCCAATCCACAGGTCTGACGTGTAATTATATCTGACAGCATTGTCACATCAAATAAATAAAATAAATAGAAACTTGTCTGTTGACGTCGCTTACTTGTCTCCATGGAGATAAAAATGTTTAATCCCATACTGCACATTCCAAGCGAATCAACTGCATTTCCTTAGAAACGAGCAAGTAGCGTATATGTCCACTAGAGAAGTTACATGATGTCCCTTTTAACTTTTATATTTGCAGTTTTAGATTTTGATGTAAAAATAGTCCCCATATCTGATGGGTTAGAGCTGTCAGTATGATGCATAACTAAAGACAATCACTTCTCCACACAGAAACAAAGGCTCCTCCTGTTTCTTTTCAGTCCTGCACAAAACAAGTTCTGTCTTATTTAAAGGTTAAGACATCTGCTTAATCAACTATGACTCTGTATCTCTGTGGGAGGTTCAAACCTGAAAGTGGTCCTTGTGAGATTACACATTTTATATGATGCAAAAAATACTCCTTTTAACCATTTTCTACTGTAATGTTTCTTCATCAGTAAGTATCAGGAGTTTTGTTTCGTTCACATATGTTTAAATAATCCCACGTATTTAAACAGTGCCCCTTTATAAAGGTCAGACTGGCTCATCCCACTGCATGATGTCATCAAGATGAAATTCAGGAAATGCTGTGATCATTTCAATCCTTAAAATGCCTCCTTTATGAATCATCTCCTGACACAAAAATGAGAAACTAAATCATATCTGAAGGACAGGACAACGCAAATGTTCAAATCATTTCATTTTATTAACGTAAAGCTTTTATCACCTGTAGACTAAAACTTTTAACCAAAACTTTTACTCAAGTAAAAGTACTGTTAATTCAAAAATATTGTTGAAGTAGGAGTAAAAGTATGCTGCTGAAGATTTACCCACCTCTGTTCATAATAATATCCTCTTCACTGATCGTCTAGATCTAATCCAAGCCTTCAAATGGAAAGTGAAAAACAATGCGTTCATGAAAGCATGAAAACGCACCAAAAAACGAAAAAGTATTTTAATGTAATGTTACCATAAAGCTACATTCTCTTTAATCGGCCATATAACGTTATGCGCTAACATGTTTGCCCAGTGCATTGTTTAGACTTCCTTCCACTTTTCTGTAGAAAAAGACTGCTCTGCTAATGGTTAACGTGAAAATGCATCAAGCCGCTACATGTTGTGTCTTCTTGAGTTAGCGTGCGTTAGCTAAATGCTGCCCTTTGTTCGGACTGGCAGGCTCGAGCTGCTGAGTGACTGGGTCGAGGGCGGGTCAAATGCGCGACCCCGCGGCTAATAGGGCATCGCCTTACAACTAGCATGTCCGATTGCTGCAGAAATCTCTAATGACCCCTAGCTTGACCTTTTAGCGTTAGCGCCATCTTACCTGTCAATATGACTTAGCTGCACTTCCTTAATCCTCTATTCTAAATATTTGCTCAAAGCTAATACCGGATAGCGTCCATTCATAAAGTTGTATTCATCAGATTATGGGGTCATTCGTATGTAATACAACAGTTGAGAAATGTGATATTTGCTTTTTCAATGTATAATTAATGAGATGCAATACATAAATGTGCAAAATATTGCACAGTTCATGTAATGATGCACTGTGTAATTTTTCTAATCAAAAGTCTGCCTCTGTGGTGATTGCTTTTCCTTGAATGTTCCACAATATGGTATTTAGCTCATTTATTTCTTTGCCAGTGTGAAAAATATTTATTCCATGGAGATATACAAATTCAGCGCAAAATTATGAAATATTCTAGGCCAGGGGTGTCAAACACATTTTCAGCCAGGGCCACCTTAAAACAAATTTTTTAACTTGTTCATTGACTGTTTCTGTATTTATTACTTATTCAAGTTACAAATATTGCATATGTATTTGCCTAGATGTAAAAATGTGGCTGTGTAAATGTGCATCTCCTGATAAAATGAGATTTTAAGACATCATACCTTTTAATTTACCCTGTCGAGGGCCACATAAAATGATGTGGAGGGCCGCATTTGACCCGCGGGCCTTAAGTTTGACACATGTGTTCTAGGCAAAGCAATAACATGGAAATGAGCATAAGGCATACCCTCCACATAAGAGTTACACAGTGCACCTTTAAAAATAATGGTTGTTTTCTTGTCAAGTCAGGCTCTACTAATTTCGTTGCAAATCAAAATCCACTTCTTCATCTAAATCAACTTTTACATGACAAAACATTGATATGTTGGCTTTTATTTTATTATGAGGGCAACTTCTTAGCAAAAACCTATGTCCATTCCACCAGCTAGGCACTGCTAACTGGGTTTAGCAAGTATGAATAACACTAGCTAACACTTTTAAACTTCAGTAATATACATTTTCAGGCTCTGCTCCATGTGGCTGTAAAAATGGGCTAATTTGGCGCAATACAGAACACAAGCCGCTACGCTAGATTGGCATTAGACAAGCGCTAAGGGCAAGAACCAGCCAAAAACCACCTTTATTTTTTTCTTTTTTCTTTTCTTGCGTCTAACTGAAGCGTATTGTGTTTGTGCCGTTAAACCACAGTGGGAGGTTCCAGAGACTTGTAATGTCTGGCTCAATGCTATATACAACATTTACAGCCAAAGTTACGGTCACGTGCGCATTTAAACGGATGTATGCTAACCGTATCGTGCTGTTTATAGAACCCTTTGAGGCTAGCTGTAAAAGCTAATTAGGTGATAACAATACGGTGATGGTTCCTCTGGGTAATGGGCTAAATGACAGTGTAAATGAGTGGAATTGCAGTAAGTAATTGTTTAGGGGCATACGACACTAACAAAGAAAGTTTCAAAGGCGCCGTACCTGATTTTTACCATCTCAAAAATGTGAAAAATAGAACAAGTTTATTTTAACTGGTTTGCAGAGGACCAAAGTTATTCCTCACTTACTTTATGCATTACAAGCATCCTAATTATTCAACACCATGAGTTTATAAGCACTTTTCACAATTTTCAGAAACCAGAGCGAAGTTTTGTTGTGACAGTAACGCTAACAACAACGAGCATGTTAATTTGCACTTCCTGATTATTGGACAAAATAAAACTCTTTATAATTAGATGCAGACAGCACGTAGCGAACACGTTTTGACGTCAAGAACTGCTTGTACTATATATATATATATATATATATATATATATATATATATATATATATATATATATATATATATATATATATATATATATATATATATATATATATATATATATATATGGGGAATGATTTTTGCTCAAGTTCTTTTATATTCCTATTTAACTCATGTATCTTGTTCACGTGTATGTGCAGGACTACTTGGAGAGCCTCAGTGAGCAGTCTGTGTCTGCTCTGAGCCCCGACGACAAAGTCTCGCTGTTTGGGAACATCCAAGACATCTACCACTTCAACAGGTCAGTGCTTAATTCTGATTAGTTCCCACACGAGGTTGAAACAAATCCTTACCCCCCCCCCCACATCCACCCATTTATATTTTGGACCAATCAACTGGTCAGTCTGGTTCAGTGAGAACATTATTGTTTGGTCATAGTTGAAACCATTAAATTAATTATGTAATATGTAATGTTAACATGCAGAAGTAGCATAAATCATCATCATTTATTAATAACACACTGCAACATGGCTGAGAACCAAATGTCTGAGATAGTGTCAGGCAGTTGGTTTCCCATGATTCTTTGTAACATTGTTCCTGATTGGACGAAAAAAGATGACCCATCAGTAGCTTCTATATTAGTTAGAAAATGCTATGTAAAATGAATAGATTATAGAACAAATCTAAAATTCCGCATCCACATCAGCTACAACAAATAATAAAATGTGTAAACCTTTTTATTCTGAATAGAAGTTAAGTCGTTAGTCTATGTTCATCTTCTAGTGGGTGACATAAGTCTGCATTTACCGAAAACACCCTTTCTCCAGAAATAACCCTGTGTTTTTCATAACCAATAAAGCATGTCTGTCTGGGGTCGTGAAACCGGGAATCCTCTGTGCACCTGTGGACTTCTGGGAAACATCTCAGGGTTTATAATAGTCAGGTGGAGCTGTAATCATCTCCTCCTCCACACTGGTGTCCACTGGCTCTGCTCAAACACAGCCATGGTGGTCCTTAGCTTAAAGTGGAACCAAACACCTAAACTCCTCCCAAAACCACATTTCTAATAGAGCTGCTAAACTGGGCTGAACCTGGAGGACAAAATAAAAGAGTGAAAGGGGAGGAGGGGCGGGGTCTGGACATATGAGTAATAGTGTGATTGGACTAACAGCCATCCACACTTAAAACTCCGCTCCTGCAGCCAGGTGTTTGTAATCAGAAACACCTGGCTACAATAGGGGCAGTCCTGTGTGATGTCATGTAGTACTTAAAATTGCAGAGGCCACTGAAGGCAGCACACACTTGACTGTTTTTGAGCAGAAAGCTGCAAATTTAACTTGTTTGCACTAAAATTGCCAAAAAATGACTAGGAACAATAAGCAGTGCTATTAATACACCAAAAACGTTGATTTAGTGTTTAGTTCCGCTTAAAGAGCACATGTCGCTGACTGCACCTATTCATTTGTGAGGAGCAGTAAAAAGTTCCATTATAATTATATATTTTTCCAGCCGTGCCACCAATACAAAGATTTAACAAGATATTTTTAGTGTTCCACAATCTTTATAACAATCTCTTTTAAATGTTAGCTTTACCTTCACGGCAAAACTCCACTTTGGTCTCTGAAACTGAAAAGCTCTTATAAACTCATCGGTGTGAATAATTAGGATGCTCAGAAAGCATTAGGTAAGTGAGGAATAACTTTGGACAACTGCAAACGGTTCAAACGTCAGGGTAATTCTTACAACAGCTAGCATGCTAACAGCGCACCAGCCTTACTTCCTTGTTTGCAGATAATAAAAAGGCTTTATAATTAGATGCAGCCAGCACACAGCGGCCTCATGTTGACCCTAAGAGCTTTTGTTGCAATATATCTGTACAGGGACAAGACAAATTTCACTTTATTACAAGAACGAAATATGTACAGTTCCTTTAATCATCAACCTGGTTCAAACCGCACCTATTCATTTGCGAGGGGCTAAACCAGCGAAAAGGAAGCCGTTTTAAAGCTGTTTAAGTGACCTCATACTAAAGACATGCAACAATACATGTAGGGCTAAGTGTTTCCCACTGTGGCCTGTGTAGTTTCAATACAAGGAAGTTGGAGTGAAATGGCTGGACTTGGTGTGGATGACTCAGAAATGATAGAAGCTCAGATATGTCAGATACTGGAGGATTAGTCAGGTGAGAAGGGATGGCCTCGCCTCATTGGATTGTGAATCATCTTGATGTTACAGAGGACATGTTGTCCTTGTGTCTGCTGTATAGTTATAATCTATGACACCTGTGGATCAATGTTAGAATTTGGACATTTAAAATCGCAATATTTATCTAAAACAAGTAAATGGGAGCTGACATCGGTGTAAACATCATCACAACAAAGAGCCCTGTAGCTGTCCGCCCCTCCTATGGATAGCTGTACATCACGCTAGCTAACAGTTTTTTTTCGTACAAAAATGACTATGCAACACTGCCAAACCCTATTTGTATCACTAATTAAGAATAAAATTGGAGCACAAAGTAAGTATGTCACAGTGGGCGTGTACAGAAGACAGTGAAACCGGGCTAGATCGGAGCAATGACGTCTTGAATACAGGAGCGTAAAGATTACTCAGACATGCATGAATCACTATAAATGCACCTTCAGAGGGTTAATGAGAAGGAAAACAAGTATAACATGGTGAAAGATTGTAAAAAGTTGAATAGGTCTGCTTTAAACTAACTGAGATTTCAACTTGCCAAGTATTACGGCAGCACAATGTAACTGATTATTAATATTACTGTAAATATCAAGCTTCTCTATCTGAAAATACTGAAAATAAAACAAAAAAAATTAGTATCAGACAAAGAATTTGGCATCAACCTAGTTTAAACATCATTATGAGAAATGCAGGGTGTCATAGGGCAGGACACTTCACTCCTAGCCGGGTGACTGGTTTTCTAGTGTTCAGTTGTTTTTGTGGTTAAAGTTGTAATTAGCTTGAAAAAGCTTTTTAATAACAGTCACATTGCATGTGAAACTAATGCATTTTTGTCTTCTTTGTCAGTTTTTCAAAGTAATATTCAAGAGCTCATTGTTTATGATAAAGATAGCATAAACTTAATATATGTTCTGTAATGGCACATTTCTATCCGCACATCTAACTTTTTATATTTATGTTTTTCAGAAATCTCTTGGAGGATCTGGAGAGGTGTAATGCGGACCCCGTGGCGATCGCTGAGTGTTTTGTGTCTAAGGTAAAACACGGCCTGACCTCTGACCTCTGCGTTTTTTTCCCCATGTAAAATGTAAATGTGCGGCGGAGCCTGTCGGAGCCTGTCCGCGCTCACAGCTGCTTTACGGACACAGTCACACACACGGACACGCAGGTTATGCAAGGAGCTAATCATACGGTGCGCACAGGGTTAGCTAAAAGTAGTAAAAGTGCTCTACCTGATTTGTACTCGGTCATTATAAGTTGTCTGTAGCTGTCCCAACGTATTCCACACATTCTGAGCATGCTCATTATTCACAGTGATGAGTTTATAAGAGCTTTTCACAGCTTTCAGAAAACAGAGTGAAGTTTTCCCATCACTGTAATGCTGACAACAACTAGCATGCTAGAGCACCAGCCTTAATTTCCAGGATAAAAACGATTTATAATTATATGCAGACAGGCAACACAGTCTCATTTTATCAGGGTATATGATTAGTTCTTCGTTGTTTTGTTGTTGGGTTTTGGATTCAAAATGAAAAAAAAACAATACATTTTTAGGAAAAATTACAGAAAATTTTATTGAAAAATGTAATTAAAGCAAGTGGTCATAATTTAGATTTTGTTTAAACGTAAAATCCCCAAAATTGATTGTTTCTCTACCAAGAATGAACCATACACTCAAAAATCAACTACTACTACTGCTACTAAACTTTTAAAGGTCCTATATTATGCAAAGCTGGGGCTTTTAGTCTGGTTATGATAATGTTACTGCCTCAAAAACACACCTAGAGTTGTGTTTTGTTTCATTCACAAAAGTCTGAGTATTCCTGCATTATTAGGCTGTCTGCATCCCCAAAGCTCAAAATACTCTGTTCCATCTTGTGATGTCATTCAGGGGTAGTTTTAAGTTTGACAGCTGAAAATTGAACGGCTTTACTCTACTCTATTTTTATATTTTTGTCTTACCTTTTTGTTGAGATTGTCAATAGAAAGTCTCTAATATCTGCTGGTGCACCGCAGAGTGAAGCAGTTTGAATGACATCACAAGGTGAAACAGAGTGTTTTCAGTCTGAGAGAACAACTCAGTCTAAATGTGCAGGACTGAAGGTATGTTTTTGATGAGGAAGATACATTATAGCACAAAAAGAGTGCAATATAGTCCCTTTGAAATTTAAGTATCATAACAACACTAAAGTGAAGATATATCAAACTCAATTTCGATACTAAGGAGTAGACTTGATATTCAATACCAATTCCAGTACTACAGTGCTAATAAAAACACTCTTTATTTAGACAGTAGAATGTGACTTCCAACATTAAATGGTAGTACTTTCTTTTATATTCCCATGTGGCCTCATATCTGTGAAAGGTTTATTTCTGTCCTGTGATTGTTTGTTTTCTGATCTGTTGTTAGTTTTCTGATCTGATTAGTATCTGATTTTTGATATTTTTGATAACCCTGTTTCACACACTTATCTGCACCATCTATGATATAACAGTACATCACATGTTCTGTATAATAGCAGGAAGTTTTTGGACACGGAGCCCACATCGCCCCCATGGATGTTTACCTCTCTGCTCTGCTTCCTAATACTTTTCTTATCTCTCCATCACTTCCCCCTCTTTTCATCCGGACTGTATATTTTCAGACGTCTGTAAAAGTTTGTTGTTTGGGAGTCATTATGCAAATTAGCACCGGGAACCGCTATAAAACCAAAGTGAGTCAACATCACAGTATTTAGCAGCTGTTGTGTTGTGTATACGGTCTGGTCAGGTTGTTTGAGGCGAGGGCGGAGAGATTTGGGTTTTGGAGAGGAAATGGTGGAATGCACAAGAGGCATTATCATAGGACATAATCAGATAGCTATTTTTACAGCGAGAAGGGAGGATGGGGCGAGGAGGTAGGGAAGTATAGTTTTGGACAAAGTTGCTGAGGTTGGGGTTTTGGTGAAGAAACATGCAGGTGTAGCCAAACGCTTAAATGATTGCAGAGTTGGAGCATTTCCGGGATTCATTCAGCTGTGTAGTGTTGGATTGCAAAACTAAGTAAAAGTTTGTTTGTTTTTCTTGACATGAATTTGATCAAATACAATTTAAAGGTGCGCAATGTAACTTTTCTGGTGGAGATTCTACCACATCCTTGTCTCCATGGAGATGTTATTCCTGGGTTTCAGACATAAGGATTTGGCATGGCACTGATCCTCTGTTGTCAAATCAAAATATTATATCTTTTGAATAGGGAGAGGTCTTCACAAAATCTAAATCTTTCAAACCAGGAAGGAATCATTTGCCTGAAACCCCTGAAAATAATTAAACTTGTGGTATCACTTGCTTGTCTCCATAGTGATAGACAAGGACACAAAGAAATTACAGGTCATATCTGTGGAGAGGGGACAAAGAATGTATGTTTTTCCAAAATATTTTAAGCAATAAGACACAGCTAATGGAATAAATGTAAGATGGGTAAGTTTAATGACACACTGTAGAATATTCCAGACAAATCAATAACATCTCCATGGACAAGCAGGAGGCGGAAAGTTACACAGTGCACAGTATTCACAACATAGGAACATTTTTAAGATGTATTCAGTGATTATCCAGCTGTCTGCTCCGTGCTCTTTGCATTTTGATTAGTTTTAGAGAGAATTCCACATAGAAATTGAAAGATATAGCCTCACATTTAACATTAGAATCATACCCTGCATCAAGTTGTTGTCGTAAATAGCGATGGGACTTTGAGCTCTTTTATGGGACCCGAATTTTTTGTATCCGTTCATTCTTTTTAGATTTATTTATATGACAAATACCAACGTGAGGACTCATTTTATTTACAAACTAATGACAGAGAGAAACGGCAAAAGCTCAGATGTGTTTAAAATGGTTGAAACTGAGAGTGGGAGTGTGTTTACACTTTGGAATTATGCACTTAAAAAGACAAACTATTATTATGATCTCAAATAGGTTTTTCTGTGCTCAAAGCTCTCATTTGTGTCACCCGCTCTGCTAATTGCGAAGCCATAATTTGCATCACAGTTAAGTGTGTAGCTTCAAAATAATGATAATAATAATAATAATGATGATGATGATGATGATGATAACATATTTTCAAACTATTATATTCGTTCTTATTCATTTAAGTGTAATATTTGTTAGCACATTTAAAAACATGTATTTGACCAAAATGCTATAAATCATAAAAAATGCTTAGACTGATACCTGCCCCATTTAGGGTATTCAAACTCCTCTCCAATCTAAATAACCAACCCACAGAGCACCATTACAGTGTCTTATTGTTGTCTTTTGTCATATTATATTTTACTGTTGATGCCCAAAGCTGCTCCCCATTTACTGGAATTTAACTTTACTTAACTTCCTCTCAACACTGATCCCTCGCTTATATTGTTTCCCCAGGTTAGCCTCTGGTAACCCAATACTTATCCATTAGCCGTTAGCTCCTTTGTGTTATTATAGGTTAGCCACAGTTGCTAAGGCCCTGCCAAACCACTGAAGTCTTCTGTCACTATCCACACACACATTGATGCTTTAGCTAATGCTTTTCTTTTGTCCGCATAGCTACAAATCACAAAGCAAGAAGGCACTGGCCCAGTTGTAAATCTTTTTTTCTGAGAATTACCTAACTGTCTTTCATTCTGTTGAGCGAAGCTGGATGTGTTTATGGGTTGGTACTTGCTGACTATGGGGTATTGGTTTACGTAGGGTTTTTTGGTTGTTGTTTTTTCACTCGTAATCTTCCAAGTCCTACCTCCTACATGTGAGTCACTATGACCAGTCTATTCTTGAAAAATTCTGCTTTTACAATTTAATCTGGCTTTCAAAACTGATGGAGTTTTCCTGTAAATCATATGGTGCAGTGGGTGGTATTTTTCCAAAAAATAGATTGCTTCATGTTTAATTATTGGAATTTGTCTTGGTTTAAAGCTATTCTCGTTTTATTATACTTAAAGATCCTGTAATATGCCAACTCAATTTTTCTGAACTTTTAGCATTGTTTTCTCATCAAAAATAATAATGGAGTTGTTTTGATTCAGTCACACATGCCTTAGTAATCTACTGCATTCAGTTGGACTCAGTTTTCAGAGCTCAAAAAAAATAAAATAAAAGCTTGAGTCCATGTTATGATGTCATTAGGTAGTAATTCAAGAAGTGCTTATTTGTTTTTAAAGAACACATATTTTGCATTCTTGTGGCTTTAGACACGCTTTTAGGCTCCTTGGGATAAGTATTTCAAAATAATGTTTACATTTGATAAACGCATATTTATATAAACTACACCTCCATTTCCAGTGAGGCATTTAGGCATTGGAGCTCCCTCTACTGTCAGCAAAGAGAATGAACAATGGGAAAATAAACAAACAAAGCCCTTAGACAACGTGAATTCTATGCTAATAGAGCCATGCATTTGTTGTGAACACAACTTAGACTATAGAAAGAGTCCAGCGCTTATGGTAGAAGTCTGTATTTTTACCTGTGACACAACAATCCTGGCAAAATGCAAAGTGAACATTTTTGAGTGCTTAGGGATAACAATGATTGGAATGAACAGAATAAGTGTGAATGAAGCAAAGTACAACTCCGGGTATGTTTTTGGCAAGGGGACAATATAATATGGTTGCATAATGTGTCACTTTAAAAATGGGCTATTATGCTACATCCTTTAGCTTTCTGCCATGTTATAAAGTTGTTTACTCATCAAAAACATGGTTGAAGATGTTTTAGATGTCATCCATGCATGTTTGAGTATTTTAGCGATCTCTCCTGGGCCCTGTTCAAACCCTTCTTACGTTAGCTGTAGGTTTCTGTCCAGTGTTCAGCTCTATATCGTCCATGTTTCGTTATTGTTTTTTGCCATATTTGAACTCCTTAATTTGTCAGAGCATCAGCGGGGAGTCCACACTTCTTCTGTGCAAATTATATGACATAATTTCATAAAAGCCATGTTGTGCATATAGCTGCAGTCCATTTGGTCATGTTTGTTCCACAGTAGGGAAGTGCAGTCTGTCATTAGAGGCTCTACACGGACACGGCCTCAGCTCTCAGGCGGAGGCGAAGGACTTTATTATATAATCATGTAGAGAATATATACTTCCTGAGACACAGTATATCGTACACTTTGGTTACTTCAAGGTTTCCTGCTTTTGGTAGGATTGTTTTTCCAAGTGGGACCAACTTTCCGGATATCCACTGTATAAGTTTTGCTGCAATTATGGAAGAGTATGTTGAAGTAGAGACTGTTGCATTTACACCACTACTATTGCTACATACTACTATTACTGCTACTACTGCTACTACTACTACTTACTGCTACTACTGCTACTGCTTCTACTACTACTTACTGCTACTGCTGCTACTACTACTACTGCTACTACTACCTACTGCTACTGCCACTACTATTACTACTACTGCTACTTCTACTACAGCTACTACATAGCAAACGACAAAGTTAAATCTGTCAACTGGACAAATCGTTGTAGGAGTGAAGACGTTTTGCTGCTCATCCAAACCTCTTCTTCAGTTCTGGTCAGAATGCTGGTGGCCACTGTCTTAAATCTATCTGAGGGGAGGGGCTAACTACACTGAAACTGTAAACAGCTGATTTGTCCAGTTGACAGATTTTACTTTGTTGTTTGCTATGGGTCAGACCTGGACGACTGAGGGTCTACACAGACATCTACCACTACTACAGCTACTACTACTGCTTCTGCTGCTATTACTACTTCTACTGCTACTATTACTACTGCCACTACTATTACTGCAGCTTCTGCTACTACTACTGCAACTAAAGCTAATTACTATTATTTATTTAACTACCAATCACTACTAATAATTATCATTACTATGCAAGTCTGTTACTACTACAAGTTACAAGTGTAGTTGTTACTGTAAAAGGTATAGAAAGTAGAGGCTATAACGGTATTTTAGGAATATTAAAGTTATTAAAAATGCTTACATTGAGCACTTGAGTATTTGCATATACATTGAACTGGCCTGTACGTGTCATCAGAAGTGGACGGGGGTCGGGTGGCACATCTGGTTGTGTTTAGATTTGTGGCTGCAGACTGCTGGAGACACACAAGTCAACTCTGCTCTTCAATTTACTCCATTTCCCACAAGCACCTGGGGCACTGCTGACTCTGTGTGTTCTCTTCACGACAAATGACTTACAATACAACTGTTTAGCTCCCGCCACATAGCATTAGCATTAGCATAGCACACGTGGTTCTATGCCAGGCTCCTAGTGATGCGTGAGGCTGTATCCTGTTTGTATAATGATGTTTTTGCTGATATAAGTCTCTGTCTTCCTGGGACCCCCTGCTGTTTGGGAGCTCATTTAGACTCTCATGTTATTTAAGTTATTTTTGGATATGACTTTTTTGGACACTCATAATAAATAATGTTTAGAAAGTGTTTTGCTGTGCAGGAAATAAGAAGTGAATACTACATAGCCCATGGGGAGAAGGGCTTTGTATCGTGAAATCCTGTATCCTCTGTGAAATCCTGGGACTGAAAATTGGTATAAAGTAAAATAGATTGTCAAAAATATGTTATTACCTTGTTATTTGTTTCGACTGTTAGCTGTGAGCCATCTTCAGATGTGAGCAAGAA
Organism: Periophthalmus magnuspinnatus; assembly: GCF_009829125.3. Classification (NCBI taxonomy): domain Eukaryota; kingdom Metazoa; phylum Chordata; class Actinopteri; order Gobiiformes; family Gobiidae; genus Periophthalmus; species Periophthalmus magnuspinnatus. The sequence goes on from NC_047149.1 coordinate 5,872,749, forward strand.
AAACTGTACATATTTGTATTAGAAAGTTACTCATATGTCCTTGGGTAAGATTTGCCTCTGTGATTGTGTTTCTGAGTGATGGTCATTCACTGGTCATGGTGGTCAAGTACGATATATTGCTCAAGTGAATATAGATGATAAACGATAATATTGAACCCAAACCCTAAAGCAAAAGAAAAATTTAAATCTGTCAATCTGGATAAGAGGTTTTGAGTGAAGACATTCCACTGCTCATCTAAGCTGCTTCTTCAGTTCTGGTCAGATTACTGCTGGACACGTCCTTATATCTGTGTGAAGGGAGGAGCTAACTACACTGAAAATAACACACCTGTTTGTTTACAGTTTCTGTTTATTGGCGAGGTCTAAAGAGCTACACTGAGTGAGAGCTGTGCAAACCCTAAAGCAGAATTATCCCCAGAAAATGATTCTAAATATTGTTATTGTTAAAAATGTGAACTGCACTAAATAAATAAGAGACATTTAAGTAGTTAGTTTGTGCTATGAGTCATAGAGGTTCATAATCCAAACTCCTACAGCTCAAATCTGATCAAAGTGCAGAAAAATAATCAAAATGTTCCCACTAGTATGAAGAAAAAGTCCCCATGATAAATATTGACCCCCAAAAATGATTGTTTCATCTAACATAACATAAGTCAATATAATATTTATCATGACATGGTGGCGGTCAGAAAAGCAGATGGTACAGATCTGTAGATGTGTTTGTGTGAGTTGCCTCAAGGCAGCTGTGGCTTTCTATCCAAGTGAAGAATAAGCACTTTTTTATTTCTATTTTTGGCTAGTTCAATGTACTTAACAAGCAACAGATACTCCTGACAATACACATCTTCAGTGTAGATAATGCCTCCCTTCTGAGAGATATTTAAACCAGTCGCTTACCAGAGCTGTGGCAGAACTGAAACTACTTGGATGCATAAAAGTTATTAAAAGATCTGAAGATGATGATTAAAAAAATCCAGTTGTTGTTGTTGTGTTCTTGGGCAAGACACATAGTCGAAAGTAATAAAAGCAAATACAAATGTGACAAAAAGTGAAGACATGGATACTGAAAACAAAGGTTCCTGTGTACTTTGTACCATGGCCCCTTATTGAAGTCTCCTAAGCCCCTCTTTGATAGTGCTCTCTCTGTCTGCTGTTTTGATGTAGACAGAGAAATGTGTGAGGGCTAAATTATAAGCCTTACATGTTAGACTATAGACTCTACAGAGCCAGGCTAATCATCACCTACCAGCACTTTCAATTAGAAGGAATGATCACACTGTCTCACCTTTCAGCTGATCTACTGTGAATCTAAGAGCTGCTGTTATCAGAGGGGAGAGGAGATACAAATTGCAAATTGGACTAAGGGAGTGTGATGTCACCCATAATCTTCTGCTCCAGTCAAATGAAGCTCATAGAGTCTAGAGCAGTAATATGGGAGAATTTAGAACCAAATTCCATATTTGGAATTCTGACCACAAGTATCATAGCAACCAAAGAGCCAATCTAGAGCGCTGTCACTGAAACCGTCTTGCTACTGCTAGAGGGAGCGACCTTGGGGAAAAAAGGCGCCTGATTTGTCTGTTATTAATGTTCAGTTCTGAAGTTATAAGAGAGATAAGCAACGAAAACCAGATGACAAAATTACTATGGATCATAACTGGACAACTGAAGGATTACACAAAAGACCAAGTTATGCATCTATTTAAGTATAATTTGTTTAAATAAACATACTGAGGCATGTATATAACTGAACCAAGTAATTACTGCTCACAGTTGTGTACTGTACCATTATAGACAGAATATGCAGCCAGTGAGATGTGAAAAAATGCAAACGCCCTACTGTGGACTATTTTATGAATGGTTTATTTGACTACACTTGCAAATGGCTCTAAGGTTTTCCTCGTCACAGTAAATTCACATCATGGAGGTAATAAAAACACATTCTCAGACTGAGTTGGTAATGGATTACGATGTTTTGCTTTCTTGTTTTTCAAAGTTTTCGTAGAATACACATGTAATGGGTCACACTAATCTAAATATGAGCAGTTAACAGGCCATAACTCTCTGTAGGAAGGAAACAGTTTTGACTCAGAGTGAATGTATTCTAGAGAAAGTGTTGATAATTGTGTATTCATGTCGTCACAATGGATGTAGTGGTATTTTTATGAAACTTAAGCCATGTGGAAGTGGAATTTTAAATAGTGTAAGGTTTTGTTATGTCTGCCATTGTGAACTGCCCATTTATTGCTAATATTGAAATAGTTTGGTAACAATGTAGCTGGACTGAATTTATGTGTCTGGTGTCCCCGATTTGAGTTCTGACCCTCTGGAACCATTGTAGTTATTTCCTTTCTTTTCTATCGTAGTTAATACAAAAATCCACTTTGGAGTTTAGTAAGTTATATGCACTCAAATAAACTTTTTGCAGAATATTTCACCATATGTTGATTTTGCGCATTGATACCTTCGAAATTTAAATTTTCAAACAAAATTTAAACTACCAATTTACACTACCTTATGTTCGTTCTTTATTTTCATGATTATTTACATTGTAGATTCAGACTGGAGGCATCAAAACTATGAATAAACACATTTTTAAATAGCCACCATTTGCTTTGATCACTGCTCTGCACTTTTGGCATTTCTTGACCCTAACAAGGCACAGCTGTGAAGTGAAAACTATTTAGGAGAGTTCATTATGAAGCTCACTGAGAGAAGGCCAAGGGTGGATACTTTGAGGATTTTGAATCTATGCACATATAATACATTTTTGGATCAGTTCAAGCTAGAATGGAGCTTAAATAAAGATGGCCTATATATTCCAAGCTGTACAGATGAGTTTCAATGCATTTTAATAAGAAAACTCTTTTATTCACTCTGTGGTGCTGATCAAAACAAAAATTATCATTATTATTTGTGTATGCGTGCGGGTGCGTGTGTGTGTGTGTGTGTGTGCGTGTGCGTATAACCACCCCAAAATTTAGCTATTTCACTTTTTGCTCAACCCAAGTTATAAAGCATAAAATGCAAAACATAAAATAATTAGCATCCATCTAACTTTCTCCTCTTTTTCGTTTCCAGAGTGAAGACTTCCACATCTACACCCAGTACTGCACCAACTACCCTCGGTGAGCCTCCTCTTCCTCACCCCCTCCCCGTCCTGTTTATGTAGTGCCCTCCTTTCCTCTCTCTAAACAACGGGCCTGCTCTGTATCTGTCGTCCCATCATGCACTGCTGTCACCTGATCCTCCGCCCTACTGTACTTTGCATACCTCCATCAACGGCTCATATCTCCTATTGTCCAAGAGTCTGCTCCCGGATGAGCTCTGGGAAAGAGGCGGGGGGGGGGTAATATGTGCACTCTTGGTTCAGTCGGATTCTGGAGTTAATCAAGGGTAGTTTACAAGTGTGCTCATCTGGTTGAACTAGAAGGATGACACAATATAAAGCCTATGGTTGGTTGTTATTCCTGTGTTAGACCTGGATTAAGCCTGTATTAGACCCGGTTTAGTTCTGACTAAGCTAACTTGGCCATGAAAGCCAAACAGATTAAATAAAACTGTACCCTGAACTACATAAAATTTACTTTATTTCAATGTATAATAAGCTTTTTCAAACCAATTTGTTCAATTAACAGTTGCAAAATATAGGCTCCAACACTCACGCTTCACAGCAAGAAGGTTCCAGGTTCAATTATCCTTTCTGGGCGGAGTTTGCATCTTTCTCTGGGTGGGTTTCCTCTGAGTACTCTGAACTCCAAACCCAAAACATGCACAATAGGCCAAATCCTCCAGCTAAGGTAGTCCTGACCAAGACTAGCTTAAGATCTGGAGATGGGTTAAACCGCTCCTGACAGGTTTAACCCAGCAGCACTGGCTGATGGGTTAACTGCAGAGAATACATTTATAAGTATAAGTATGTCTTAACCATGTCCCACCGGGGAAAGATCCAGGACACGCTAGAGGGACTATGTCTCTCAGCTGGCCTGGGAACGCCTTGGGGTCTCATCGGAGGAGCTGGAGGACGTGTCTGGCGTGTGGGAAGTCTGGGAGTCCCTGCTTAGACTGCTGCCCCCGCGACTCGGCCCTGGATAAGTGGAAGAAAATGGATGGTTGCATAATGATAACAGAACTGAGACAATTAACTTCCCGTTCAAAACTATAGAACTTACAGGCCTTTTACGGACCCTATATTGTAACAAGCATCACTTTCGCAAAATAAAAGTAGTGTAATAGTTTAGCTTTGTTTATGTATTTTTTAATTTTTTTTGTTGGAGTTTGGATCGTTTACCCTGCCCTCTGACCCACTTGTGCAACTTTGGATCTGGACTTACAGTGGCAGGAGTCGTCTTGTCTAGCGTCAGTTTTGCCTGAAAGACTTTAGCACACTGCCCTCCTCCCTGCTCCATTTACTTTCTATTATCTTCTCCCCATTGACAGACTTACAGCCTGCACACTGACAGTGCCGTATTGTACTGTAGGCCTCAAGCTAACACGGCTAATGCTTTATTTAGCCGTAGCACACCTGCGGGGCTAGCTTGTACGGGGTTCTTTGTGTGGGTCTGTATATTGTGGTAGCATAAATAGGTTGAAACGTGATGCTAGGGCTGATGCTAAAAGGAGATATGCTAACATCTTCACCTGTGGCACGTGGAGAGCAAACAATGACGGTGTAATGAGAGAGAATTAGGAAGCACTGTTGTTGTCAGACTAAGCTAATTGGCCATATACTGTGAGAAATGTGACACCGGTCTGTCCTCACATAGAGAATAAAGCTAACAGGCCTATTCAAAACACAGTGGTACTTTTGTATGCTTATTAGCCTACAGACTGTGGTGGAACAAGTACTCCATTTTATTACTTTTATTACAGTACAGATACTGGAGCAAAAAAAATACAAGTATAAATATCACATGAAAAAATCAACTTAAGTAAAGGTATTAAAGTATCCATTTTTCATCCAAATTATTTTGTTTATTTTCAGATCTAATAGAGCTTCAATGTAGTGATTTTGATAAAGATTTGATCTGAATTTTGTTCAACAGAAACAACTGAATACTTTTTTTTCTGTATATGTTTGTTGCTCAAACTGCGAATGTGTTAAAAATAAACCCTCTTTTCAGCAGGTTTCAGACAATAATAAAAAAAAAAAATACTTTCACTTTTCAGTTCTGTTCAAAAATGTAGTGGAGTAGAAAGTACAGATACTGCTCTCAAATGTAAAAAGAATCCACTTTAAAATGTTCTTAAGTTAAGTACAGATACCTAAAATTTGTTAAGTACAGCACTTCACTACTTTTACTTCATTACCTTCCAACATTGCCTACAGGTGCTGGTTGTAGTAGGCCTAACCCAATATTTGTAAAGTTCATTCTGTGCAGTAGTTGTATTAGACAGTTTCAAAGTTAAAGGAAGTTTGAGCACACAAATGTTTAACTGTTTAGTTTTATCACTCTATAGTTTACTAAATTGGGAAAGCATGAGTTGAATGATAAAGGTGAAACAATAAAGTAAAACATAGTATTTAGAAATAGGCAAATGTAAAATAAAATGTTGCATAAAGGCTCTGCTTGTCCAGACGCAGACTGTAAACCAAAGGAAATTGTCTTTTTGCACAAGTTGCACTTCACCCTTTTTCTACCAAACACAATTTTGCTTAAAAAAAAAAGAAAAATGGAACTCGGTCATTCAATCTAATCATACTGCAGCACATGCTTTTCATAACTCTGAGATGAGAGCAGTTTACCCTCACAGCAAACAACTAGCATGATAACCAAGCAATTCCTGATTTATCATGCAGTAAAACAGCCAGACAGCACGCAGCGGTTTTATTTTTATTCTTTTTTGGGGTCAGAGCCTCTTATTATTGACAGGACAAAATTACTTTCATATGTAACTCCACGCTTGTAATATGTGGGACTTGGCTTAAGCTTCTCAAACTTTACGACGCCGCGGTCAGAAAAATATCCCAAAGACAAAAAAATAAATTGTAGTCTTCATTATATTGCCACATTGCCGCTGATGTCATCAACATTCCCTGGGGTTGTGATGCTAACTATAGGCACTGGTCTGTCTGCTGTTACTCAGGATTTTAATCAGAGCTGTTTTAACATAATCTGAGAATAAAGAACTGATTTAGTTGGAGCTACAACAGTTGAGCTGATTTCTGCTGTTAAACAAGTCTCTTCCTCATATAGCCAACAGTTTTTCCTGCATTGCGTCACCACGGTAACATCTGAAGATCCGAACATGCACGCAGAACACCCTCAGAGCGACGTCAGTGCAAAGCATCAATAGAAAGATGGAACACATTGATGAGTTTGACTTTGAGCCAGCTAGTCCAAACTTGATTCTAATATAGGCCTGCACATTTATCTGGACTTTCCCCTCGCATCCTATTTTGGGTCATGATTGTGTTGGCGCTCGTATGAAACGCTTATTGTCCCCCAGTGTCGGAAAGTGAACCGCTCGTACCCCAGGCTCTCCGCAGCTGGTGACCCCACTGAAGGGCACACACGTTAGGCAGACCCAACGCAGATGTCCTGGCTCTCTCCGGTTTCCTCCACAACAATGTCAAGCTTGTTCTGAGCACATAGGAATTCAGACACTCGCACACAGAGGAGGGGGGGGGGTGGTGTCTGTTCCACACACACACACATGTATACAGGGGGGAGTGGAAGAGCGGGGCAGACGGTTCACTCACCAGAAAATTGAGTCCTAATAGGATTTACAGGGGAAACATTGATTTAATATGACTTCCGAGTAGCCCAGTAAAATATCTAGTATGTAGCTAGTGTCAAGTCTAATCTACGATCTCTGTTTTGGTTCAAACCCCAATATTTCCTGTTTACTTCGAAACACTTTATTCATTTTAATAATTCTTTGTTAAATGTATTATAATAATGGAACACAAATCCAAAGTTCACTCCTTATGCCTGGTCAGCACTTGGATGGGAGACCAGTGGACCAGGTGTCATAATGGGACAGTAGTGGCTCTAGTTGTTGTGTTCTTAGGCAAGGCACTTCACCCACATTGTCTAGTATGAATGCGGTGTGTATGTGAGTGTTTGTGGAGGTTGGAGGGGCCGATGGTGCAGATTGGCAGCCTTGCTTGTGTCATTCTGTCCCAGGACAACTGTAGCTTTAACAGGAGCTTAATTTCCCATAGTATGGAGTGAATTCTGCACTAAATTGTATAGTGACTTTGAGGAGCAAACATATTCATACTTCAATGTGGGTGAAGTGTCTTGCCCATGGACACGTCTTGGATCAAACCATTTGTCTTTTGGTTATAAGGTGACCTGCTCCATCACCCAACTCACTGTTTTTCAGTTGGACGCTCAGTGCATCAAAGTTATTTTTATTTCTTAAACCAGTTTTGCTTTTCATAAATTAACTGCACAAAAACTACAAAGTAAGGCTCACTATTCGTCTTTAAAATCTGATGCACGCTTCAATGTTTTGGGAGGTAACCTGCCAGATCCGTGCTCAATACCACATCAGACCCAGGATCTTGGTAGCTGGATAATTAACCTACTGTGTGTTTCTTTATTATCATTGGCTCAGCTGGTAGTTTTCCTCATATCTTTGTGTGTGTTGTCTCCACAGGTCGGTGGCCGTGCTCACAGAGTGCATGAGGAACAAAGCCCTGGCCAAGTTGTTCCGCGAGCGGCAGGAGTGTCTGCAGCACTCCCTACCCCTGGGCTCCTACCTGCTCAAGCCAGTGCAGCGCATCCTCAAATACCACCTGCTACTGCACGTACGTACCACTGCGAAAACTCACCGGGAGAGACAAGAGACAGCAGCTTTGAAAGGCCTGTTCTCGATTTCAAACCACAAGTCAAGAACATGTTGAACTTTTAGCCCCGCCCACTTAGTTCTTACTGTGATATTGCACCATGCCACAGAAATAACTGTCTGGGATAGTGTTATGCAGTTAATAATAAATAATAATTATATATTATGTAGTGTCGTGTCTTGCCTAAGGGCACAACGACAAAACCCCAACTTTCGGTTTGAGGGAAGCCACTGCTCTAACCACTGAGCCTGTGTCATTCCAATCAATTTGTTTGTCGTGATTTTTTGCTCTTATTTAACAGCTTTTGCCAAACAAAGTATTATGTAAAGCGCTTTTATCTTGACAAGAATAAATTAAAATCAAGTACAGGCCCTTTTAAGGAGACCGCAGGCAAAGTTTACATTGTTTCTTAATTAAAAACATGACGTATTTCTTTCAAGTACCTGAAAAAACTATAGTGTTGCATAAGCCTTATCTTCAATCAGTTTTATGCAGCATTGTAAGTTTTAAAACATTAAATACAAAAAAGGTTACCAAAAAAGTCTTTAAACATTTACTTTTATTGAACTAGCTTGAAACTAAATAGCTCTGACACAATTTGGTCAAAACAGCTCTCTGTATCCTCTGAGCTGCAGACGGGTCCCACTTTTATCAAATCACATTTCACAGAAAAGCTTTCCCAATGAATTGAGTTACAGTCGGTTCAGACCTCTATATTAGATTAGTTCAGAAGACTTTTAGAAGGCAGCCCAGAAGATACTATTACGAGAGAGGCTATTGTTTTGTTTTCATACATTTCTTCAACTTTTTTTTTCTTTCTATAAAATAAACAAATCATAAATCAACATTTGTTAAAGTGAAAACTGGACATTTGGCCAATATTGCAAGATTCACAGATGATCAAAAAATTAAAAAATATCAAGATGTATGGACATAAAGGAGCATTTCTTGGATTAACACCTAATGACATCACAGTGTGTAAGAGTTTTGCATTTTTTTTAGCTTTGGGAGACACGCACTAAAAATGTAGGATTGCTCAAAATGTGCGAATAAAACTAAACACAACTCCAACGCAATTAAGTTTTTGAGCAGAAAACAACATTATTACTTTACACTGATATCACGCTGGGGGGTGTTGTACATGTATGCGTATGGTGGAGTGTTCAGCAGTTTCCATGGTGACACAATGCACACATTAGTAAACACAGCCCAAAAAAGTTTTAAGATCATCTGAAAATTTGAGAAAAAAACACAAAGTGGATTTAGACAACACATTTTCAGCAGCCTGTGATCAATCCGAGCATTTGTGGTCCCATTTAAATGTTTGGTTTTCAACAAAATGGTCAGAGTGACTAAGTGAAAAACTGGGACACAAGGTGGAACAGAGTGTTTTCAGTTTGAGAGAAGACCTCTATAGCCTAAATATGCAGGGTTTGTGTGTTTAAAAATGTGAGAGAAACTAAACACAGCTCCAGGTTGTATTTTATAATCTATGTTACACCACTTATAATTTTACATTTACTGCCCTCATTTCAGAGTAAAATAGAAATGTATTTGGTTGTGTATTTTTAAAAGCAGATCTTTATGGACAGTTGGCACCTGAGAGGCCAAATGTAGAGCCAGTAGCCATATGGTCCCCAGTGTGAGTGTTCCTGCCTATGTGGAGATGCTCACACTGTTTATCATTGAACAGGAGATCGCCAACCACCTGGAGAAGGACACGGAGACGCTGGAGGTGGTCCAGGAGGCCATCGACACCATGCAGAGGGTGGCATGGCACATCAATGACATGAAGCGGAAGCATGAGCACGCTGTTAGACTGCAGGTACAGACTGTGAGGGGGAGGCATGGGGGTAAGAAAGAGATACTATGGCTGTCCAAGTTAGTACCTCTGTATTACCCCCTCCATGTGGATATGTCACAGAGCTGAGAGGTTTATGGTAAAGTAACAGAAAAGGAAACTGAGTCAGTATTTGTATATAGTAACGGCAAAAATAGAAGTAAGAGTAGTAAGAGTAGTAAGAGTAGTAAGAGTAGTAAGAGTAGTAAGAGTAGTAAGAGTAGTAGGAGTAGTAGGAGTAGTAAGAGTAGTGGGAGTAGTAGGAGTAGTAGGAGTAGTAGGAGTAGTAGGAGAAGTAGGAGCAGTAGGAGAAGTAGGAGCAGTAGGAGAAGTAGGAGAAGTAGGAGCAGTAGGAGTGTAATCCCTCGTTCGTCCAGGAGTGGTCCAGGGTAAAAAAGCTTTCAGAGGTAGTCATGTGGACATTGTTTTTAACATCATGAGGTTCTGGGTCCCATTCAAAAGCTATTTTCTAATTTGATGGTACTTGTTTGAGGCACTAGGATTTGTAGTACACTGAGTACCCAGTCCCGTGCCTAAAGGGAGGAGTGCTTCTGGATGGGAGCCGAAATGTCAAAGCGGTAGTAATAGTCAATTGTCCTCTTATGTAAAAGAAAACTGTGAACACTGCTAATGCTAACCCTGTAATTTGGAGCTCTGGAAACATGTTCTGAAATGTATGTGATTCATGCCGTTCATATTTCATATGTCAAATGTCTTCACTGAAGTTTTAATGGTAAAGAACATGTTTAAAATGTGCAATGTGATGCTTCAAGCTAGTTCTTCTCTGGATATTGTTCAAGACTATTGCAAAACCCCCAGCTGTGTCTCTTTTTTTTTTTTTTTTTTTTAACTTCAATACTATTATTTTTTCATGACAGGGTATTCCTCTGCAGGTAATATGGAATCTATAACTTGATAATTAAGAAAAAACTGCTCACAATAATATGTATTTGTCCTGGGACTTGGAATCTTAGGTGTTAAGCAGTGGCTGGAAAAGGACAATTTGGAGCAAATTGGTTAAACTAATTTCAACCTAATGTAGTAAAGGCTGTAAGTTAAAGACTGGTACAGACTGTGATTCTCTGTGGGGCTCCATATACATGTCTTCATTAGCACAGTGAATACAGACTACTATACGAAACAGAGGGGCACTGTGCTTTGTTTTGTGCTCTTAATCATATATTTTTTATTGGCAATTCCAGGAGATCCAGAGCTTGCTGACGAATTGGAAAGGGCCAGACCTGATTGGCTACGGAGAGCTGGTCCTGGAGGGAACGTTTCGGCTGCAGCGCGCCAAAAACGAACGCACCCTCTTCCTGTTCGACAAACTACTGCTCATCACAAAGAAACGCGAGGAGACCTACACCTACAAAGCCCACATTCTGGTCCGTCAAGCTAAAGGCTAACCCAATGTAGAATGATGGCATAAATATCAAAAATGCTAAGCTAACCTGTGTGTGTTTATTTCAGTGCTGTAATTTGATGTTGGTGGAGGTCATTCCCAAAGAGCCTCTGAGTTTCAGCGTGTTCCACTATAAGAACCCAAAACTTCAACATACAGTTCAGGTACTGCAAAGAAACAAGAACGTTTACATGTAAAATATAGCATCAAAATAATTAAAAGGATGTAATTTCTTTATACTATTTGATCATTGTAATGATAGATATTTCAGTTATTAAAAAGCCACATTTTTCAACCTCTGTTAATAATTTCACTTAAAAGGGGGGTATTATGTAAGCATTGTTTTGTGCTTTCAACCATGTGATAACATTGTTCCATCATCAAAAACATGCCTGAAGAGGCTTTATGTGCCATCCATGCATGTTTTAGTATTTTAGTGATCTCTCCTGGGCCCTATTCAGACCCTCCTGGGGTTCGCAGTACGAAGCTGTCCAAGGTTCAGCCCACAAACCTACGTCACCCATGCTCCTGCACAGGCATTTTTCACAAATATACAAAAGCATGATGCAAAATAATACACTACAACTTGACAAACCTGATGCTATGCGCTTTAGCTTCATTAATGGGATGCACACTGATTGTGTTGTGATGTTGCTCTGCAGGGGGAGTGACTTGGCACAGAAAACGTTTATAAGTTTAAGTTACTTTTGTCAAATTTAGTATAGATGGACGTACTTTATTAATGCATTTTAGTCCAACCAGCAGACATACAGAGATGACAAAGAGGTAAAACATTTAATAAGAAAAACTTGTCAAACTTTGACATTTTTTAAATGACATCTTTGTGACAAATGCATTTATTTGAACAGATTTTTGTTTTCATTTTTGCCCTTTCTTTTTGACGTGTGTGCTTTTATAACATAATTACACGTTTGAGAGAGTTTTGGCACGGCGCAGGTGTCTTGATTGTTTTGTAACGTTTGTGCTCAGACATGTTGAGTATTATGGGCTGATAAACCCATTGTTGGCGCTTCGCTGCAGCCTCCTGGACGTGCCCTGAACGAGAAGGCATAATAATAGTGTTACATAAGACTGTAAAGGTTTTCTAACTGTCTATAATGCCTGATACTATCTCTGTTCTGTGATGTGTCGCTACAGGCTAAATCCCAACAGGACAAGCGCATGTGGATCCTGCATCTCAAAAGACTCATTCTGGAAAACCACCCGGCCAAGATCCCAGCCAAGGTACGGGCTGGTATTGTCACGATACTAAAGTTTCAAACTAAGGAATAGACTCTATACTCAATAACGATTCTAATACCACGATGATCATAAAAAACACTCTTTATTTAGACAGTAGAATGTGATTTTGAGTGTTTTTATCCTAAGTACTAAAATATATTCATGAGAAAGTACATTGAAATGACTAAATGTGTAAAAGTACACTATGTAGCTTCTCTGGTCAAAGGCACACCACCTACTTGTCACCATGGAGTTTTTGCATTGCCTGGAATGTTCTAAAATATGGCATTAAACTTTTGTATGTTGCATTTATTCAATATTTATTCAATTTGTTTTTTATTTTATTGCTCAAAAATGCATTGAAAATATGTAGCGTTTGTCGCCTCTCCACAGATATCACCTGCCACTTGCTTGTCTCCATGGAGATGAGTAACTTTCATCCCAGATTGTGGCAAAGCATTAACATTTCCACAGATACAAGCAAGTGGTGTATCCTCTATCAGTTACATGGTGCACTTGCACTTGCAAATTGTATAACATATAATGATGGTTAAAAATTTTGATGTATGAAGCACGTTTTGTCAGTTGCCCAAAATATTTTCAGAAATTAAAACGTCAAACAGGAAATAAACACATAAAAACATAATCCACTTCACTAAAACTATGGAAAATATGCAGGGGAAAAAAAGGATTCAAATAATTCATTAAAATAAAAATTAGGATTAAAACTGAAAGACTGAGATGTACTGCTAGGTATAGGGTCAAACCTGTTGCATCAATACTGTGCCACACCTCCCTCTAGTGGTTTCAATTCATACTTCCTTTTTCATTCTAGGCCAAGCAAGCTATTCTGGAGATGGATGCAGTGCGTAAGTAACCTGCACATTAACTGTATTCATTATAATAAAAAAGCATGTATCTAAATATGTCCTTAATTTAATATGTGTAGACCACCCAGGATTTCACTACAGTCCTGACGGAGACAAGAAGGACTCTCCCCAAACTAAGGAGGGGCCTACTCCACGCAGAGGACGTAGGAAAGGTACACAACAAACACACTCAGTACTACTTACTCTTTACATGCAATTTTTAGATAGTCAAAGCTTGTCTAGGATGAATAAGTTATATGCGGTTCCAAATAATGGGTCATACTTATTGTCCTGATAACCAATTCAAATGTTTTTGTTTCTTTTTTCATGCTGGATTATTTGATATAAACAGTTTTTACCCCATGTTTATTAAATTACAAATAAAAACCAATATAAATTCCCTGAAAACAAGACAATACCTGATTTTTACTATCTTAAAAACATGACAAACAGAACTAGTTTGTTTCATTCACACATGTTTGAGTAATCCTTTTTTTATTATTAGTCTGTCTACATCTCCAAAACTCAAAATGCTCTGTTCCACCTTGTGACGACATGAAGTGGTAGTTTTCAAGTTAGTTCAGTAGTGATTGGTAATAAAAACACACATTTAAAAACACAGTGGAGCACTTCCTGTATTGTCACATGACATCACAAGGTGGAACAGAGTGTTTTCTGTTTCAGAGAAGAACTCAGGCTAAATATGCAGGGTTTGTGTGTTAAATATGTGTGAATGAGACAAAACACAACTCCAGGTATGTTTTTGATGAGGAAACAACATTCTAACATAGCTCAGAAAATAGAACTGTACAGCGCAAATTTCATAGTTTTATTCATCTTACCTAACCTCTGTATCTGTCAGTTTTTGCGGTGTTTGTGTAAGGCCCTTGGCATCGCATGGAGTGGCCCTGCTCTAGATATTTGACGTATTATCGTGTCTGAAATCTGTGCTTAAGACGCTCTGTGATGTGGTGCCAAGTTCCTTTAAAATGTGAACATTAATCATATGACAACTGCTTTGGTCTGTGCAGAGCCTTTATCCAAGTTACTGAAGAACGCCAAGCAGAACGCTGCCAACTCTGATGGAGAGAAGGTAACACTGAGATACAGTACAGATCATGCATAAGTCACAAAAATACTAACATTTATTTTAATATACCAAATTAAAGCAACCAACACATTAAAGATTTTTTATCTGGTTTGCTATTCTAAGCGAGCAATACCTTGACACTTGATTCTCTGTTATAGTGTATTTTGAAGAGAGAAACATACAAATAGTATCAGATATGAGAACTATAAGAAAACAACCACATGACACTATTCCAGACAGTTGTTTCTGTGTCATGGTGTAATATCACAGAGGTATAAAGTTGGTGGGGCTAAAAGTTCAAACTAAAACTAAAATATGTGACTCACATATGACTCAAGGTTTGAAATCAGGTATAGGCCCTTTAATATATTTATTTGATTACATATTTCCTTTTAAATTCATTGTAAATCATTTTTTGTAGAATATATGATTAAAAAATTATAAATCAGAAGTTTAAATGTGCACTGTGTCTCTACAGAGGAGCAGTCTAGGGGCCACACTGCTGTCCCCCGTGTCCCAGCTGGCTCTGGGCACCATTGGGCGGAGCCGCAGTCTCATCAACCAGTCACAGGAGTCCTTAGACCCATGTGACCACTATTACCATAGCGACCGTGAGGAAGGGGAGGAGCCCCACCAACAGGACGCTGATGATGAGGACGACAGTGGCATCGTAAGTTTAAACACTTTTTGATGTAAGTTATATAATAGTGAATTGAAATTGAATTGGTTTGTGTTTGTGCAGGGGGGTAGTAAGAAACTGAGGGTCCCTGGTAAAGGCAGCAGGAAGAGGCTGAACCCTCAGGGCTCAGTGGACAACATTGAGCAGTGGAAGGCTTTCAATATGAGCCCCGCTGACCTACAGGTACAGTGTATTATATCTTTATGTTTCTATATGACTTTAACAACCAGACCAAATGGTTACTAAACAGTTACTATAATCATATTAGATATTGAAAAATAAATAAAATTATATTATGGTGGTTGTACACTACTACTATAGCCACAGCTGCCTTGGGCAGGGTGAAGGAAGGAAGGAAGGCACTAACCACCAACAAGGTGAAGTACCTTGCCTAAGACCACAACAACAGTTTTTGCCATTAGTGCCCCACTGTGGCACCTGGTATTCCAGGTGGTCTCCTATCCAAGTACTCACCAGGCCTGGCCTTGCTTAGCCTCTGAGATCTGACAAGATCAGGCTTTGACAAGCTTGTATGGCCTCAAGAAAAAGGTCCAAGAAAAAAAAAAAATTGTCACGGAGCAGCTAGATGACACCCAATAATATTATTGCTGTGCAACACTGATATAACATCTAAAAGTGCAGATTCTATAACTAACTATGAACAGTTATCAAATATAGGTTATACTACAAAGCTTTTGTCTCAGATAGTGATAGTGGGACAACTAATCAAAATGCTACTCCACGTGGAAACAATATTATGACATATTCATAGTGGTTAACTTAAAAGTAGGAGGCATTCAAGAACATGTATTTGCAACATTGCTACACACTTGTTGAAATCAACTGTTTTTTCCTTTCTTTTAGAGAGCCAGAGAATCCCTCACTCGGGACAGCAGCCGGCACCCTCCACTGCGGCGGTCGTCGCGGGTAACCGAAACTCCTCCCGACTCACCGATCCCCACCGTGATCGTCACCCAGACTGACCAATCAGTGAACAACATCTGGGCGGACCACCGGGCACGCCGTGCCATGTTCCCCACCCGCCAGCGCACCATGCAACCTGACGAGGACGAAGACATCTACCAAATGTTCGTCCCATCTGAAGCTAGCAACGCTGAGCCGGAACCCCGAACTCAGTCTCCCTCTAGAACAGCCCGACCTGTTAGCTGGCATGTGGAGCAAGTCCCTACAGTGCAAGTGGACCCTCCTCCCTCCAATGGGAGTAGAGTGCTTCGTAGGGCAAGTAGTGCGGGGGAGAAGGCCACAGAAGCAAAGCAAAGTCCAGAAAGCGACCAGTCTAGCAATCTTGAAGTCATCCACACAGAGTCCTCAAGCAATGATCTTTCAGCTTCCTCTTCAGCTGAACAACTAATTCTGGATGATATTGAAAATGTGTACGACAACATCAGCTACCAAGATCTCAAAAATATGGGGCTGGTGAGGAGAGATCTAGAGGAGAAAGACATCAAAGAAGAACACGCGGAAAGCCCGGTGCCAACAATCGAACCGGAATCGTCATCGAAAAGCAACAGGTCATCAACACAAGAATCAAGACCTTTTGAGATTAATGTTGAGGAAGAAAATATCTATGATACGATATGTTTTAGAAAACCACCAACGAAAGACACAAAAGTTGACATTGAACAAGAACGGGACAGTTTATTGGCATCAGAGCAGGACTTGACCGAAAGTCTAAAAGGATTTCTGTCTGAAGAAAGTTTGCAGTTTGAAGACGAGGCAAACAACAATGTCAATCCCTGCTCGTCCGATGTAGATCTATCTTCATCAAGTGCTTCCGAAATGTTCCTGACACAGAAAGGGGATAAAATGTCGGAGCGGGTGGACGAGATTTGGAATGACTTGGAAAACTACATCAAGATCAACGAGAAGAAAGCTGAACGTTTACCCGCAGCATTTCCAGTTAATGAATCCTCGCCAAAGAAAAAGTCTTCAAGTAAAACAAAAAGTCTACAACAAACTTCTAGTCCTCCTTCAAGGAAGCCTTCCACGCCAGTGTTTAAGATTCCAGTCATCAACATACCCGATATTGAAGTAACAAATGAAGAGGAACTAGCCAACGCAACTTGTCAAACTCCGACTATGACAACGCCAGAGCCCGAGCAAGGAACAGTCAAGAGCATACGCAACCGGCTAGCGCGCCTTAGCAGTGGCAGTTTCCGACTGGACGAGGATGATGACCTTGTTGAACTTCCACCAAAGTCTCCATCCTCAAAAGACCTCTTGTTCCCGAGCGAATTAGCGAATCTAGATTCGCCACTAGCTTCGAGTTCGTTATTGTTGGGCGATTCCGTGGACTTTCCATTGGAACTGATGGACAAAACCAAAAGTAGGGTGTTCCTGATGGCACGGCAGTACAGTCAGAAGATCAAAAAGGCAAACCAGCTGCTGCGCATGAGGAGCATGGATCCCGGGGACACGTGTAGTCGGGCCAGAGCCGAGAAGAAGCAGAAGGACCTGGCCGCAATCTTGGAGGAGAAGAAGCAAGGAGGTGCAGCTATAGGTAATACAAAAGATGAGGTTAAGGTTGGAATTGGGAGGATTTGACTGGTATCTCTCAACAACCTGATTATAAGCCTGGCAGAGTAGTTCCTTCAATGTAACTGGTGTTGGCGGAATGTAAAAATGTCAAAGTCAATTTCGATACTAAGGTCTAGACTCAATACTCAATACAGATTCCGATACCACGATGATAATAAAAAACATTCTGTAATTTATAAATTAGAATGTCCTTTTTAATATTAAATAATAATCTGTAATCTGTGTAATCTCTCAGTTGTCCAGGTAGGTTCATAGTGGTCCATGGGTGTATACTAGTCTATGTGTCTTATACTTTTCTGATACAGCTCAAAATCATTCTTAAGCTATTCAAGAAAGGTTCATTTCTGTCCTTTGAAAAAATATCCTGAAAGATTTGCTTTCTTAGTTCTTACTGTGAGTTGGGTTGCCTCTCCACAGATCTGACTTAAAATTTGACCTGGTAGTGTCACCACCATTTCTTGATGGAGATGCATACATGATACATCGATGCCATATTGTGGAACATTTCAGGCAAAGAAATAACAACTATAGGGAGACAAGAAGGCTCTAGTCGACCTGGTTTAGATCGTCTGATGTACAAAAAAAAACAGCAACATAAAAACTCACAATCCTTTCTGATCCCTCTCTCAGGTGCACGGATCGCCGAGTACTCCCAGCTGTATGACCAGGTCATGTTCCCCCCAGGATCCTCCGCCTCCGGTCCCACTACACCCACCCCCCCTCACCACCACCACCCCCACCTCTCCTCCTCCCCCTCCCTACCTGAGACCACCTCTGAGCAGGACTGGCTCCACTCCACCTACAGCAACGGCGAACTGGCTAGCTTCATCTCCTCCCTATCTACTGATACCCCCCAGCTCCGCGCCTCTTCTACCCCTTCCTCTACCCCGCAACGCCCTCCCATTCCCCCCAGTCCCACTTCCAAAACATCCCAGTCCACCCCCATATCCCAGCGCTGGAGCTCCTGCGTGTCCGCCCCATCCGAAAAAGAGGAGCATGTGTATAGCACTATTAAGAGACATACATCTTTCAATGCGCCGTCTTTACCTGCGAAAATGCTAGCCGAGCAAGAGAAGAAACCTAAAAGCAACAGGTCTTCTGGACACTATCCGAGCTTGGGGCGCACCGGTCGGCACAACAGCCTTCCGGAAAGCACGGACATCACCTTACAAGACGGGCAGCAGGTCGTAGTTCTAAACCGGAATTCTGCGTTGAGCATTCTAACCGCCACGCAAAACTACCTAGCCAATTTCAAGGACAATGGCGAGGACGATGACGATTACGTAGAGATCCGATCCGAAGACGAAAGCGAGCCAGACCGCAACAGCAATTTCGGATCGCAGAACTTCCCAAAAGGCCAGACGCAGTCGCACAGCTTGCCGAATACGCCGCTCCATACACGTGATTCGCTGAGGTCCCTAGAGCGCCATCACCTTGTGGAGAAGTACTTGTGGAACGAGCAGCAGCATCACAACCAACCCAAAATTGTTCAGTCGTTGAGAGAGAAATTGCAGTGTCTTAGCTCGAGTAGTTTTGCCTAAACATGTCATGTATTCGCAGCATGTTGGACACTTATGGGTGAATACCATTTCTGATGCCTCCTACATTAACTCCTTGATTCCTTAGCCAAACCCCGCCCACTTAAGCAAGGTAAGCCAATAGGAAACGCCGTGTCTCTCTCCTATTGGCTGCTTTCTTTAGTGAGAAGGTTTTGCAGCTTAGGAATTGAAAGAGATTTAGACCTACTTTACCATTTTAAACAATATGCAGTCCACTCTAGTATCTTTCAACATAGCAAAATTAACCAGATATCTCTTTGTTACAGGGCTTTCATAGGTTAACTGTGCCATAATTGATCTTGCCTTAGCACTTTTCATTTGTACATTGATTACTGGTCACCACAACTTGGTCTGTACACCTCAAAGTTTCCAATTAGCCTTGATTTGTAATAGAATTTTTCATGAGCATATTGCCACAATGCCACTTGAAACAAATGATAACTTTCCATATTACCTTTGGGTTAAAGGGCCCATATTATGCCATCTTTTTATCTATATTATGTTGTTTCCTCATCAAAAACATACCTGGAGTTGTGTTTTGTTTTATTCATTTGTTTAAGATCCTGCATGTTTAGGCTGAATTCTTCTCTCAATTAGAAAACACTCTGTTCCACCTCGTGATGTCATGTGGTAATACAGGAAGTACTCAGCTGTGTTTTTAAACTCCAAGATGGAACAAAATATTTTGAGCTTTGGAGATGTAGACAGACTAATAATAAAGGGTTACTCAAACATACGTGGATGAAACAAAACACAACTCTGGGTACGTTTTTGAGGAGGTAACAGTATTTTTACATGGCTTAAAGTTCACAAGAGTCAGTTTTGCGTAATATAGGACCTTTAAACAATAACATACATACATTGGCTTGTGTTTCTATTGGCTATCAAACTTGCAATATAAGCTTTTTAGCATTTAGCATTTTACTGACAAGCTTTTAGCAGTAATAAGGAAGTCAAACTCGTACCTATTGTGGCTAGTGAATTTAGACTTCAGCTATAAAAGTGTCAATAGCGTATCCTGCTTTTAAAATATCTATAAGATCTATCTATTTATTTTCAATATGTGAGTGAATATAATGGGTTGAAGTTTTAAATGGTTTTAACATAAAGGGACCAGGAAGGAGCATGTTGGAGGTAGAAATTCTACAGTACTGTTTTGTTTATTCTCTTTTATTTTTTTTTTATTTACAATTTCTGTTCAAGGGACACTATATCGCACTACTGAACAAAATTTTTTTAGTTTTTTTTGCCAAATTTGAAGCCGCACCCAGTTCGCACATTTCAACTAAAGTTCACATGCAAACCACAAATTTCTCTAAATGTATTCTATTCATATGTCAATGCACCTCTTTACAATTATCACATGAAACTGTAAATGGAAACTAATTGTATTTATTTAAACTTCAAGAGGCTCACAAAATTGACACCACTTCTGTTACACAAACCACAAAATCACAAAATCTGGTCTTTTTTGTTTTGTTTAAGATGTGTAGATTCTAATGATGGAAATATTTTTGAAAAATGAAGTATGTTTATGTCCACGTGAGTCTCTGTTTCACTGGTGGGGTCGGGCCGATATCATTGACTCTTTTTTTGCACTTTTTTTCTCTAATTTTTACATTTTATTTGTAAACTCTTTGTATAGATGTACATTTAGGAGCATTATTCTCGTATGCCATAGGTGTGACTTCTTTTTTGTCTTTTTAAGTTAAGTGTACTGGATTTTGTAACTGCCTTGTTGTCTTTGCTCAACAGAATTGTACTGCAGGAAATAAATATAAAGTAAATTTTAACTATATAAATAGTGTTTTGTCATTATTGGGTTATTATCTATAAATGAGACATTTAAAATATATTAATATTATACAGCATTTTAGGCTTATGTGTTTTGGATAAACAAGAACAAAATAAGATATTTAATCTAATCTCATGATTAAATAGGTGAGTTCACTCACATAATCCAGCTCTTCCAGGGGGACCCAAAGCTTCCCATATCAGCTGGGAGACCTAGTCTCCAGCGTGTCATGGGTCGTCCCTGGGGCCTCATCCCGGTGTCACATGAACACCACCCCAGGGAGGTGTCCAGGAGGCATCCGGAACAGATGCCTGGGCCACCTCAGCTGGCTCCTGAGTAATTAAATCAGGCTAAATGCAATAATGCTGGCCAACAAGTCTACTATTTTTTATTTATTATTTATTTAACGCGTTAGTGTCAAAATATATAATAATATAATATATTATGTATAATAAAAAGGGAGGACAAATGTTCAACAGTAAGCAGCAGTTGGCGCGCTAAAGCGCGTTTATAATCGGGATCAGACTGAAGAAGAAAAGCTGCTCTGTTGCATTCTGGGAAATGGTGTTCGAAATGATTTCATCTCTAAAGCGCACTTTCCGTTATAACCTGTTTTTGTTTTTTAAGACAAACTTGTAGTGTCGATAGAAAACAAAATCGATAACTGTAATATAATTCCCAAAACACGTAATTTGGCGCATTTTTAATCATTTTCTTCTCGAAGCTTCGGAGTTGAGACCGGTTTACCCACAGTGCACCGCAGCGCTTCCCTTTCTTCTCAGTTTGTGCAGGGTCCAAAATGTCGCTCCTGGACGGTCCCCTAAACGTGCTCGGACAGAGGACATCCGGCGAGTTCGTCCGCACGCAGAATGGTCAGTTATGTCCGCAGTCCTCTCTTTATTTCAGGCCGGTCTGACTGTAGCTTTGTGCCTTTTGTTTGGTCCTAAACAGCGAGTCTCCTCCGCGCTGCGTCACACGTGCGGCTAATGCTACCGGCTAACTCAAGTCAGCTAGTGCATTGCTGTTGTTTTTGGATCATAGAATATTTATAAAGTCTATTAACACTTTTGGCTGAACTGCTTATCATTGTTTATCTTTTGGATTTCTATGTTTTGGTCCCATTTTAGCACCTTCCATTTACTTGCATTGAATGGGTGGCTATGCTAATGGGCTATAGAAACACTGTCATGGTCTGAAGGTGTGGCTATTTCTGTGAACCATGCTAAATAATATGACAGGACATATCAACATGACCTATCATTACATTGTTTACGACATTAATGTAAGTCTATACAAGTGGCAAATGAACAAATTGTGTCATTTTCTTTTACTTGTGGTAGTTTTGGTTGGTGATGTGCTGATGTCTCACATAAAGCGGAAGAATTATTAAAATACTAAACAAAAAGTGATCTTTTACATGATCCAGTGCTCTGTTATAAGAATTCAACGAGAGATGGATATTAACAGTTCTGCAGGATAATGTTGATATCAGGATTAGTGCCATATGAAGATGAGGAAGGGGGTTTCATCTAATCTACACCATTCGTTCTAAGCTCTTTATTGGCATCCTCTCCCTACGCTGGTTTTGTCCAGTCCAGGAAACAATTTCTTACTCTCTTGTTTAAAATGGTTGTTCTTTTTACAGTCATGGCCGCAGCAACCATCGCCAACATTGTCAAAAGCTCCCTGGGACCAGTCGGCCTTGACAAGATGTTGGTGGATGACATTGGGGTCAGTTTCAGATACATTTGTGTTTTGTTTTTGTTTATTTTTGTTCTATTTTTTGCATTTTTGAGTATATAAATATCCCACATCAAGAGAAGAGATATTCATTTTAATTTCCAAGTTGCGAAACTTTATTGTAATAGCCATAAAAAATAGAAAACCTAATAAATACGTAATACATGAAGAATTTGATACATAAACTGTGGCTTACATTTTTGTCATTAAAAGTGCGTTGTTGTTTTTGTTGTGGTTGTTAGGACGTGACCATCACAAATGACGGGGCAACCATCCTGAAGCTGTTGGAGGTCGAGCACCCAGCAGCTAAAGTCCTGTGTGAGCTCGCTGAGCTGCAGGACAAGGAAGTCGGGGACGGGACCACCTCTGTGGTGAGTGCGCACGCTGCTCCAGTTTGGCCCTTGGAATATTATTGGTCTCAACCCCCTTATCTGAGATTTTGGCTCTATAAATTGTTTAGGTTACATCATTTTAATCAAATGTTTTTTACTTTTATACTTTAATTATAAGGTAGAATAATAGTTGTTGCTTGCCCGTCCTGTTTTAGTACCATGCTTCTGCCTCCTACAGATGTGTGGCTATGCTAACAGGACAAAGAAACTGTCCTTCGGTGTCTGAAGGAGTTTAGGAGCTACTTTTCTCAAACTCCTAATGAAACGATGGCACAAACCCCGTGTGTGGGAGTTTAGGTTCACTCTTGTGTTGTTTCATTCTCTTTTCATTGACCGTTTCCTATGTGCTCTCTGTGCAGGTGATTCTGGCGGCAGAGCTGCTGAAGAGCGCAGATGAGCTGGTCAAGCAGAAGATCCACCCTACGTCAGTTATCAGTGGATATCGTCTGGCCTGCAAGTACGCACATGTTTGGTTTATTTTACATATTTGTATTTTATGCTTTTGCATGTTTGGTTATGTGTGTAAACAGCCCTAAAAGACTGAAAGACGATTCTACAATTAACTTGACCAGAGTTCTAATATCAGTGAGATTTTGAAGTTTGTCCCTTGACTGATAGTGCTTTTATGTTTCAGGGAGGCCGTACGCTACATAAATGAGAACCTCACAATCGCAGCAGATGAACTGGGCAGAGAATGTTTAATCAACGCAGCCAGGACTTCCATGTCCTCAAAAATCATCGGAGTGTATCCTTTATATGGTCTTTTTGAAATTCTGTTTTTTAGGAAATATGGCAACACATTTAAACCTGGAATTTTATTTGATCATGATTAACTTTTTATATTGTTTTCAACACCCAACTAAAGCCATCTTCTACTTTTGGGAGTTCATATTGATTAGAATGGAATCAAATTGGGTACTTTTATTTGGGTATAACCTTGTAAATTTTAGGTTTTAGTTCATTTTACTTTACATTTCATAAAGGAGCAGAATGTAACTTTTCTGGTCCCATCTTAAGTTGTATACGTTTACATATTTTTTGTTGTGTAGATTTATATTTAAAGTTTTATGTTTTTTTGTATTTTTGTTAAAGGCCTATATTACCCCAAATGGATTCTTGTGAGATTTAAGCCATGTTTATAATGTTACCTCCTCAAAAACATATCTAGAGTATAGAGTAGAGTCTGTCTACAGCTTAGCACAAAATGCTCTGTTCCACCTTGTGATGTCATGACGCAGTAGTTTTCAAATTAACAGCTATCTTTTACCCTTAATTTAGAAGAGATTGGTAATTCCAGAGTTGAAATCATCCAAATAATTCAAGTGAAGGTTTATGGAGTTTAAAAACACAGTGGAGCACTTCCTCTATTATTACCATATTTTCCGCACTATAAGGCGTATCGGAATATAAGGCGCACCTTCTATGAATGGCCTATTTTAAAACAAATTTCATATATAGGGCGCACCGCATTATAAGGCGCATATATATATAATATAAACTACTGTAGTAGCTGGGGTTGTGTTATGCATCCATGAGATGGAGCTGCGCTAAATGGAATGTCAACAAAACAGTCAGATAAGTCAGTCAAACTTTATTAATAGAATAAAAAAAAACGTTCCGAAAACTTTGTTCACTCACAAAACAAGTTAATGCATCACAATATAGTAACTCTCGAAATAGTGCAACGCAATAACAATAACTCAACATTGTTCAAACGTTAATGTCCATATTCACAATATCTCCCAGCCTTGTTTAGTTGTAAACACGTGAAAGAAACACGTAAAGCTCACTTTTTCAGTTCATTCCTCATTCACGAATCCGTCGAGTTCTTCCTCTTCAGTGTCTGAGTTGAACAGTTGCGCGAGCTCATTCAAAGTGCCCGATTCGGTCTCGTCAAAATCACCATTATCCGTGTCACTGCTGTTGTCTTAACAGTTCAGTGACAATTCCTGCCTTCGCGAAAGCTCGGACCACAGTTGAGACTGATATCTCAGCCCAGGCATCCGCAATCCATTGGCAGATTGTGGCGTATGTCGCCCGTCGCTGTCTCCCTGTCTCCGCGTTATCCCTATAGCGTCGGATCCTATCGTCGCCGTTAGACTCGCGGTTGCGGACTTTCCAGCAGCGTAACTCTGCACCCAGTCTTGCTCTCATGTAAATTCAAACGGCGTCTCAAAGCGGAGACATGGGGTTATCTAAATGTTTTACCGTCATTACTGTAATTTGCCTCTGTTGTCCCTCGAAGGTGACGAATGAGAGCGCGGGGCTGCGGGGATTTTCACTCATTTATTTGATGCGTAAAAGAAAAAAATACGGATGGATGTGTAAATATGGCTATTTTATGGCTAAAAAAGAATAAAAGTGTAGGTCTAGGTAAGCTGTACTGGCACATAGTGTGCTCAGTCCTTAAAGGGTTATTACCGCTATTACTTCGGAGACGCCTCCTGACTACGGGTGTCATAATTGACCAATATTGATCCATATATAAGGTGAACTGTGGGTTTTTGAGAAAATTAAAGGCTTTTAGGTGCGCCTTATAGTGCGGAAAATACGATACATGACATCACGTAATTTTCTGTTTGAGAGAAGTACTCAGCCCAAATATGCAGGGTTTGTGTGTTAAACATGTGCGAATGAAACAAAACAAATCTCCAGCTATGTTTTTGATGAAGAATCAACATTTTAACATATAAAATAGTGTAATTTGAGCGCTTTAATGGATATTTCTAGTGAATTTTAAAGTATGTCCCTTAACAGTGCACCTTCAGTGACTCCGACTTTTTCTCAAACATCGTGGTGGACGCTGCTATGGCGGTGAAGTTCATAGACAGCAAAGGCATGGCCAAGTACCCCATCAACTCTGTGAATGTGCTGAAGGCCCACGGGCGCAGCCAGAAGGAGAGTTTCCTGGTCAACGGATACGCCCTCAACTGCACCGTGGGGTCACAAGGTGCATTTGATATTTATCCCAGGGCTTCTGCTAAGCCCATCTCCCATTTAATTTGCTGCTACACCCGTCCTCATGGTGTACTCGGTGATACGCGTGGGAGACAGGAGAGTGGCTGTGAAAAGAAAGCGACACAGGATTTTGTAACTTGTGCCAGCTCTTTTCTGGCCAGACAATTAATTATGACTAAAAATAAGACTAGCACTTTAGTTACTTTGCACCTCTGTGTAAAACAATTACAAATACTCACTCTAGAGTAATTAAGTCGTTTTTTGGTTAGCTGCAGATTTACTGTTTGGGTGACAGTAGTTGGACAGTAGTGTTTGACCCAAGATCGGTAGTTGTAACTGAGTGACGTTTTAGTCATGCTGCTGTACTTTACTGAAATTTTCTACTTAAGTCATTCCACCACTGATTTATTTTTCATTCACTATTCCGCTTACTAAACAATTAACTGCTAATTGGCATAGGTGGTTAATCCAGTGTTGCGATGTATTCAGTACATATTATAATGTCTTATTCTCCCATGTGCCTGAACTATGAGCCTAATAGGATTTTGGTACCAAGGGTGTGAGGACTAGTACCACAAGAATGGTAGTATTCACTGAATGGCACTGTACCTGATTTTTAGTCTTGGAAAAAAGAACTAGTTCATTTGAAACAATTTACAGTGGCCCAAACTTATTTCTCACTTACCTTTATACATTAACCATGGTCAATAATTAGGGTGCTTAGAATGCAAAAGCACTTTTCACAACTCTGAGACCAGAGCTGAGTTACAACAACTAACATGCTAAAGCTCCCGTCCTGATTTTCAAACAATAAGACGCTTTATAACTGAAAGCAGATGGTAAACAGCTAACTTATTTTGACCTTAAGAGCTGCTTGTATAATATATCTGTACTGGGGCAAGATACATTTTGCTCAAATACATCTGGGAAAAAATTCTGGTACAGGGCTTTTTGTAATATTGGCTCGAGAATAATACATTAATAAGGTCAGAAAAATACAAATTAACACCAGATTAACCACTAGTATGCAAACACGTACTCAAAATGTAAGTGTTACAAAAGTATACGGTCTTGTGTAACTCGCTGTTGTCTGTGAAGCTATGGTGAAGCGTGTGGTGAACGCTAAAATCGCCTGTCTGGACTTCAGCCTGCAGAAGACCAAGATGAAGATGGGCATCCAAGTCATCATCAACGACCCAGAGAAGCTCGACCTCATCAGACAGAGGTGAGAAAACACCTCAAAACGATGTTTGTTTGTTTTTTTAATTATGGCTCGTAAATGTTTGTTGTATAAATAAATGTTTACAGTAGTCCCATTAAATTTGCTGTGCCTCTGGGTCAGTAGTTTTCACAGTGATACGCGTGGGAGAAAACATGAGCAGTCCAAAGTCAAGGCCTCAGCTTCTGTAGCTGTTGGGTCACTATTCTGGACTGGACAACTCAAAAAAAAAAAAAAGGTTCACTTAAAGATCCACTATGGAACTTTGCTAGTGGAGGGTTTCCTACCTGCTTGTCTCAAGGAGATGTTATTGCGTTACCCTGAATTTTCCACAGTATGGTAAGTTGTCAATCTGACATTTATTAAATTACAGGTGTTTTATTGCTCAGAAATGCCTTATTGTGAGAGGGATCGTCTCTCCACAGATCTGATCTGGAACACGGCTTGATGCATCCCCTGCTTATCTCTGTCTAAGGAGATGGATAAGTTTAATGCCATACTGTGGAACATTGGCAAAAGGAATAGCATCTCCATAAAGAAAAGTTATTTTCTGTATCTAAGTATATTGTAATCGTGCAGTAACATCACTATTACAGCAAATATATTGGTAAAGTTTGTAAGATTTGCATATTTGTAGATACTTGCATTCATACTTTTTGTTTAGCTGTCATCTTAAAACTGCCTTGACTACATTCTAACCCGTACATGAATTTGATCTAATGCAGGGAGTCTGACATCACCAAGGAGAGGATCCAGAAAATCCTGGTGACCGGCGCCAACGTGATCCTGACCACCGGGGGCATCGACGACATGTGTCTCAAATACTTTGTGGATGTGGGTGCCATGGCTGTGAGGAGGGTGCTCAAGAGGGACCTGAAGCGCATCGCCAAGGCCACGGGAGGTGAGAGGAAAAACTAAGCCTGTCATGATGATATATTTTCAAGTTTGATATAATCACTAAAATAAATATAGACGATAAACAATATGGAAACAAATTTATGCCACTGACGCAAGAGTAGATTTAAACTACAAAAACTATTCTAGATTTACAATATTAAGTTGCATTAAATAAACAGGAGAATCAAACACTTTAGTACTTGATTTGTAATGAGGTTATTCATTTAACCACTTGGCGCTCCGACAGTGAATGAGAGCTACAGATGACTGAAAGAGTACGCCCCACTCTCCCCATTGTAGAATCAAGCTGTTACATTACACATGTTTAGTGATGTTTTCCTCTTAAAGCCCATGAACTGCGGAACACGCTGATGCGTGACATGCAGTGGTTTACTGTAAACAGACGGAGTTTGCTGCACGCGTAATAAGATGAGGCTGGATATAAAGATCCGCGCGTAGCGTAATTTTACGCAGCAGTTTTGCGTTTTAAACATGATGAAACAGACAAAACAAAGGAAGTGCGCGACCGAGGACACTGTGGATGTTTGTACAAGTTAAACTAGAGGCATCTCGGACCCGGAGCGGTTCGTGGAACCGAGTGAAGATCTCATGATGGACTCAGGAGCAGAGGACCTTATGTTTTGATGGATTGGACGTGTAACGCGTGATAGGCTAGGTGGACTGACTGCAAGGATGTCTCAGACTAGATTCGGTAGGGAGCCAGTAAGTAAGTGAAAGAACACAGACAAAATAAAGTTGATTATATGAATGATTGTATTAATACTTTTTCTATATATAGTCAGAAATTCAATAATACTTATAATAATCAACATTTATATTAGACAGGTATACAATAGTGAGGATGTGATCAATCTGATCAATCCAAATAAAGAAAATAAATGAATGACAACTTCAGACCCGTGAAATCCGATTGTTCATGTGAATATTTAGTCCATGAGTTTGTGTGTGTGGGTGAGCAAAGTCTTTCAGACCAAGTTTCAAAGTTTGTATAAAATCCAGCGATAGAGAAGAAGAGTTCAATTTCCTACCACAGAGTGGTGTATGGGTAGCTCGCCATCACAGGTGAAGTTAGAATCATCAGACTGAAGGGGGGAAAAAAAACCTGACCGCTGAGCGGATGGTTGAATGCGTAGAATGCAAGCAGTTGATTCGGATTTTGAACGACAAATGATGAGCACGCCGACTCCAGAGCAGGACCAGCACGAGCCACAGTGACCACACAGCAAGAGCACCAGAGCAGGAAGTGACAGGGGCGCGCCAGGTACTTAAACGCTCACTGGTGCGTTAATGGGTGGGGGCAATCTAGGTCACGTGGGTTACAGATGCTGTTCCTGAAGCATGGTTTATTCTGCTATTCACTTAATTGTGGGTCAAATGCCCCCCGACCACCACCAATCATCACGCACACACCACTTGGGTGATGACAGAATGACAGAAATCGGTCCGAGTGGGACTCGATCCTCCAACCTTCGGGTTGCTTGACCAAAGCTCTAACCACTGAGCCACTGTCACAGAATGACTGTCACACTGTACAATCATGTACAGTGTGTTCTTAGTTTCCAGTGTGTGTTTGTTTACATTTTGAAGTGTGTGTTTGTTGATTGTTTGCAGTGTGTGGTTTGTAAATATATATTTATTTTGATCCATAGCACTTGTTTTGACTGTATTTTATATACAAATATACATTTTATATTGTGTTTTGATATGATATATAAATGTACAGTAATAGAGCAGCTGTGCAGATACAGATTCCTCTCAGTGTGAGTTTTCAGTAGAGCCTCACTGATGTCTGTGGGTTGAAACATTCAAAAGTTATTGCACTTTTTCCAAATGTTCTCCAAATGTCTTCATTCAGATATGTTTGGAGAGGCCTGGACTTACTCATGATAAAATGATTGTAAAACTCTCGTTTTTATAGGTATTGACCTCAAATTTGAAATGTAAGTGGTCAACAATCTTGTCAGTTGAGGTATGGTGTATTTTTGTCCCCAGCTCCCTACTGCAGCTTTCTACACCTTCATTTTCACAAAAATTTTTTGGCGAGGATGAGAAATTTTTTTTTAATGTGTGTTCCAAAGTGTATAAATGCTCAGCAGACAAACTTACAGTGATTCTGACACCTGTGGGTAAAACTATAGGGTGTTACCTTTACAAAGACCCCAAACTAGTGCATTTACTACTGAGGGTTCAATAATGGTGAATATTTTAGTTTGGCGAGGTCAGAACAAAGGCAATTTCACCAAAATCACCCGGAATGCTAAGGGGTTAAACTTTTATGGCTTAAATCTGATCATGTTGCCAAAAAATTAACAAAAATATCCCAGTAGTGCAAAGAAAATGTACACACGATAAATTTTGACCCCAAAAAATATAGTTCCAGCTTTAATATATTGAACAATAAGTCCATATAGTCATTACCATGACAGGTCCAGGAAAAACACATCATCTCAGCTTATGTCTGTGACTATGTTCACACACACATCAAAAATCTGATCATGAGTTATTAGATTTTTTAAATGTAAACAGTTTATTATATTGACTTATACTTCAATGTCTAAAGATGGAACAACATTTTTTGGGGTCAATATTTATCATGTGTACTTTTTCTTTGCAAAACTTGGGAACTTGTGGTATATTTTTGGCTGTATTAAAAATATTTAAGCCATAAAAGGTTGGTACAGACCAAGTACTAAAGAGTTTCATTCTGCTGTTTATTTATTGCAGCTTGAGATTTTAACAGTATTGTAGATTTGGAATAGTTTTTGTGGTTTAAATCTGCTCTTGGATTTTTGTGCCAGTGGCATGAATTAGCTTCAGTATTATTGTTTATCATCTATATCTTAACAAATTTTGAAGTGAGATATATCGCTTATTGTGAAGGGGCAAATTTTTATTCAAGTAAATGTACCCATGTTTGCTAAATGCTAAAGATGTTGTTGACATGTGTTTTCCTTAGCCACCCTGTGCCCCTCCCTGAGTAACCTGGAGGGAGAGGAGACGTTTGAGGCCACCATGTTGGGCCAGGCCGAGGAGGTGGTCCAGGAGAGAATCTGTGACGACGAGCTCATCCTCATTAAGAAGTAAGACCTCAAAGTCTCATCATCTAGATCAAGGGTGTCCGAACTGTGGCCTGGGGGCCTAATGTGTGGACCACAAACCCTGCTGAATTGGCCCAAATGGTGGTACTTAAATTACCAATAAAAGTACTTCTAATCTATAACTTCAATAATATCACTCTGCAGACAGACATGAAATGAATGACTTGTTTAACAGCACAAATCAACTCACCTATTGTTGTTCCATCTAAGTTAGTTTGTTGTGGTCAGATTGTGTTAAAAAAAATTGCTAAATTATAGTGTGACAGAGCAGTGCCTACAGTTATCATCACACCCAAGTATGCCCCTTCAAATATTTTGTAGTGAAAGGCCACAGAAAAACACCCCTGGTCTAGATACAAAACTACCATCTATTTCCACTGTTAAGAATATTTTTACATTTTAAAGCAACTATAGACAAAATAGTTTATAGGAAATGGAAAGGCAGACTCTTTATATATAAAGCACTAAACCTTTCCCTCATCTCCTCGCAGTACCAAAGCACGTACGTCAGCTTCCATCGTGCTGCGCGGGGCCAATGACTTCATGTGTGATGAGATGGAGCGCTCGGTGCACGACGCCCTGTGTGTAGTTAAGAGGGTGCTGGAGTCAAAGTCTGTGGTGCCAGGAGGGGGCGCTGTGGAGGCCGCGCTGTCAATCTACCTGGAGAACTACGCCACTAGTATGGTAAGAACTGGATTATACAAGTTTATCTCACATGTTTCTTCACATTTCAATTAGGACTATAGTCAACTAAAGACATGTCCTTCTGATCGATTAGTCAACTAAAAAGGGGGTGTTGCAAAACTCTCAATGACTACACATCTTGGCCAAGCTCCATTCCACAGTATGGCATTAAATCTGTCCATCTTGGATTTATTTAAATACACATGTTTTTACTCCTACAATAATTTCTCAAATAACATGCATTCTTACTGTTGGTGGGCTTACTTCCCCACAGATCTGACTTGTAACTTGCTGCCTGCTTGCTGCTTGTGTCCATGAAGATGGATTTATTTAATGCCATACAGTGGAACATTCTTGGTACAGCAATATCATCTCCATGGGGATGCTATTCTTTTTCCTCTACTTCTTGTTTTTCAGACGTAGCTATATTCTCCCATTAAAAAAATCTTTAATAAAAAATTACAAAAAAAACACCTCCATGGACGCAAGCAGGTGGCACGATCCTCCACCAGAAAAGTTACATAGTGCACCTTTTAAGATTTACAAAGTTTTTCTAGTCTTCAAGTTATGATGTGAAATTTTAAAATCTTCTACTTTTTCATTCTACACAATACATACAATACACTCAACAACTGGTAGTTGTTTATACTTGAGAAATTACTTGATAACTTAATAGTTTTAAATTTGTTTTGACATCCAGGGCTCCAGGGAGCAGCTGGCCATCGCAGAGTACGCCCACTCTCTGCTGGTCATCCCCAAGACTCTGGCAGTGAACGCAGCTCAGGACTCCACAGACCTGGTGGCCAAGCTCAGAGCCTTCCACAACGAGGCGCAGGTCAACCCAGAGCGCAAGAACCTCAAGTGGTAAGGCTTTAAACTACTAGAATAGTTACTAAGTTGGCTTTATATATTTATATAAGATTTGGCTTAGATAATTGGAAGATAATGCAGTCTATTGTAAATTTGAAGTTTTACACAATGTTGTCTCTGTGGTCTTTTGTATACCACCTGCTAACCCTTTAGTTTGGACCTCTGTAGAAACATTTGGAAATGCAGGGTATTCTTAAATTTGGGAGTCGCAAGTCAACATTAAGTTCACTACACAAATTATATTCTAATCTATTTTTGTTTGAAAAGTAACACTTTGATGGATAGATATCATTATCCAAAATGAGTCCACTTGAATATGGACAGTTCCTATTTTGAATTAGTTTAGTTGAAAACAAAACCATGGACTAGGCAGAATTTTAGAATAGCCCTTGTCACAAAGTGCTGTGCAACTCACAATGTAGCATTTTTCTGATATATTTGGACTAAGATTCATTGTAAAATTGATACTACAATTTGGCAAATTGCAAAGACAAAATACCACCATTTCCTCTACAAAATTTTGCATAACTGCTAATCCTGTAGTTTAGATCTGTACAAACATGACTGAAATCTGAACTAATACAGGAATGACATTTCAGAACCTTTTGTCTGTTTTTCACATGTTTAAAATGTGTGAACTTTGAACAGAATTCTTTCATTAAAACATAAATATTAAATCTAATAATTACAAATTGTTGTTTTTCCCCAAATTGTTCAGCCTTAACAATTAACTCTAGTTTGTATTGGATCTTAAACTAAATACAACCCAAAATCTGTCCTCACTAACCCTTCCCTCCATTTTGTTTGTATAGGATCGGCCTAGACCTGATCAACGGCAAACCACGGGACAACAAGCAGGCGGGCGTGTACGAGCCCACCATGGTCAAGACCAAGAGCCTCAAGTTCGCCACAGAGGCCGCCATCACTATCCTCCGCATTGACGACCTCATTAAACTGTTCCCCGAGCCCAAAGAGGGGGGCAGCTCGTACATGGACGCGGTGCAGTCCGGCTCTCTGGAGGGCTGAACCAGGGCCTTGTCTTAGGTCTTTCATTTCTGTGTCTGTATTTATACATCTGTAGTGTACGCTCCGCACTTGCCTGTTTACTGATAATCTGTTGCTCTCACTCAAACTGTATGAGATTTTTGTTTTGGACAAGAAAATAAAAACCCCAATGGTTGTAAATGACTGACTATTGTTTGGAAATTAAAAAGTTCTTGAGTTAATGTTGTAGTTTAATTTATTGTACATGATTTGAGGTTAGTAAGAAAAATACAAGATTTCTTTCACATGTGGCACTTGGAGTCCGTCTGTACATATTGAGAAACAAAAGGAATGTTTAAATGCATCAAAGGTTAGTCATAAATACACTAACTGCTTGGCTACAGATGACAGCATTGCATAGGCCTAAGAGCAAGACCCATTTAAAGTGGAACTAAACATCTAAACTCCGCCCACAATGACATTTCAAATAGAGCCGCTAAACTGGGCAGTACCTGGAGGATTTGAGGGGGGAGGAGGAGCGGAGTCCGGACATATAAGACAACGTGTAATTGGTCTAACAGGTATCCACACTTAAAACTCTGCTCCTGTAGCGAGGTGTTTGTAATCAGAAATGCCTGGTTGTAATCGGGGCAGTCTTGTGTGATGTCACCAACTACTTGACATTACAGAGGCCACTGAAGGCAGCACAAACTTAGATTTAGGCATTTTGAATCAAAGCTGCAAATTTACCTAGTTTACACTAAAATTGCCAAAAATGACAAGGAACAGTAGATGGCACTATTAAAACACCATAGACAGTTTAGTACCACTAATACTAAAAATTAACCAAATCAATGAAAACCGTGTAATGTGAATACTGGCTCCTGCTCCTATCTAAGAAAAAGGACGTCACATTCTTTCAATCTGGCAACCCGTTCAAAGGTTCTAGTCACAATTACAGACATCGAGTATTTAAATTAAACTAGGACGACAATTTAAATTCTTTTCAGTTTACTCTCTGTGGCCATATCCAACTATCAACTTGACTTAATTTTTTCCTTTTTGTAAACAGTGAAACATCTGCAATTGAATAAATGCAAGATAGATAAAGTTAATGTCTTACTGTGGAATATTTCAGGTAAAGGTAAAAATACAAGCCCAGACTCCTTTGACCGCCTTTTTGAAGAAGAACTTTTCTAGTAGCATGACAAAAGCTTTATGTTGACAATATGATTTAGCGGTAGTTTGTCTCATTTCTATGTCTATCCTTTTATGTCTATCCATTATTTAATGTTTTGTCCTTTCAAATACAATCATTTCAAATTATAAATCCGATCTTACCTCCAGACAGTTACTCTTTAAGTTACTCCAGTTACTTGAGCAGTAGTTTTCTCAAATACTTTCTTTTACTCGTACTTCAATCATTTCTTGTACCACTACTTTGTACTTCAACTTGAGTAATATTATTTTGAAGTAAAGTTACTGTTACTCAAGTACAATTTTTGGCGACTACCCACCTCTGTAGAAAAGTTACATAGGGCAGCGTTTTATTAGACACTAGGTTGACTAAGCCACACTGCTGTCTGTGTAATCCCTCAGTCGTCCAGGTATGACCCATGGTAACTGAATCAAATTTTCTTTTACCATAAGTCACATTGAGCATAAACCTGAGTTAAATCACATTATTCCCGACAATTACACAGTGAAGCGGCAGTAAACAAAATTATCCCTCATTTTTGTAAACAAAATTCTCAGTAATTTCCATATTCCCGCATCTTAAGTGCAGATGTCAGTAGAGCTTTGACATATTAGACGGTTTGTACACACATGGCGATGCCCATCCCTCCTCCGATGCAGAGTGAAGCCACGCCCCTCTTCCCTCCGGTCCTGTGGAGGGCGTGGAGCAGGGTCACCAGCACCCTGCACCCTGACATGCCAATAGGGTGCCCCAGGGAGATGGCCCCGCCGCTCACATTCACCTGGGAATAGACACGGAAGTAAGAAGGTATTTTCACATGAGAAGTCTGAGTTTTGAGTCAATGGTTTATGGGGATCAGTTCTGTTCAAATCCTCATTAATTGGTAACAGAGCTGCATTTGTAATCTTAATATTTAATTAAAGCAGTTTTTTTTATACAACTTTTATCAATTTATGACGATTTTTTGCGTAATCTCAATGTATAGGCGTTGATAATACCTTTTCACAAATTTAAAGGGAACATATATTTTTCTGATCTATGTTATTATGTTGTTTCCTCATCACAACCAGACCTGGAGTTTTGTTTCATTCACACATGTTTAACACACAAACCCTGTGTATTTAGGCTGAGTTCTTCTCTCAAACTGAAAAAAATACCTAGTTCCTTCTTGTGGTGTCATGTGGTAATACAGGAAGTGCTCCACTGTGTTTTTAAACTCCACACACCTTCACTAGAATCAATGGATAATTTCAGCCCTGTAATTATCTATTTCTACAGAACTAAAGGTTAAAGTAGCTGTTAACTTGAAAATTACCACTTCATGACATCACAAGGTGGAATAGAACATTTTGAGCTTTGGAGATGTAGATTACTCCAGATATGTTTTTGATGATTGACATTTCTAACATTCTAACATGGCATAAAGCTCACAAGACTCCATTTTGTGTAATATAAGACTTTTTTGCTTCAGCAACATTTAAAAACTTTGGGCTATTGTCAGTCAGGAGCAAGAAGGATCTTACCTTATCCACATTTAAGCCAAGCTCTTTGACCACAGCGATGGACTGAGCAGCAAACGCCTCATTGATCTCAAACAGGTCGACCTGCTCCAGCTGCCAGCCCGCCTTCTCCACCTGAAACACAGTGAGATAAGTCCAGTTTACTTAGTACGACAGACACGAATGTTTCAGGAGTGGAGGTAGTTCTTACGGCCTTTCTGATGGCAGGTATCGGCCCTGTCCCCATGACGGAAGGGTCCAGTCCGGCCTGAGCCCAAGACACCACCCGGGCCAAAGGTTTGAGTCCTCGGGTCTGTGCCTCTGACTGGCTCATCAGGACCACTGCTGCTGCTCCGTCATTTATACCTGTGAAACCATATTTGTTTATTTAAATAGACAAATCATCTATACTCGCATAAAACTAAATGTAAAGTGTTCAAAAGTGTTTGACATTGTTTTTATTGTCAGTCTAAAAAGAACTAGGAAGAATATTCTTTTGTGACACTGATGGGACAGTAGAGGGCAGCACTGCACAAAGGACTGGCTCATATTTGTAACTGTTTTGTAATGTCAATGAGACTTCCTAATGAAGTTAAATAAATACTACATCCCAGGACTAGAATATAAATCAGACCAAGACATATTTGTAAGTACTTCCTTAAACATCAGATTAACTGAAGTTTAAATTGAGAGGTTATGCGATGATGCAATATTAATTACCGGTAGTAGATTCATAAATACTTGCCATTACATCCATTTGGTATCATTATATTTTTTGTGACAAAAGCTCAACAAAAATATCCTTCTCTGCATGTACTATGAACTGACTACACTTTATTTAAACACAGCTAACATCACCAAGATGAGATCAGTGATTCAGTGTGTGGAAAATCAGTTAGGTTGGTTTAAATACATCATGTAAAATTATTGTATGGCGTGCAGTGAGTGGTACCTGAAGCGTTGCCGGCGGTGACAGTCCCAGTGCTGTCTTTGATAAAACAGGGTCTGAGTTTGGACATAGTCTCCATGTTACTGCCATGTCGAGGGAACTCATCCACCTTCACCTCCACTGGACCTGCACATACAGACCGTCATGTTTGTAACTATGGAAACAAAGATGGACGTCAAACTCTGCAACTTCACAGATAGGAAGCAATTCTCACTTTGAAATGAGGTTTATTGGGCAAATCTTTTGTAATAGCTACTGACAACAGCACAAAAAGCTGTTTGTCCAATTGAAAGTTAAGTTTATTTTCACCAACTTTATACCACGGCCAGTGAGAGTTCAAATGTCTAACTGCCGTGCGTTAATTCTGCATGACGCACAAATAGTCCGACAACACTCCAACACTTGGAGCCATTGTTTGATGCTTATTTATACAATTTGTGGTTTTCAGATTCAGGAATGTGGTGATGTCATACTCTCAGGGCAAGAGCAAGTTTCTCGTCTGATTACAATGTTCTTTGCCATGAAATATTCAAAAGGTAAATTCACAAATGTTGAACCTGATCATTTCATTTTAGCTGTCCCCATCTGTACTAAATATTACCGGCCTATAGAATGTTCTGAAGTCTTCAAAACTCAGCAATGTCAAATCTGAATTGTCCTTTTTGCACTGGATAAGTAAACATTTTTGTAATTTCTTGGTATATAGTATAGTTTACATCCCCCACTGCATATAATGTCATTTCAAACATTTTTTTTTTTATATTTGAAATTGTATTCACATTCTCATACACAATTTGGAACAAATAACTTTAAACTTGATTATTTAACATTACAAACAAATTAATGTTAAACCAATAACATTCTTAATATGATTTTTTTGTAATACTGTATTTTGATTTTCAGTGCATAAAGATCACCATAAACTTAAATTTGATTGGAATCATGGTACATTGTTTCTCATCCACGACATAACTGATATGATCTAAATGTCTGCCGATGTCCTTGTGTCTTCACCTTTCCGGGATGGGACTAGCACGGGGACTATCTCAGGATCAAAGTGTCCGGCCTTCTGCGCAGCCTCCGTCCTGTTCTGAGACTGCACTGCAAACTTATCCTGCTCCTCTTTAGTCACGCCCCACTGTTTCGCCACATTCTCCGCTGTAACAGAATAACTCAATAAATGTTTGCAAATTCAGGAGATAATGTTGGATGTGCTAATCATTCACATCATTAACGGGACTGTACCCATTTCTTTCTCACCTCAGTACAGATATATTGTTAAAAGGAGCTCTTAGGGTCAAAATGAGATTATTTTTGATGCTATATACAGTTTACAGTATCTAAAATAGGCTGGGTGCTGTCTGTGTTTTTATCTTCTGCATACCAGGAAGTAGGGCTGCATTACCATGACAGCAATAAGAACTCCTCTGGTCTCTGAAAGCTGTGAAAAGAGCTTAAAAACTCATTGCGGTGAATTATTAAAATGCTTGGAATGGGTTAGGAAAGTGAGTAATTTTAGACCTAGCGCTGAACTAGCTCTGTTTTTCACATTCACATAAAAAATAGGTACAATACTTTTAATACATAATTCGCTTCATAGCATAATTTTGCCCAAGTCATTTTTTCAAAGATTTTGGAAAATGCACTAAGATAAACTGCACTAAGATGTGGTTTACATTTTTTTGACTGTATAAATTTTTCTGATTGGCCGAGGACAACACCAGTGACACAGCAGGGTCGGGAGAGTAGAAATAAAATGACTTGAGCAGTTATGAGGCTGGTGATATATGGCACCTGTTATTCCCATGTGGTAGTTGTGGAACGCGTCTGTCAAACCGTCCGCCACCATGGAGTCTTGCAGCGACGAGTCTCCCATCTTCACTCCAGCTCGCATCTGCACTGTGTGGGGGGCCTAGGGTGAGAAGGTTTGGTGGATAGAAAAAATATTTACATTTTTAAAACTAGTATGTAAGATTACTTTACAGTTAAGGGTTAAAGGTTTAAAGAGGATACATTGTGCTTTTGTCTTCTATACAGTTATAATCTATGACATCATTTGAACATTTTAAATCATAATATTCATCTAAAACAACTTTATGAAAAAAACAAGTCTGCTGGTTTCTGGGTTGGTATGAGGAGCCAATTCCCGCGTGTCTCCTTTAAGTTTGCCCTGGTTGAATGAATGTCTCACCCTGCTCATGCTCTCCATCCCACCGGCCACCACCACAGAGGCCTCCCCCGCCTGGATGGACTGAGCTCCCAGACACACGGCTTTGAGCCCAGAGCCACAAACCATCTGACAGCTCCAGGCCGGAACCGCATAGGGGATCCCAGCCCCCACACTGGCCTGCCGCGTTGGGTTCTGACCGCTACCTGTAAATTCACAAAAATGTTAAGTTCTAAAACAGTTACAAACTTTATAGGACTGGCTTTTGTTTTTTTCCCAATATGGAGGAAAGTGTTGAACTAGATGCGGGGCTGGTTACCATGTGACCTACCCAAGTCCGCCAGGCTGTGTGTGTGTCTGCTGGAGGACAAGTTACAAAACCTGTGTTCAAAGTAACATGCATGTACTAGACAAGTGACATACGATCAGCTAATTTTGAAAAGATGGAAAGGAAGATAATACTCTTACTGTGAAGATGTGTAAGGTGAGAATGTTGTTGTTTCACCTTACTCTGATAGTGACGTGGGCGCCGTCATCATCATTCAGGTTGCATTATTTTGTACGGGGCTGCCGATCTTGACAGTAAGTAAGTTCTATAGGACTACAGAGCCGTTTTAAAGCCTCTAGAGAATCGGTGCATTGTTGACTTGTTGGTCGCATGAACATTAAACACAACCTTCTTTATATCAGATTTTAGCTGCAAAACGTTTCCCAAATTCTCCATTGAAATTAATAAAATTCCTGATTAAAGAAGTGCCACCATAAAGGAAGCAAGTCGCAAAAGTGGGTGGGACGTAATAAAGTCAATAACCAACATCAACACTCACCGATTTATACTAGTCAAGGTGGTGAAGTTTCTTGCCTAAGGACATAAAGGCAGTTTTGCACCAGGGGTGCCTCAATTCAGGCTTTTCTAAAAGATATCATAAATAAGTTATAATAGTGACTCCTATCTGATGAATCCTTTTATATTAGTTTATATTTACACTTTAATTTAAATACAGTATAGCTGCCTAGTTTTAAAATGTACACATATTACTTATAAAGAGGACTCAGATATAACAATCAGGCAGAAGCCTATTTTTGTGCTAAATCATTTTTTTAGTGACAGTTTTTAGTGACATTTCCAAATTATTATCGTGTAAGTTTGTAAGTTTAACAGTGTCTCATTTAATTAGACTGAATATAACCAGGAATGAACTCGGTTTACTGACTGGAGCTCTTGAGTGTTCATGTACCTGCTGTGAGGACATGTCCCATGATGACCTCAGAGACGTCCCCTGGTTGGACTCCTGCCTTCTTTAGCACGTCCTTCATGACCACTGCCCCCAGCTCATGGACAGGCACACTGGAGAGGGAGCCATTCAGGGACCCTGAGAGAAAGCACACCAAAACAAGATTCAAAATACAGAGTACTAAATAATAAGAAAGAACAGAGCAGGCATATTTGGTTGTCAGTGGAAAATAGTAATCAAATATAATAATGAAGACAGCGTAGTGTACACATTAACTCCTTAATTCCAGCTCATAGAAAAACAAAACATTATGCAAATAGGAATGCAATGGAAAAGACATATAGGTTATTTAACTTGACCTGGTCGCTGCAGACATCTCTTTAACCAGGAATGCCTCTCAAACCACTGCTCACTCATCACAGTCAAGGTCGGTGACAATAAGCACTGAGCTTAGAGTCATTTCATGAATTTCAGTATGTATTCTTTTATTATTTAAAAGAAAAGTTAATAATAATAATAATAATAATAATAATAATAATAATAATAATAATAATAATAATAATAATTTTGAACAAATACCAAATACAGTAACTATACTATCCCAGTGTAAATAGATGACACTCTTTTCTTGACCCTCATACACCACGTTAAGTCTGGCCAATCACAGACAGCTCGTGCTCTGTCGCACTATGACTTTGGGCCAATCACAGCTCACGTAAGACCTGCGCCTCAGCAGGGAGCCAATCAGAGCCCCGCAACACACGGCGTAATGGTCTCAATTAACCATATTAACAGGATGAATGAAAAGTAGCCTATGATGAAGATTTGGATCATTTTGACAAATATGTTTTAAATAAATAGCTGACAAGTCACACAGCAACAAATAGTAACCGAAAACGACGTTAAAAAGCAAACGTGAGTATGAATTCCGTAAGTAAATGACAAAAACACGCGCTTTTCTTTACCAATAGGTGTCCGCGCGGCAGAGACGATGACCACAGGCTCGGAGCTCATTTTGTTGGACGTTTGTAGAGTCTTTAATGTGCAGCGTCGGTAGTGTCCAGGTAATGTCCCTGTCTAGTGTCCACAGTGCAAGAAGCTGCGTGACAGGACCAGGACATCACAGTGTGTGATGCGGGACGCTAGAGGAACTCCGACAACTGCAACCGTGCTAATGAGGCCGCCATCTTGTGACTGTAGGAAGTGTTACAGTCTGGTTGGTAGCCCCCAGTACAATTGTAACAAAATAACTTAAAATAGAGTCAGTAATGTTGTTGAATAAAAATCTGAAATAGAGGTACTGATTCTTTATCCTTGAAGGCCCTGTACCTGATGTTTTCAATGCATTTTAGCAAAATATGACTGGCCCCAGAACAGATTTATTGTATAAGCAGCTCTTGAGGTAAAAATAAGTCTGCTGTGCTATCGTTGTGTACTATTTGGACCACTGCAAACCGCTTAAAATGTTAGTTAATTTGTTTCTCACATTTTAATTTTTTATTTTCCTTATGAGCTTGTGTATAACCTACAGTCAAAATACGGCTGCCGAGATTGGACGCCTGTTGCTTAGACTTCTCTAGTGTAATTATAATCTGGCACTGTGATAAAAGTAGCTGCTGCCTGAAATACAGCGTCACCTTGTGTTAAGGAGGTAAATATATTATATTCAGAGTTGTAAAAGTAATGTTACAATAAATGTACCACTATGTATCACTATAAACCTACATTTTATTTTCATGTTATGTTAATATAACAACAGTTGTAGCATATGTATAGTTTATTGTGGCATTGTTTCCCGAATCAGAGCACATAAGTTGTATTAAAATTCTTTATTTGGTCAGTACATGTAGAGGACTTGAGTCAGAATAATATGAACATCGCATATAGCTACGCACAATTGAACAGAATCTTTTGAACATAGTTTTTCTCTGAATGAAAAATTCAAATGGCATAAAAAAAATCTGGTCACCATCGTCATCTGAAAATGACCTTGCATTTATTGAACCTACTGTAATTCAAAACAGTTTGACAAGTTACAACAGATGATGCGTGATCTGTCAAGAGCTCAAACAACAACAGAGGAGACGTGCCCAGAGAAACGTCAGAATCAAACTAGTTTAAATTAGACTTACTCCCACTCAATTCAAATCGAACATGAACCCATTTTAAATATCACCGTTTAGCAACACAAACCTGACTGGCTCACAGTAGGCAGGGGAACAAGGGTGAGAACAAAATGTGTTGGGACTTGTAGCCATGTTTTGATAGTATAAAAAGGTACATGATGAAGTGGATTACAAAAGCGAGGAGTCTCCCGTGCCCGAGTCCAGGCCGTTGTGGGCGTGTCTGGAGCCTGCAGTCCGGCTGGCCCGGCTCAGGGCCTTGTCCTCGTGGGGGTCGGTGGTGGAGTCTGTGTCGTTGGAGTGTTGGGTCAGTGACGTCTCACTGCCTGTGGGAGAGTCCACGCTCTCATAGCCCGCACTCAGCTGGGCCCTGGCTGCAGTCTGACCCCCTGCCTCCTCTGAGTGATTGGACAGTTTGCTTTCGGCTTCTCCGGGGCTGGACACGTTGGGAGACATGGGGAAGTCCTCCTCTGTACTACTCACCTCCCTGTACAGACTGGGCGTGGTGGTCTCACTCCTTTGTGAAGAGTTCCCATTGCTTGGTCCATTGGACACCCTGTAGTCTTTGCCCACTGGTTCATTGGGAGTACTGGGCTGCTCCGGAGCAGCTGGCTCTTTGGAGGCACACAGTGAAGTCCTGCTGGGCCCAGCCGCGCTTCCTTGTGCCTGGGACAGTAGCTGTCGGCTCTCCTTGAGCTGCTGCTGCAGCACCAGGATGGTGCTCTGCATGCCCTCCACCTCCTCGTCCAGCTGGATGATGAAGTCGTTGAGTTCTGAGGACAAAAGGCCGGTTGTTTAAGTAAGGGTAAATGGTGGTTAATACTAGAAAAGGAGGAGCTCTCTCACCATCCTGGCTGCTCTTGAGCTCCTCGCTGTACTTCTTCTGCAGGGCCAGCTCAGCCTCCAGCTGGGCGATGCGGCCCTGGGACAGCTGCCTCCCCAGCTCCTGGTTCTCCTGGATCAGCATTCGACACTTGGCCATCAGCTTCTTCCCCGTTTGGCTGCAAGGGAAATAAAGCTCACATCACAGGGTGAAGCACACCAAACACAGCAAGGCTCCCTCCTCAGGAACAACACAATTACACCATTTACAAATCAACTTTCAGTACAATTTCAATGACAATGTTAACCAGCAACACCCTGATGCCATGTTATACACCACTAGGATTCAGGAACACAATCAGATAAGCAATTAATACCAACTATTTGATGCTGTATGTCCAAGTAAAATGCTTTGTAAACCACAACGTTTTGTCATTTACCTTAATATTAAGTGGTTTCACAAGCAAAGAAAATGTTAGGATCACCACTAGGATTAAAACCTACCA
Organism: Periophthalmus magnuspinnatus; assembly: GCF_009829125.3. Lineage (NCBI taxonomy): Eukaryota > Metazoa > Chordata > Actinopteri > Gobiiformes > Gobiidae > Periophthalmus > Periophthalmus magnuspinnatus. The sequence goes on from NC_047149.1 coordinate 5,916,944, forward strand.
GGAGAACAAAGCATGAACTTAAACTAATGAACTGTGTACTTTGTATTTAGAATGAGTATTTTTTTCAGGAAAGCACTAGTAAGAATAACATTAAAGTTCATCATAGCAGAAAAAAAGACAAATATTTGAACTTTTTTTTTTTTTTACACATAAACCAAGATGCTTTTAAGAGTGAGCCAACCTAAGAACACACCTGTTCTCTTTATACTATGTGAGCTAATGCTACATGCAGCCTCTGGAGGCCCCTGGTTACAGGAAAACACTCATGACGGTTACTCGGCCAATGGGTTTTAAAGAGGTGCAAAGTGATTCAAATAGGATGGTGTCTTTCAGCTAGAATAGTACTTGTCATAAAAGTTTAACTAGGATTATATTCTAAAACAGTGCTGAAGTGCACGTCATAAATGAAAGTGGAGGCCATAGTAACTTGAGAATCATGACTAATGTTTCCTAGTTGTGTTCTATGCTGCACTGTACACAGCAGTGTACTGCTTTAGTTAAGGTAACAGCTGAGGGAGGAAATCAGGTCAATGACAAACACAGTGAAAGATACAATTGCAGACTTGTACATGAACTTGTTAAACATGTGGATTCACAAGTAGAAAACAGCACTCTCCACACCTACAGCAGTGGGTTTTACATAATCAAATCAGACCAAAGCACAACTTTGGAGTCTCAAAACTTTCCATAGCCAATGAAAATGTTCAACACACTGCAATAAGTGTTTGTTTGAGAGAAACAAGAGAAAGAGCAAATGAAATGCAATCAAAAGAAAGTCACAAAATAAAACATGTAAATTGACTCTACCGTGAGCAGGCCCCGAGACCCTCGGGTCTGAACCAGTCCTTTGTGGACCACAGTCTTAGCAGTTTCTACTGAGTCTTCCCCCCGAAGTCTTAGCTTTACTCCTAGAACTGTCCTCATGTTTAACACTAGAGTCTTTACAGCTGTGTGTGTGTTGTGATCCACAGTTACTGTCTTATAGTCTTTATTAGGCTCGGGGTGCCCCCTGCCTGTCCCCCCTCCACTTTACCCCTCTATAGTATGTGAATGTCACTTTGAGCTGCGGGGGCGGGGGGCGTGTCCGTCCAGAGACCACCTGTCTCTCTCTTCAGAACAGTGCACACTCCATGGACTCGGCCGCTGAGGCGTACGTGGGAGAGCTGAAACACAACCTGACCATACTGTCTCTCACCGTATCGTATTATATGATATGTAGCTGGACAATAGAAAAACATGGCGCTGCTGTCTCTGTGTAAAGTCTGAGTCTCGGTGAGTACAGCGCTCAGCCGTGCCCCTCACCTTTGTCCTGCATGGCTGCAGTGAGTGAGAGTGGGGGCGTGACAACATCTTGGCTTTCTGAGGATGGGGTTATTTTGATTGTCTTTACCTATCAGGTGTAAATTTCCAGGCACTCAGTTCATTTTGGGCCTGCTCCAGTTTGTCTTTAGTCTGTTCCAGTTCAGTCTTCATTTTGAGGAAAACTAAGTTGATGGCAGGGTCCACCATGGCCGACCGCAGTTGGGCTGCACTGGGCTGCTGGACTTGCTTGAGGTACTGGATTTGAGTCTGTTGAAGAAGTAAAGTGTTAGTGATCAGAAGGGCTAGGAGAAACGTTTAGAGACTTAACAAATGTGGTTAAGTCATCTTCTGTGCAAGTCACATGACCACACATATTTACATACCACCCTGAAACACTATGTGCACCATGAGCTTTGACACAGAATTACAGTCACTCAGTGTGTAAGCTTGCGAGGTCCAGGTCTGTGTTGAAATCTGATGTTTTTCTTTGGCCTTCAGTGTGTAGACCTCAGCCGCTCTCAGAATGGCATGTGCACTATAGTTCCAAATGATCTACTCTGTGGCATCTTTGATAAGAACAGTTAAGTCTTTGGCCGAAATTGTAGTGCAACAGACAAACTGCTGCACAATGCATTATGTAAAACTTGCTGTGTTTAACACAAACAGCACAAAGTCAACACTAGTCAGAACAAACTTTGGATTGAACACATTTGATAAAGGTTGTCCACACAGAGCCACACTAGAATGGTTGGGATGGATACGTACTGTGCACTCCTGCATCTCCTGCTCCTTAGTGGCCAGTCTCATGACCAGGATGTTCTCTCTGCGAGCAGATTCCTGCTGCTGCTGCTTGAGCTTCTCCTCTGACTCCTTCAGTCCGGGCACATCGTTGGCTGAAGCAGGCCAGGAGCAAATAGAAGCAACACATCAGTATAGCAAGGCTAAATAAAGGCAGTCAGAAAAATGATGTATGAACAGAAGAGATACTTACAGCACAGATCTGCATATTTAGCCTCCAGTGCCTGGAGATAGGTCTCATGTTGTTTCCATCTGTCAGGAGGTAAAGAAAGACTTTAATTGTACATCCAAACAAACAGCGCATGTTTCCTCTTCACTCGTGCAAGTACCTCGTACATAGCTCCTCTCTGGTCAGCGTCTTCATGTCGGATTCATTGAGGCGAACCTGGAAAAATATTCATAAATATTTAAATCACTTTGTAATGATTTGTTATGGAATAATAGTTCACATTCAGTAAGTGAACGTACCTTCTTGGGCAGTGGCTCCTCGTTGGTCATCGTAGACCTCTAAAAGAGAAGAGAAACAGAAGTCAGACATGTGTTTTGCGCGTCTACAGCACTGCATCATGTTAAGAGAATTGCGGTCCACGTTGTTGGACAAACAGGACAATTTGACTCAGATAAATGGGAAGCCGTGGCCAGCTTGGCTCGTGAATTTTAAGTTAAGCCATAAAAGAAGTGGAAGTGGATACTATGCAAGCAAGCCTCTTCAGAAAAACATGTGGACCTTGTGTTTCAATGGGGCCGCTGAGCCTGTTAGCTGGTGTGGCGTGTAACAGCGGCTGCTACGACAGAACGAGCCAACCAAATGTTCAGACTTCAAATACCGCCTTTAGCCAGCCACTTAGAGTAAACTACACGCCCTTTGCAGCACCAGATCGTTTAAATGGCCTTTCTAGGTGCAAATGTTGTCAGTCTGCAGGTCCCGGTTCTGTTTTCAGCTTCTTGTTACCACAAAATGGCGGTGAAGGAAGCGACTCCCTCCCTTGCGCTTCTTCCCTGACCTAACGCGCTCTTGGCTGCGGAGAACAGGCCGTACACTGCACACACTCTTACCTGCTGGGTTAGACCGGATGGGTCCAAAATCAAAAGGCGTGTATAGTTCCGTATAGAGTATAAAGTCGCAGAAAGGGATCGATGTAGGGTAGATTCACGTATTGTAGCGTAGGCGCGGCTTGTTCCCTATCATCTTTCTACGAAGGCAGAGAGCGCAATGGCCGTGCACGGACTGCGCTCGCTGCGGATCCGGGCACAGAGCACAGAGAGGGGACAGATCACTCACTCTGCTGGGGTTTCCCCGGGGACAAATTAATGAGATCTTTGCTTTTATTTTTCCACTATTTTAACCATATTATTTATGTGAAAGTAGATAAAGTAATGTATATATCATTTGCTTGAATTAAGAGATTAAAATGGGGAAATATTGAACTTGTTGTCGGTGATCATCTTTGTAATTAACGATCTTTACCCCTTAGCGTTCATACAACCTGACAAAGTTCACATGATTATGAACTTGTCGGTTATTATAACACATTTTTTACACTTATAAGAAAAAATAAATAATTTAAAATATGCTGCTATACATTTAGTAACAGAAATTCACTCTCATTTAAATCTCCTCCATATTTGAATACGAAAACAAACGAATGTACAGACTGCGACAGGGGAGATTAATGTCTAAAAAATATTCAAGTAATGGCTATATTTTGAGACCAAATCAATTACACTATATTTCAATACAAAATACAATATGTATAAAAGCAAAGTATCAGTAAAATGTCTAAATGTGGATTCATAAAACTTATAATAACTTACTTAGCACCTTGATCCCCCCCCCCCTGTTTGACCACATGGTACGGTCCCTGGCTGTAGTTGCACATTTCAAGGGCAGCTAGCACAGTGTACAGCTCCCGTGTGGTGTGGACTTGTCCCTGGAGCTACAATGAACATGCTTTGCAGAGCATCTCAAATCCGCAGGTAAATCTAACCTACAGTCATCTACCGATAGATAGAACTGTGCAACTATTTCATTTGAGGACTATGGACTTCAGGGACTAAAATTAGGAAAGTAGCTTGTGTCAGTGAACTTGGCACAGTTGTTATGTAGCCTGGATGCTAGCTCTGTGTATTCATTATTCAAGGCTGTGGCGCACCAACAGTCACATGTGTTTAAATAAGAGAAGTGTCTGTTTTATATTGTTTGCATGCATTATAAAATTACAATAAACTTCGCTCTAGCCAAGGCAACTTTTATCAAATTGGGCTGCAACATAGTCAAGGTGTCTCTTCAAAGTTTAGCCTTATTTATCACTACTAAAGTTTAAAATGGTTGTGTTAATCGTGGCGTCAACATGGACCTGCTCAAATTTGTTTTCAGTTTTTTAGATGTTGGAATAAAGAAGCTTGGGTGCTTGTCTTTGGGCATAAATATAATAAAGATATATATTTTAGGTTTAATTGTAGATGTTTCCCTTTTTTGTCTTTTAAAAATAGAACTTTCAGTGGTAGGGCAGCCTGGGACCTAGACAACTTTCTTTATGCAACTGATTAGTGTAAACATTGATTGTGACTGAGTTTCTTTCAATGGGAAAAACGTGCAGACAGGAAGACCGAACAGACACCCTTGTTACTCAAACTGAAGCCTTCGTGTTAGTGTATTTTAAAACTTATACAAAATATATCACTTGTTTATTGCCAAGGTGCATTCTTCTGTAGTTGGAGAGAATTGTTTTCACCTTTTCAAGCCTTTCTGATAAAATAAATTTCCAGTATCTGTAGTGTCATAATGGGTTAAAGCAAAACTCAACCATATTGTGTCTCAGAAAATGTTGTCAGTTAGTTGGTCAGTGGTGTCTTGGTCAACCAAATATCTTTACTTAACACATTTTTAAGTGTTGTAAGATGATAAATGGTTATATAGCGCTTTTCCCCATTCAAGGCATTCAAAGCACTTTACAGCAAGGAACCACACAAATATTTACCAGTGTATGCAGACACTGGGGGCGAGGGGAGTTTAAGTGTCAATAACAGCATTTATCTGTGGGAGCTGGAAAGGAATCACAAACCTGTGGGTCAGTGGATTGGACCGCCGAACCAATGACGCTTATGTCGAGAGCAGTTGGATCAGTGAAGCTACTGTTGCATAGGGCATGTCTATAGTCGACTACAGTCCTACTGAAATGCCAAAACACTTATTTTCTTTGAACAAAATAAAGCAGAGATACCACTTTTTGGACACCAGATGTCACCCAAACCTTTGTGCAAATTACCTGCTTTTTCAATTCAGATCTCCAGATCTTGAGCTAGTTTTCGTCAAGGCTACCTTAGCTGGAGGATTTGTTCTCTCTACAAGAGTTGGATTAGAAAGTAATTAAGTCATCCAGGTAGGCTCCGTAGTGGCCCATGGGCGTATACTAATCTATGTGTCTTTATACTTGTTCTGATATAACTCAAGATCATTCTGAAACTATTCAGGATAGTTTTTTTAGTATCGTTACTACTCGATTAGTATCTGATTTTCAATCATTTTGACAACCCTGCTACCTTTGCATTTTATAAAACCAACGATGACATATATTCATATAATAAAATAAACCTTGTGCACCATATTGATCACATTTGTTATCCCTCTTTCAGATGTGCGGTCGGGCTGAGTCACTCCCTGAGCCTGGCGAGCGTGTCCACTCCGTCCCGGCACAAGCACACTCTGCCTGACCTTATGTATGACTACGGAGCTCTGGAGCCCCACATTTCTGCAGAGATCATGCAGCTTCACCACAGCAAGCACCACGCCACCTATGTCAACAATCTCAACGTCACTCAGGAGAAGTACCAGGAGGCACTCGCTAAGGGTACGACAGTGTTAAGATGTGAATACAATGCAGTACGATACAGTGCAACTGGTCACATTTGAATGAAGATTGAGATTCAGTTATTTCTAGAAGTCAGTGAGGTCTGTAGCCAACTGCTGTCAGTAATTAGTATGTGATTGATGAAATTTGGTAACTTTTTGTGTTAAATGGGAGTAATGAAAAGTCTGCATGTTTATGTTTAGGAAATTAATATTGGATACATATTTTAATATGATAAAATAAAAAATCGAGATCAGAAGATTTTCAGACTTGTTGCAAAACTGAGCAGTAAACAGGACTATATTATATTAGAACAGAGCACGGTCTAACTATGTGTGGAACGGAAGTGCCAAACCAGGACTTTTCTGTAAACTTTCTGTTCACATTACACCTGTTTGTTTTTCAGGAGATGTTACTACACAGGTGGCCCTGCAGCCTGCTCTCAGGTTTAACGGAGGTGGTCACATTAACCACACAATCTTCTGGACTAACCTCTCGCCCAATGGAGGAGGAGAGCCACAAGGTAAAGCCTGGAGTTTAACTGGAGCACATGTTTTTTTTTCCACTTGCTTTCTGTTAAGGCTGTTCTCATGAGATAACAAGTTGAGCATCGTAGTGGTTAAAACAAGGCATGTTTTACTTCAACTGAGTGGATTTCAGCAGATGGATGGATTTATTGTTACTTTCCTTTTGCATAGTATTTGTAACAAACAGACTAAACCAAGTGCAGGGGTGGAGTCTACATTACATTACTACACCAGGAAGTGTACAGCTGCAGTCCCACACATGTAGGTGTAGGCAATATTGGCAAAAATGATTATCTAGTATTCAGATAACATGACTAAGAAGTATCACTTTATTCCTATTTTTAGAAGTTTATAAAATTTCACTTATATTTAATAAATACCAAATTCTAACACTACATGGTAATCACTTATGTGTACACTTTCAGGTGAGCTGATGGAGGCCATTAAGCGAGACTTTGGCTCCTTCCAGAACATGAAGGACAAGATGTCTGCCGCCACAGTGGCCGTGCAGGGCTCAGGCTGGGGCTGGCTGGGCCTGGACAAGGAGAGTGGAAGACTGCGTATCGCTGCATGTGCCAACCAGGACCCACTGCAGGGCACCACCGGTAACTGCACCACTGTTTATATTGGCATCTAGTGATTTTCATGGAAAATAAGTTGTTTAAGTACAGGTACCACAGGAGGTATGGAGTTAATTATAGATATTCAATTATTTAAAGTTAACTTGGACAAACTGAGCATGAGCAATCAAAGCTTAAAGACCTGTTCAAATGAACTATATGTAGCCTGTGTATCCAGAGCCTTAACCTGCAGATAGAAACGCATAAAAGTGTTTCTCATTCTCAGTTTATGGACAGGCCTCATGTGAAAGCTCAGTGAGGGAATTCTGATTGGCTGTAGGTGCTAAGGTTTAGTGACCATTCAGATCAGTCATTAAACCAACTGGATTCAGTTGGGTGACTTATGTTTGTACGGAATATTTAAAAATTTTAATTCCATAGGTACTTTTAAATCAAGAGTAGTGAGATGACCATGATTTAAATCACAATTAGACTAATCTTGGTTGATTATGCTTCTTGTGAGGCAAAATATTGTTGTGCTTTAAGAAACATATTTAAATAATTTAATAGTAATTAATTAATGATTTTATAATTGTTTCTGTATTGGACTGAAAAAATGAAATATAAAAAAAAAAAAATTATAACTAAACATTTAATTTAAAATTGCTCTGTATTCGTACTGATCAATCTCACTAACTTTTTGGTCTTGTCCCCAGGTCTGATCCCTCTCCTGGGCATTGACGTGTGGGAGCACGCCTACTATCTCCAGTACAAGAACGTGCGCCCTGACTACGTGAAGGCCATCTGGAACGTCATCAACTGGGAGAACGTCAGCGACCGGCTCAAGGACGCCAAAAAGTAGACTCTATCCAGACTATGCACTGGGAATATCAAGTGGTGGAGATAATTTTACAAAACTGGCATCACAAAGCAAAGCCTATGATGTAATCCATTCAGAACATCCAGTCCAATAATGACACCAATGTAAAAGTAATTTCCATTGCTTTTCCCATAGGTCTGTACTATCTACGTCAATGTTTTTTAATCAGTTACAATCTCATGAGTCTAAAGGTGTTCCAAATATACAGCTCAAGCAGTCTGTGAAAAATGTATATGTAGTGTTTTTGATGTAATATAATAAAAGAGAATTTATATTGAACAAAGTGCTGCTGGTGGTTTTGTTAAGAAGGCTTTAAATGACCTTATGGTTTTTGTTTTACAGTTAAACACCAACTAACATTGAGACATCTTAAACCTTATTAACCAATGATTGACTTGAACACGATCAAAGTCTGGTCAGTGAAACTTTTCTTGAAACACTAAATGATTTTTGTGGATTTTTAAATGTATAAATTTCTATTCCTAAAATCCCAAATGGCTTTTTGAAACCCCAAATTCTCTCCCTTTACCATTTGTGCAGAATCATGGGGAGCTATTGTTTTCCCAGTAATGGAGAGTCCAACTATTTTTAAGTTGATGGTAATCTTGGTGCCGAAATTCAAGAAGTAAAAAAAAAAAGTACAAATTTTAGTAGCCAGTGTTGGAACATGATGAAGTACAAGCAGTAAAATACTGTACAGATGCCTACAAAAATTATACTTAAGTAGATTTTAAAGTGGATGCTTACTCTACTGCATTTGAGAGCAGTAACTGTACTTTCTACTCCACTACATTTTTGAACAGGACTGAAAAGTAAAAAGTTTTTATCTGAGACCTACTGAAAACTGGGGGTTTATTTTTTAACATGTTTGTAGATTGAGCAAACAAAAATATACAAAGAAAATTCTGTTGTTTCTATTGAACAAAATTCAGCAAAAATCTTAATTAAAATCGCTACTTTTGAAGCTTCATTAGAACTCAAAATGTTTGAAATACTTTTTACTCTAAGTACATTTTTGAACGGTTACTTTAATACTTTAGTTGGGTTGATTTACTTGAGTACGGTATTTTTTTGCTGTAGTATCTGTACTTTTACATTAGTAACAGAATTGAGTACTTCTTCCACTGTCAGCAGCACAAACAAGCCAAGTGTGTTGTAGTTGTAGCATAATTTCTTGCACGTTATTGTTTTAATGATATAATATTGAGCATCAAAGGGTAATGTCTTGAGATCTGACTTTGCATCTAAGCAATCTAAGCAATGCTTTTTATAATATTGGTGGGCTGCTGGATTCCCAAAAATGTCCTGATTTAATTATTTAATAATTACATCAATATCAAGTCTTTTCTGTGAATACTTGTCCCAAACTTTTTAGGCTAACAATACATTACAACCTCAGAAAATCTTCAAGTTATTTTAAGCTTGACCTACATTTTTAAAATTCTTGTTAAATTTTTAATGTATAGTAAATTTAATTCTACTACTTCCCATTGTGACCAGAAGGTGGCACTGTTGTTCTACAAAACATCTGGCAGCCTATTCATGGGTTATATGCAGAACATTTTCCCATTAAAATGACATAATCATTTGTTTTAAATTGTTAATCACTGCGGCAACACGGCTAATTTTTTGTAAATCTGAAACTCATGAATACTTTACGTTAATACTGGCTCTTTTCAACCTCACCAGATATGTATGACTTACTGTAATCTGTAGTACTTTAAAGATCTATGTACACCACAGTTTGACTATCTAAAGGGCCCACATTACGATATTTTCAACACATAAATCTTGCAGACTTATGTTCTTCTCAACTAAAACACCTTGTGATGTCATGTGGTAATACAGGAAGTGCTCCACTGTGTTTTTAAACTCCATAAACTTTCACTAGAATCACAACTCCAGATATGTTTTGTTTCAGAGGTGACAACATTATAACATGGCTTAAGCTCACAAGAGTCAATTCTGCATAAATGGGACCTTTTAAATTCACAAAAATATGTAAAAGAAATAGAAATAATGGTATCTCTCTCACTAAAGCATAACTATCTTAAATGTGACCTACTTAAGCGCTGTTAAAGTTATGGGCAGTACAAAAATGACTTCCCTTTCTCTTCCACAAGTCATAAAACAGTCATACCAAGATGGAAGTAGCTCATATTGCAGTGTCTCGAGCTTCGGGCAGACGCAGAGGAAAATTCTACATTTTTCTATTTCTGTCCCATTCCTCTTCCTCATTGTCGTCATTAAAACGTGTTAGACTCTGAGCTCATGCAAATAAATTGTGCTACGATAAGTACAGACCAACTTTCTATTCTAGTTTGTGTAATTTGCAAATACACGAAGTTTAAAGGTTGACCATAACTTTAAGGTAGAGGGTCCAACTGATTTTCCTCCATGTTTTTGAGCAAAATGTGTTTTGCCTCAGTACAGATTTATGGTATAAGCAGCTCTTGAGGTCAAAATAAGTCCAATGGTTGCTGCATCTTCTAATTAGAACACATTATGGTCTGATATGGAGAAGCTGTTGCTTGTTTTTGATGTTTTAAAGATGGTAAAAAAAAAATCAGATACAGAGCCTTTAACAGTTTTGCCTGGAATGTTTCACAGTATGGCATTACACTTATCTTGAATTGTTTTATTGCTGAAAAACGGATAGGTAAAATTTGTACTTAAGTAGATTTTAAAGTGGGTAGTTTTTACTTTTACTTAATTACATTTGAGAGGAAGTATCTGGACTGAAAAGTGAAAGCATTTGTTCAAACTACGAGTGTGTTTAAAAAATAAACCCTCAGCCTTTCCTGCAGGTCTTATACAATAATAACAAACGAAAATATACAAATAAAGACAACAAGGAATTCGGCTGGCCTGGGAACACCTTGGGGTCCCATCGGAGGAACTGGAGGACGTGTCTGGGGTGAGGGAAGTCTGTCTGAAGTCCCTGCTTAGACTGCTGCCCCCGCGACCCGGCCCCAGATAAGCAGAAGAACATGGATGGATGGACAAAGATTCAACACAAATCTTTCTCAAATTTAAGTACATTTTTAAAGGGGTACTTTAACTTAAGTGATATCGTTACTCGAGTATTTTTTATCTGTACTTTTTACTTAAATAACTAAATTTCTTTCACCACTGCTGAAAAATACTTGGCCTGGTGGCTGACACCTACTTGTCTCCACAGACATAGATAAGGTTAATACCATATTATGGAACATTTCAGGCAAAGCAATAGCATCTCCAAGTGTACTGTATGCTAGGCTGTGTGTCGGCTGCTAGTAAATAAAAGTATAAGTCAGTGGAATTATTCTTGAACACTTGTGAGAAGAACAAAACCTGCTGATATGTTTAGATAATATGCAATAACAATATGCTTTAGCTAAACGACTTGAAGCTAACAGCAGTTTTTAGCCTTCATTATAAGCTCCTCCTTACGCCCTCTACTGGCAACAGTGATGTTTTGTTTGCTCAGGCATTTACATTGACATTATTTAAAGTTACCACTGACATAACACGTCTTACATGTCCACAGGTAGTTTAAACAGTCTGAATAAAGCCCCACACGGGACCTTTAATGAAGTGGTATACCCTTCACCACTGCACTGTTGTTCCTGGCACCTGTGTGGGCCCACACCCGCAGCTTTAAGAGCCAGGAGCGTGTCTGCTAACTCTGCTAACTCTGCTAACTGTGCTAGCTGTGATCAGTGGGGACGGATGGAGGTTGAGGTTATGGTTGTCAGACTGTATAAAGATGACGGATTCTTTTGGACCAGACAAAACCACATATTAATCCAGTGACCTTTTACTGTGAAAACAACAATTTGTCAAACTATTTATTTTGGCAGGTGTTATATTGTGAAGGGGCGAGAGGAGTGCTGCTGCTACACCTACTACGAAGTACTATTGTCGACTACTGTTACTTAAGATCCGACATTGCCCCCTAGAGGCTGACCCTAATGGGAATCTTGATATGCTTTTTTTGGAGTAGGCTCATGTAATTTGAGTAATAGAGGACACAGAGATAAGCCTAAAATAAACTCGTCGCTCCACCCTCTGAAAAACAGAAGACGGCCATATTGGATAGAAATCCCAGAGTTGATTTTACGCTCCAGTTTTTACCCAATTAAGCTCAAACTTGGTCCACACCATCTTGAGACATAGAACATTAGTTTTTGTGAGGCATTTGGGATACTCATTATGGTTTTATGTAATGTTACAGCAAAAAAAAAAAGTTTTTTTCTTCTAAAACTTTGACATCTCAGCTGTGCACAAAAGCCTTAATCTCACCAAAATGTGCACTTTCATAGTCTGCACAGGTTGAGACTTGAAACAAACAAAAACTATATTGGAGTCATGGTATATTGTGTATGATGTGGGCGTGGCCAAGGGAATCCCTCACCAATCAACTTGAAATGTTATTCACTTATTTTCTGTTAAGAGACAGAAGGATCCAGGGTCATGCAATAGTGCCCCCTAGAGAAGAGCATTATATGTACAATGGGGAGAAAAAATACTTTATGTTCCTTTATGTGCCCTCTTTCAAATAGTCAATAAAACCTGGCAAGGCCAAGGTTAAGGCCTTTATTGCTGCTTGTGGTTTTAATTAAGCCTGAAATGCAGTAGGTCTCTGCTAATTTATATTGTGAAAAATACCCGTTTCAAAATATACCCATATTATTATTTTATAATGCAAGCCCATCAAAAATATGTTACACAAAAAATACCTACTTCTATTAGGCTTGTGCTGAGCCACTGCATGTACTTGTACTACAACAACTACTACTGCTGCTGCTTCACAGCAATTAAACCGCTATTATTACAATCACAACTACTGTTATTACTACTGCTTAATATGCCTAACATACCTCCATAATCCCAAATTTATTCTTTTTTAAAATTTGTATTACTACTACAACTCACACTTATTATAACTGACCTTTTACTGTGAAATTCTGATGTGGTGAGTGAGTGTGATGAGAGGAAATATTGGAGTCCTTATTTTGGCGGTGTGTGTAGTGTTATGAAATAACAATTTATAGGCTAGCACTACATCTATAAATTACGAGTACTTCTACTACTTCTGCTACTATTTGCCATATTACGTAAAACACCTGTCACTATAATTATTACTCAAACATTACTCCATTAGTATTATTACTAATACTAATACTAGCCTACTACTACAGCCTATCACGCATTACATTGTTTTATGCTGAAAATATACAAAATATACTTGACATCTATAAATTTACAACTTTTCAGACCATGGATCTTGTTTTCTCCTTTCACTACTACTACTATTAGTACCACTCCTACTTATTATAATTGACCTTTTAATCTCCAGAGTGGTGACTGGATGTGAGAGGAAAGACTGGAGCTCTTATTTTGGCGGGCTCTGTGGTGTTACGTAAGAGCGTTTCAGACACAAGAGTCCAGAGTGGGTAATAAATCATACAGCTCCGGGTCAGACCAGTTCAGTCTGGACCAGTCCAACTCTGACAGATTCTACAGTAGAAAGTCTTTTCTACAAACATAATGGGGCCTGCAAAAAGCTGTCAAAAACCTGCTGCAATTAGAAAGTATTGAGTCATATTTACTACAAACTACTTGAAGAAATTGTAGTTGTTTTTACAGGGACAATAGTATGTAGGATTTTAAAGAAGGTATTTTACTTGTACTGGGTGTAAACTGCAAACACATATCATATTTATATCACCATGTTTCTTTTATTGTTTTGAAAATGCTATATCAGCCAAAAACAACATATTAACATGTTTTATAAGTTTGACTTTTGTTTTTGGTGCTTTGAGTCTCCCCTCCTTTGCACTCCCCCTTCAGAGCACTATCACAACACAAACAGGCTGCACCCTGAAACTTAAGCACATCGCATCAGGTTTGTGAAGTTGCTGTGTACAGATTTGTATCATGTCTTTGGAAAAGTCTTGTACAGCCTCAGACTGGTGACCATAAGGAGGGTTTGAATAGGACCCTCCTTATGGTTATAGGGAGAGATCGCTACATTACTCAAACATGTATGGATGACATCTAAAACCAGTTTAGACATGTTTTCGACATAAAACATCACTGGTGGCCATCACATCCACAGGTTGGTGGTGTGATTCCAGCTCCCACAGATGAATACTGTCATTGTGATCTTGGGCAAGACACTTAACCCACCTCACCCCCAGTGTCTGTACACAGACATAGTATGTAAGATTTTGAATTTAAATTTCATAAACATGACCTATCTGTGTCCTTAGATATGAGGTAAACATGTTCAAATCAAATACAGATTTTATTGATGACAATTGCAACGCTGATGTATTCTTAACAAAAACACTGAACATGATGGCCATGTTGTTACTGTTATAATTTGGTGTTTTGGCTCTCAAGATGATTATCCAATCAGAGCCTCACACAAATATCTTGGGTTTCAATGCTCAAATCCAGTTGGCTTAAACCTAAACAAACTCTCTCTGATTTTAATCATCACTGTATAAACTCCAGCACCTGCACATAATTCCAGTGGAGATGTATGAAGTTTAAAAGTTGTTTAACTGTTTATCTGTGCATACGACTGAAAGACTTTTACCCTGCACTCTTCTATTTTAATGTTAATTTTATGATCATTATTTGTGATTATTTATGTTTTGATGTGTGTGATTTTAATGTCCTTCTTATTCTGTAAAGCACTTTGAATTACTTTGTGTACGAATTATACTATACAAATAAACTTGCCTTGCCTAAAAACAGTGGAGCACTTCCTGTATCACCACATGACATCACAAGGTGGAACAGAGTGTTTTCAGTCTGAGAGAAGAACTCAGAGTTTGTGTGTTAAACATGTGTGAATAAAACTGAACACAACTCCAGGTTTGTTTTTGAGGAGTTAAAAACATTGCAAAATCAATCAGAAAAAAAACCTAATGTGGGCCCTTTAATGTTTAGAAAATATTGCACAAGGTACTCAGAACTGAACATTTCTTCCAAATACTTACACTTTATACTTGAGGGGCTAGCCTCTTTGGTCATTAATACAGCTTTTAATTCCAGCAACGCAACCCAGACACTTTCAGAGGAAACAGATGAGGCCAATATGGAGTTTTTCCACCAAAAACTGGCCGACATTTTACAAGTTTTTTATTCATTCAATCAATCTTTTTTTTGTTTCCCCATAGTAACGAGCCCAGTGGGTTTGATAGAGCAGGTTACACAGGCATATAATTAGAATAATATTGTATTGTACTGTAAGTTATTTGTATACTTTACTGTCAAGGGAATTTTATTTATTCATCTGAATCTTAACGTTTTAGGTTGATGAGGAAACCAGGAGCAGGAAATGTTGGCAGTTCCATTTCCCACTATTTTGCTAATTGCTGTCGTGTCCTTGGGCAAGACTCTTCAACCACTCTACCACCACTGTAGGTAACTCAAAATGTGTAAAGGCTTAAGTAACATTTAAAGTAGTGGTAGTAATAGTAATCATAGTAGTAGTGTTCGTAGCATAGACTTAGAAGTAAAGGAGCCAATTTCCATATTTGGAATCTCGATCTCGAGTATCATAGCAACCAAAGAGCCAATCCGGGGCGAGGCTGTTGAAGATAACGCCCCTCGCACCGCTGGTTTAGCAGGGAGCGGGTGCTTAGCAACGCTGTCAATCAAACCTGTTGCTAACAGTAGACAAACCTTGGGGAATATCTTGTGTTATCTTGATTTACGGACACAATAACGAAATACAAATACCAGGATCATGTAGAGCAGGTTAATACGAACATTTTAAGACCAAAATGATGAGCCTGACAGCAGCAGTTACGGAGAGAAGGGTGACAATTTTTCAGTAGAAAGTGAATTGGAGCCAGAGTCAATGGAGCCAGTGCGTCCATGTCAATGGAGCCAGTGCGTCCATGATCACTTCCTATTTATATATACAGTCTATAGTAGTTCATACTAGTAGCTAATAGTGATCATAGTAGTAATAGTAAGTGGTCGTAGTTAGCCATGAAAGCAGTCATAGTTGGTGATCTAAGTAGTAGTTGTGGTAGTAGTGGTCATAGTAGTAGCAGGAGTAGTGGTAGTAATAGTGGAACACGTAGTACATGTTATGTTGCAGTATAATTTGAACAAAAATTTGAAGTATAATTTAAAATATTCTCAGCCTCCCCTCTGGCCTCCTCTTTGCCATGTTTTGAGAACAGAGACAGCATTTTGGATTTCACAGAGGATGAGACTACCACAAGTGGGAATTCTATGGAAAATTGTCTGCAGACTTACGATGTTGTTCATGTCTGCTCCTACGAGAAAACACATTACATGCTTCAATTTCAATGGCGCAAAACCACTGGAAACTGCACAAGAAGCATGGGAAATCTGAACACTGGCGTATTCAGAAGACGTGACGCGGATTATCAGACGCATGTGCTCAAAACGAGTGAAAAATGTGGAACTCTGAATGGGAAAATTTCAAATTGACCCTAAATCTGTAAAAATTGGTAGAGTTTGTGACTAAAAAGCCCCTAGACAGTAAATGGAGTGTGAAAGGTTCCTGTTGCTGCGGAATAGTTGGGAGAGAGATTTGCACACTTGGTAGTTCAAGCCTCTCTTGTGTTATGGTAAACGCAATGAAGACATGTGGGATCGGTGCTTGGAAGAATTGGATAATAACTTTAAGGCAAACAGCTGAACGGTAGGGACTCTCACCTCACAGCAAGAAGGTTCTGGGTTGAATGCACAGGCTTTTGCAGAGTTTGCATGTTTTTCGCCATCAATTAAAAACATGCACAGTAGTAAAATCCTCCAGCTAATGTAGCCCAGACCAAGACTATAGCTCAACATCTGGAGACGGGTCCCACTGCTCCTGACACGCTGACCCAGAGGCATTGAAGGACGGGACAAATGCAGAGGACACATGTCTTTACAGGGATGATAAAGTGTTCTTAACCTTACCTGCAGGAAAGAGTAGTAGAACCAAATCTTTCAGTCTCTAGACGTGACCTTACACATCCATAGTATCCAACTTTACATTACAATACTGTTCAGTCAGGCTACAGGGAATTCAACTGCCTTCATATCGCTTTTCCTTAAACCTGAGAGTTGATGTTTCAGTCTCCTTAACCATCAGCATTGGACATTGTTGTTGTGTTCTTGAGCAACACACTTCACCCACATTTTGTGACTGCAGACGGTGTTGGGAGAGTTTTGTGTGTGCAGAATGGAAGCCCAAATACTACCAGTCTGCTCCGATAGAAAGTATAATACAATAGAAAGTGCAACTGCAACCGCATCTAATTATTAAGCCTTTTATTGTCCGATTATCAGGAAGAGTGCGATTAGCATGCCTTACAAGCTTAACAAAGTCTCTCAAAGTGTTGTGCTGTAGGCATTACCACCACATTCAAACTAGGCAACGTGGGCGAATGCTAGTTGTTGTTAGCTTTACTGTGTCAGCAAAACTCCGCCGTGTCTCTGAAAATTGTGAAAATTGCTTATAAACTCACAGTGAATAATTATGGTGCTCAGTGAGGGAACACTTTGGACCTCTGCAAACCGAACTAATTCTGTTTTTCATCTTTTTAAGACAAACTCAGACTTTTAAAATGAGAAGAAAGGCTCTAAACTATTTGCTAAATTATCCATATAAAAAAAGCAGTCTTTACTAACTAGTCTCATCATGAAGGAAAAGTTATGGACTAATTTTGCATTTTCAATCAAAATGGCAACGTGGAAGAGACATCGCAGCAGTCGCGTGAGTCAGATCAGTTGCGGTTAGCTGCGTGTTAGCTAGCGAGTGTAGAGCACACATCAATTCTATTAGCGCTTTCTTAAATGCCAGAGTTTTGCGCTGAGTCTGCAGTTTTGTTTCTTATTTTGTCTCTATGGAAAACTGGAGTTGCGCTTTTAACACATTGGACACATGTGCCGCTGCTGCTGGAGGAGTAGGACTATCGTATTTAAAAATTTCTGTTATTCGTGCTACGGTTTCGGAAAAGTAGGCCATCTCCAAAAAGTAAACTGACAGTAATAATCAGGGAACCCAACAGTTTGATCAGGTTTTTGTTGTGTGTTTACATTAAGGTTGTCAAAAGTATCGGAAATCACATATTGTTTTAGTATCGAAACTAGATACTCACTTGAGCAGGTATCGATACTAAAAAGTCCCATTCACAGGACAGAAAAGAGCCTTTCCTGAATATGTTTAGAATGATCTTGAGCTGTATCTTTCACAAGTATAAGACACATAGATTAGTATACACCCATGGACCACTATGGACCTACTGCACACTGAGGGATTACACAGATACATGGGAATAGAAAACAAAGTACTTCGATTTAATGTGGAAAATCCCATTCTATTGTCTTAAGAGAAAGAAAGAGTGTTTTTAATTACTGTGGTAACTGTTGTATTTGGAAGACAAAGTACAAAGCATTTAAACTATTCAAATCTTTACTAATATATCTTTCATGTTATCTTTTTGTGTGATGTTAGCTTGCCATTTTTTGCATAACTTACTTGTCCTTGTCAAAACCTCCACAGGTCTGAACAATCATAAAGATTAATCAGATAACTTCGATGGAACTGTTTACATAACATGTCAATAATCTAATCCAGAAATAATAATAATGATCAGATTTTAGTGTGTATGTGAACGCAGCCAGTGACACCTCAAGGTATTGTTATGGCAAATGGCACAAGGGTTGACATTAGGCCTACGCTCTGGTTAGGCCTTCCTCTCTTGTGAGGAAGTGACTACCAAATAAAAAAAAAACAAAAAAACAACTTAATCCACTTTTTCCCTCTAAACTGTGCATATGGAGTTTTAATATCATTATCTTCTGTTCCTAGTCATTTTTGGACTTGACATTTTTGGACTGCAAACTGGGTGCATTTGCAGCTTTATGTTCAAAAACCGTCAAAAACAACAGTGTGCGCTGCCTCCAGTGGCCACTTCTTTCTTTCTTCATTATCTTTATTTATACAGGAGAACCCAATTTTCATGGGTGCCCTGTTCAAAATACAATATAAACAAAAACAAATAAGTACAAAAGTCCATATAAAACATTAAATGTATAAAAAGGGCTTTTGGCTGTGAAGCTAAACAGCCAAAAGCCCTTTTTCCAATCTCAGTTCTGCTGTGGCCACTGTCATTTCAAGTACTTCATGACATCACACAGGGCTGTCCTGATACCTGTTAGACCAATCACACTGTTCCTTACCCCTCCAGACCTCGCCCCTTGTCCCCCTCACTATCCCTGTTTGTCGTTCAGGTACTACCCAGTTTAGTAGCTCTATTTAAAATCTGGTCGTGGGCAGAGTTTAGGTGTTTATTTCCACTTTAATTAATTGTAGGATTTCTACGGGATTGACCTAAAACATGCACAACATAGGCAAATCCTCCAGTTTGGTTCTCCTGACCAAGATCCTGGCTCAAGATCTGTAGACGGGTTTTCCTCAGCAGCTCTTAACAATGCATCAAACGAAACAGCAGCGAGCCCTATCACTAAAACGATCTCTATCACTCAGACAGCAATTTAGTGTTTTCTGTGAGTATTATTTGGAACATTTGGTCACATTTTCCACACGGCTGCAGTGTGAGACAATGAAAAGCAGCTGAGAGAATGATGAATGACGGGCAGGGAGCGATTTACACAAAACAGATTATTTTCGTCCTGTGAGCTCATGTATGGAGCTTGGTCCACGCACGTTCAGCCGGTCATGCTGTCCTATGTCATGTGTGCAAGAGGCAAGCACAGTGGCTATGTTCACATTCACAACAAAATCTGATTAGTATCTCATTTTTGGAACTTTGAGATTATTGCAATGACCAGCAAACCACAAAGTCTGATGTGAGTAACCCGAGAGCCCATGGTCAGAGAGAAGTCAGATGATAATCAGATTTTGTGTGTGTGTAACCACAGTCACTGTCAAAACAAGGAAGTCAAATTATGTGAATTCAGAATAAATGTTTTGGTACACATGGCTAATTGGGGAGTACAATAGCCTACTGCTGCAAAAGCTACATCAGAACTGTAACAATAATATCTTCTTTAAAGTTTAAAAGTTCTATATTACACAGAGTTGACTTTAAGCCATATTATAATGCTGTTACCTCATCAAAAACATGTCAGGAGTTGTGTTTTGTTTCATTCACATATTGAGTAATCCTTTATTATTAGTCTGTATACATGTCAAAAGCTCAAAATGCTCTATTTCCCCTTGTGATGTCATGAAGTGGTAGTTTTGACATTAACAGCTTCTTTTACCTTTTGTTCAGTAAAGATTGGCAATTCCAGGACTCAAATCATCCAACTGATTCTAGTGAAGGTGTGTGGAGTTTAAAATCACGGTGGAGCACTTCCTGTATTACCACATGACATCACTGTGCTGCAGGGTTTGTGTGTTGAACATGTGTGAATGAAAGAAAACACAACTCCAGGTCTGTTTATGATGAAGAAACAACATTATAACATAGATCAGAAAATAGCGTAATGTGGGCCCTTTAAGTTGTTTGTAGTGTTCGATTCAAAGCATCAAATGTGTTTATAAGAACTTTTCACATGTCTCACAGATGAGCATGCTAATAACACACCAGCATTACTTCTTGGTTTGATAAAATACTTTATAATTAGATACAGACAGTACACAGCGGTCTCTTTTTGACTCTAAGACCCTTATACAATATTTGTGTACTGGGGCAAGACACGTTTTGCTCATATACATGGAAATGGAAAAAAAATCGGGTACAGCCACTTTAGCAAGACTTTGTTTAAATCAGATATTTGTTAATACTAGAATTTGCACATTATTTTTAGTTTTGATCGTGAAAATGCATAAAAATATGGATGTAAGGATAGAAACAGTTACTCAATAATAATACCTTTTACTCTTACTCTTACTCTTACTATTTTCCCTTGTAGTTGAGCAGTAGTATTTTGAAATAGGTTCTTGGGCCCTGTATTCCCAGTGGAGAGCAGACTGGTCAAGTGTTATTTCCAAGGGCAGAGGTGGCTGGTACTCAGTTACATTCTCTCATATTTTTACTCCTACTTAAGTACTATATTTAAGTAACAGTACTCTTACTCTTACTTGAGTAAATTTTGTGGTTACAGCACAATAGATATAGAATGACTCAGATCTAGTTCTCAGCAGCAGAGCGACCACAGAAATCTGTTATTTAGCTAGAAAGTGACATTACCATTAGCCACCATTGACACATAATTACGTCTTCAATTTTAGACCAAAATAGCATCCAAAGCCAGGAAAAATGTATTACAATTCTGTCCTATTTTCTGTGTGTCCATGTGAATTAGTTATGCTGCAGCCGTATATTTAGTGACCTCATTGGGTGACCTCATCTTTACACTTTAGCTTCAGTCTATTCCCTGTTAGCATAAAGGGTCTAGAGCCACTGCAGTAGACCCGCTCAACATGAGAACAGACTCCCTCAGAATAACAGAAAGATCCTATGGACATTAGGTCATTGAAAAATATCATTAGAATAAAAGGTCTGAAAAGAAGCTAGTATTTTTTAATCTATCTATGCTCTCTGTGCTAAGTCACTCCACCTTCATAGCGCCATCACATTACAATTGGCGTGCATCCTGTTAATGAAACTACTGCACATCGTAGAGGACGTACGCTTGTGGGTGGAGCGTTGGACAGAATCTCACAGCTAACCGTAAAGAGGGTTTGAATAGGGGCAGGGAAAGATCGCTAAATTACTGAAATATGCATGGATGACTTCTAAACGTCAGGTATGTTTTTGATGAGGAAACGTTATAACATCGATTTAGCGTAATACCTCCTCTTTAAGTTCTACAGACAATTAACTTCTATCGATTATTCTGCTAATAATGACAAGCAAATACAACCCTTCTTTTTGAGTTTTGGGTAAACTAAATGTGCACTATGTAGCTTTTCTGGTATAGGGTCAGCCACCTGCTTGTCTCTACGGTGATGTTATTGCTTCACTTGGAATGTTTCTATCATAACGGCAGGTGCAGGAGCAGACCAAGGAATGCAGACTCGGGGCAATTTTACAGTGTTTATTAACAGTTTGTGAAATAACAAGAGTCAATAGTTCATCAAACACACGGGAGGCAAACCAGGCGGGCGGAGCGGTGAGCAGGAACGGGGAAAACCAGGACCGGACAGCGACAGGATCGGGCATGGGACCAGAGCAAGCCAAAAGGGGGTAGTCCAGAGCAGACAGGGAGACAACAAGGGCAGACCCTTCACCAGAAAAGTTACACAGTGCACCTTTAACAATTTTGGACCAACCTGAGAGTTTCTTTCATGTTTTCATAATTATCTAAGTGTTCATTTTTCCAGTCTGTTTAGAAATAATAATAATATAATTCCTTCCCTCTACCACATTGACCTAATGACTTGAATGTGTTGCTGTACATTTCCTGTCGGCCTTGGAGCAGCAGCTCAGAGCAGGTGTGAAGTCTGGAACATTTTCACCTGGTATAGTTGGATCACACTTTCACACATCAGACATAACCTGCTTTATGTGTCCCTCTGTTTACAGCCAGTGGCCAGAGACGTGAGCTTTAAATCCTTTAAACGCTGCAGACAGGATGTCCTGGCAGAACTCTTTTTCCTTCTCTTCACCTTTACCTTTAGAGTCTATAGACCCCTGTGTAGTTCCCCATCAAATACTCTCCCTTCATTACATCAGTCAGTACACTTACATGCACATTGGGCATAGGTGAAGTGAGGCGCTACTGGGGCTGGACCCGCTCTATCCAGGGCCTTAGCTCCCCCTACTGGAGGCTGTGGCTCACTGCATTTAGTATTGAAACTAATCTCTAAATCTCCAAAATCTTGAAACTCTGTGTTTATTCAGATGCCCGCTGCAGGATATCTCTGAACTTTCAAAAAATATGTTCAGAGACAATTGCTTTATATAAACAATGAAAGCTCATATAAGGGTAAGCTAATTTGGGGACCCACAGGGCTCCATTTTGGGACCTCTCTTATTCATAATTTATATTAATGATTAAAAAAAAAATTTTATAAACATGTCCTGCCCCTCATGTTTAGTGATGAGACATACCTTCTATTATCTCATCTCAATCTTGAAAGTCTGATAAAGAAAATGAGGAATTATCAATAGTGGTTTAAAATAAATCAAATCTCTCTAAATATACAATAGGCCAATTTTATGATTTTCAGTACAAATAATAAATATAATGAACAATATATTACACTATGTTACTACTGATGGTACCACGATTACGGCCACAGGACCGGAGCTGCACCGTGTGCAGTCTGAGCCGAGGGGTGAGCCCCTCATACATGTGTGGTATGCTCCAAAAAATGGATCGAGTGTACTCTGAATACCTGTGCATGTAAATGTAGTGACTTATGTCTTCAAATGCCAAGGTCTAAGCACCAACATTCATGATTTAATTTCATTAAACCTTATTAATCTTATTTGTGCATTTAAGTTGTTGATGGCTGAAATGCATCACTTTGTCTGCAGCTGGAACATAACCTTGACAAATATAAACAACAAAAAATATCAAATATGAAACCCAGATGGAAATAAAGGCTGCAGCATAGAACAGAAGGCCAGAAGCATGGGAGGGTCAGACAGGGTCAGACAGAGGGTGGAAACTACACTGAAGTGTTGGGTTTGAAATGTGAAGTGTAAAAACAGGAGTGGACACATGGACAGTATGATTTATGATATGTTCAGATGCCTCCAGCATAACTTTTATATGGGTTTGTTATAGAGCAAAAACAATGTGCTTTGCTGCGTGCACTGGCTTATTTTGAGATGGAAATAACAGGAACCACTGGATTTAATCTGGATGTTGCATTGAATCAAATATAACATATGAGAGAACTACTTTCAGGTTGGTTGACAAGCACGGGCCGTTCAAATGGAAATGTTGTACCTCTGAACAAATGAAAAAATCAAACATTTAAAATGAATCACTTAAATCACTAAATGAAATTGCCCAACCCGCTCCTATTCAATCTGCTGTAAGAACAGTTTTATTCTGAGTTTGGACTCTACAATGCAATCAAGTATTTTCCAGCCAGACTAGGTATATTTGAAAACACTTATAGAAAGTGTATGTATCCTACAACCTGGTTTGTTTGGGTTTTTTTTTTTTTCAAGATACTACAATCACAACTGTACCTGTGTTGCCAGAGCCTTAACCTGCAGATAGTGGACACACATGAATTTTTCTCATTCTCAGTTTATGGACAGGCCTCATGTGAAAGTTCAGAACTTCCAGAATTCACTCACTGAGCTGCAGAGGCTGCACTAGCACTGAGTCATGATTGTCTGCAGAAGCTGTGTTTTAGGTCGTGACCATTGAGATCAGAGAAAGTCATTTTAGGTTTAAACCAACTGGATTTCATTGAAACTGGCAACACAAATGAGAGACTCATATGAGGCTCATTCTGCTTCTTGATTGGATAATCGTCTTGAGAACCAAAACATCAAATTATAACCTAAACAACTTGACCTCATGTCCAATGTTTTTGTTATTAAGACAAAATCAGCATTGCCGTTGTTATCAGTAAAAGCTGTATTTGATTTGAACACATGGGATGGGGGTGGGGGGGGCTTGTTTATGGAATTTAATATCAAAATCTTACATACGGTTCTTTTAAATATTTTAAGTTACTTTCCCAAAACCTCCAAGCTGTTTGCAGTAAATCAATTCTTATGCTATAAATCACCATCATATTTAATCTGCCTGTGAACGCAACCTCAGCTGCCCTGCTCCTGCCTCGGTCCCAGTCTGCCATTTGGATAATAATAATCCTTATACTGTTTTCCTCCACAAATAATATACCAAAAACCAGAGACTTTGAAAATATACAGTTTGAAACGCCCTATAGTCAGAGGGGTACTTTTTAAAACTGTACTTTTCAAAGTACTTTTCTAGCGACCTACTTTCACTCTATTATCAATCAATATTACTACTTGAGTAATATTTTTATTGAAGTAACAGTACTCTTATCTCAGTAAAAGTTTTAGCTACTCTACCACCTCTGCCTGTAGTCCAAACACATATGTGACCAGTTCTATCCAAACACATTTTTTCACAGTGTAATTTCACACTTCACAGATATAAGTCAAAGTGTGAGCTGGTCTATGATGTATCAGAGCAGAGATATCAAACCATGAAATCCACACGCTCTGTGCACTGGAGTCTGCTTCATGTTACTCTCTCTGTCATGGAATACAACGTGAACATATGGACTGAAAACATTTGAAGATTTAAAGGATAAAAGTTGGCTCTGTGCACAGCCACATGCTAGCTAGCTCACGGTGTCTCAAAGCTTACGCTAA
This sequence comes from Periophthalmus magnuspinnatus, assembly GCF_009829125.3. NCBI lineage: Eukaryota > Metazoa > Chordata > Actinopteri > Gobiiformes > Gobiidae > Periophthalmus > Periophthalmus magnuspinnatus. Next base: position 5,942,177 of record NC_047149.1, read on the forward strand.
CTTTTATTAAAAGTGTAAAATATAAAATAAACAACCTATTCAAATTCACATTGATTAAAATAAAGACTACCCCATTGTCTTTAAACACAGAATACTTCTGTGTGTGGTGTTGTTTTAATATTTATTATCCCTCAAAATTAGCATTAGCGTTAGCAGAGAGACACAAACATCTCTCTTTTTTATTATTATTTTCTTTTTTATATAAGTAACAGTACAAACAATAAAGGACATTATAACAAAAAACTTCCTACTGTGACCTAATATTACTACTACTACTACTACTATTAGTTGCTATTGTTTACCACTACTACTACTCATAACCTCTGAGTACAATATACTACTAATACTTCTTACTACTTGGCCTGGATTATTTACATTACCACTACTACTCCTTCTCCTACTACTATACTCCTATACTACTACTACTACTACTACTACTTGACCTACTTCTACTACTCTCACCCCTCTCACCCCTTACTACTACTATTACTTGGCCTATTTCTATTACTCCTACTACTACAACAACTACTACAACTACTTACTTGATCTATTTTCTACTTACTACTACTACTTACTTAGTCTCCTTATGACTACTACTTGTTACTTGGTCTACTTACTACTACTAATTACTTCTGTTGAGCCTACCACTATTACTACTAATACTGTTGAGCCTATTACTGCTACTACTACCTGTGGAGAACCCAGAAAACCTCCAGTATGGCTGTCTGAACTCAATGGATATACACATTTTGCCAAGTTCTCCAAAACTCTTTGGAAAACTTTTTACACCAGATGCACCTTTTTGAATTATTTAATTTTTTGCAGTAATTTGAATGATCTGAATGACAGTATTGCCAGTAAGTATTCAACAGCAGTCTTTTGGCTTTGTAATAAATAATGTGTTTATCTAGGCTGGGCAGTGGGACATTTGAAGCACAAATTGTCAAATCTAATTACATTTTTCTCTTTTTGTTGAGAATCATTACTGCACTGACCAAATACACTGGAAAATGTTAAGTGCTTGAATTAAGTAGAATTTATCTTGATTTAAATATTTCTGACAGTCTTAAAATAAGTAAGTATTTTTCTTATTTCAACAGTACCATTTCAGCTCAATCATCACTTTTGATGCTTGTTCCATCTTATTTTAAAGTGCCCATATTAGTATAATGTTTCCTCATCACTGGAGTTGTGTTTTGTTTCATTTAAACATGTTTAACACACAAACCCTGTATATTTCTCATCTCAAACAGAAAATACTCTGTTTCTTTTAGTGACGTCATGTTGTAATACAGGACGTGCTGCATTGTGTTTTTAAACTCCATACACCTTCAGCTGTGCGTCCTTACTCTAAATGGGCTTGCATTTCCACAAAGGACCTCTTCCTGTTTGTTTCCATGGAAATGTTGTTACTTTGGCTATAATCTTCCACAGTATGGAATAAAATGTGTAAAAATTCTTATCTCCATTAAGAATTTGGTTGTATCTTTCTATTTCCATGTAGTTCATGCAATTGACTTTCCTCCTCGAAAGTCACACAGTGTTGCTTTAAGACTGGCATAATTACAGTGTTAACTTGTATAGGGTGTTAACTCCTAACACATGATATATTTAGATCTCCATCTCTTTTATTGTTTTGAAAATGCTATATTCACCAAAAACAAAGTATTAACATGTTCTATAAGTTTCAATTTCATTTTTGAGTCCCTCCTCCCTTGCTAGTGACTTAGCGCTCTCTGCGCTAAGTCACTCCCCTTCAGACCACTATCACAACACAACTGGCATGCATTCTGCTAATGAAACTACTGCACATCGGATCAGGTTTGTTAGGTTCCTGTGTACAGTTTTGGATCATGTTTTTGTATATTTATGGAGAATTGTAAGGGTTCATAAGGAGGATTTGAATAGGGCCCAGTAGAGATCACTAGATTACTCAAACATGCATGATGACATCTACAACCTCTTCAGACATGTTTTTGATGAGAGAACAATGTTATAACATGGTATAAAGCTCCATTTTGCATAATAACCCTTCTTTAAATAAACCATGTAGGTGCTTAAGCCTCCAAGTCGCTAATGTTATACCATATTTACAGTCGCCATATTGCAATGTTTTCTGATTGATATAGCTAACATTGACAGATTTGTTGCTAGCCAAATGCAGCTGTCCTGGCCTGCCATCTGATGAACTTTCCAAATGGATTTCCTGCTTCATCATTTGAATGTCTGGAACGGTTGCGCTAACACATGCTAATTATGTTTTACAATGTGTTACAACAGGTGTACGATCTTTGCGGTTCGACATTAGCAACAAGCCAGCTAACATGCGGTCACATGTCAAATTATATTATGTTCATTACTCCCAAATCATAAAAATGATCTATTTTGTGATTAACTTTGAAATGTAGTTTGAGTTACGTTCATAACAAATGCTTTTATACTGAGAAAATGTTAGCGTAATGGAATCAAAGTCAATTTATGTCGTTACGATTAAGCAAAAATAATATGAATGAAGTTCTAGGCTGCCAAGTAAAATGGAAAAATTAAATAAGAATTGTTCGACCGAAGCCAGCGTGCCAACCTTGTGTTTTGATAGCGGACAAAAGCTGGTTCAGACCTGCCTTTCCCCTGGCACAGGGTTTACCAATGACACATTCGTACCTGTTGAAGCTGATAACAAAATTATGATGTAATAAAACTATCCTGGCATCGCACAAGGCAAGATGAGTAATGGTCCGATGATGCCAGTGATAAAAATACAGTCCAATGTTGACATTTTTTTGTTGTTGTTGAGAAATTGCTATAATTTGTGGCTACTGAAAATAAAATCTACTCTTCATTCATGTTTTTTTGTTTGTTTTTTTGCTATTCACAATACCAATGCCCTTACTGTACCGATGTGATGTGTTGCTTGGTATAGTAAAATTTCAAACTCAATTTTGATACTAAGGAATAGACTCCACACTGATTCTGATACCACGATGATGATGATAAAAACATTCTTTATTTAGACAGTAGAATGTGATTTTCAACATCAAATCATAGTACTTTCTTTTATATTCCCATGTGGCCTTATATCTGTGTAATCCCTCAGTCGTTCCATAGTGGTCTATGCACATATACTAGTCTATATGGTCTTATACTTTATACTTACTTTATACTACTATACTTTCAATACTAGTTTTACACTATGTGACTTTCCCGGTTGGGTGTCTTGTTCCTGCTTGTCTCCATGGAGATGTTATTGCATTGCCTGGAATGTTTTACAGAATAGCATTAATCATCTTTCTTGCAGCCAGTCAATTATATATGTTTTTAATGCTTACAAATACCAAGAAAAACAAGTATTTTATGAGCAAGGTTGTCCTTCCACAGATCTGACCTGTAATTTAGCCTGTTGGTATCATAATAATGCCATACTGATGAACATTCCAGGCTTTGCAATAACATCTGCATGAAAAACAAGACCATTGCAGACCCTACACATGTACATTTCTGTAAACACAAGTAAAAGTTTCTACCCTAATTTAGGTGCAAAAGACTGTTCTCACCAGCAGAGGGCGCCTGGGCCAGCGCAATTTAATTAAGGCTAAAAACAACAGATTAGCTATAAACAAAACAGGCTTTAAAGTGAAGCCAGTCTGCGCCCCAACACGTTTACATGAAGTTGTGTGGACTATGTAACGTCAAAGGCACCACCTCATGACATCAGCAGGTTACACAACACCATTTTGTTTAGGTGATCGTTATGTTGTGACTTAAGAATATTTTGGCCTTTTAATCTTGACGTCCACAGCATAAATTAGTCTGAGCCTGGAGTTTGAACACCTCTAAAGTTTTGACACTGCACCTCAAGTAATTAGGAGTTAATATGAACAGGAGCAGGGCCACACCTCAACCTCCTCCTGTGTTTATACAGGCCTATCCCGACAACGCCGCCTGGCTCCGCTCTCGCACCCTCCCACCCTGTGTCTTCTGTTTGCCTTCAGCCTTAAGACTCACCATCTATGGGGGAGGGTTGCTAATGAAAAACCTCAGATGTGTGTGGTTCATTGTTTACTTGGTGTTTTGTATTGTAAACTTCAATATTAGTAAATGGTCACATTTTTTATTGTAAACCACGATATTCATCTAAACTGGTTTAGTAATACAAATACCATTACTCACTGAAAAATCTCTTGGTCAAAACCACAAACCAACAGTGCAGTAGTTTTCAAATACCAGAAGAGCTTCTCTAGGGAGCAATTCTACACAAGACAAGCCCTCTGTGTGCATTTTATGGGCTTATAGTCATGCACTGGTCCTGGTTCAGTCCTGATTTATTCCTGGTTTAGTCCTACATTAGCTCTGGTTTAGTCCTGGTTTTGTCCTAATTTAGTCCAGTGTTCGTCCTGGTTCAGTCCTAATTTAGTCCTACATTAGTCCTGGTTCAGTCCTGATTTAGTCCTGGTTTAGTCCTACATTAGCTCTGGTTTAGTCCTGGTTTTGTCCTAATTTAGTCTAGTGTTCGTCCTGGTTCAGTCCTAATTTAGTCTTACATTAGTCCTACATTAGTCCTGGTTCAGTCCTGATTTAGTCCTGGTTTAGTCCTACATTAGCTCTGGTTTAGTCCTGGTTTTGTCCTAATTTAGTCTAGTGTTCGTCCTGGTTCAGTCCTAATTTAGTCCTACATTAGTCCTACATTAGTCCTGGTTCAGTCCTGATTTAGTCCTACATTAGCTCTGGTTTAGTCCTGGTTTTGTCTTAATTTAGTCTAGTGTTCGTCCTGGTTCAGTCCTAATTTAGTCCTACATTAGTCCTGGTTTTGTCCTGTATAATAATGAAATATCTTACTATTCCATCTCAATACATACTTTACTGAGTGAAACATCTCTCTTTGTCAAAATCATGTGGCACAGTAGTTCTCAAATACCAGAACACTAACTCTGGGGAACCATTCTACAGAAGCCGAGCTGCCTGTGCATTTTACAGGCTTATAAAGAAGAGCATTATCTACAAGCACAACTTATGGAGGCATTACTACTGTTAATGTGAGCATGGTGCATATGTGTGCAGGTTAAATGCTATAGCGCTCTTTTATGAGCAAAGAGGGACGCTCAAAGGCTCAGGGTCAGCAGCTATAACTGTCACTCACACAAACATAAGGAAAATCTGGAAGGCTTAGTGTTATGCTATGATCATTATGTACAGTGCATGGTTATGGTCCTTCAAATTGGAACTAAACTGGGACTAAACCTCAACCTAAAAAGGACTTAACCAAATCTTCATCAGTGTATAGGCTCAAAATAGGACTAAATGAGGATACATGTGGGTCCTGTCGGTCCTGGTTTAGTCCAGCGTTAGTCCTGGATTAGTCCTGATTTAGCCCAGGTTTAGTTAGTCCTGTATTAGGGCTGATTAAAGGTGTGTTCACATTTGTACAATCACCACATCAGGACTAAACCAGTACTAGAGTGGGATCAAACCACAGAAAGTCAAGTGTGAATACAAACCTCAATCAGGTGTTAGTCCTGGTTCAGTACTGCATTTCTGCTGGTTTAGTTTAGGTTTTGTTCTGGCTTTGTCTGAATTTTCTCAAGGTTCAGTCCTGATTTAATCTACTGTTTATCCTGGTTTAGTTCTAGTTTAGTCCTGGTTTAGTCCTGCATTAGTGCTGCATTAGTCCTGGTTTAGTCTTGGTGTAGTCCTGGTGTTGTCCTGATTTTGGTCCAGAGTTAGCCTGAGTTTAGGTCTGGTTTAGTCTGGATGTAGTCCTCATTCAAACCCTACTTTAATTCTACTTTAGTCCTGAGTTAGTCCTGGTCCACTCCTACATTAGTTATGGTTTAATTTTGGTTTGTCCTGATTTGGTCCAGTGTTCGTCTTTGTTTAGTCCCGGTTAAGTCCTGGTTCACTCATGATTTAGTCCTGCATTAGTCCTGGTTTAGTCTTGGTGTAGTCCTGTTTTTGGTCCAGAGTTAGCCCGGGTTTAGTTCTGGTTTAGTCCTGAGATAATCCTGCATTAGTCCTAATGTAGTCCTGACTTTAGCCCTGGTTTAATCCTGCTTCAGTCCTGAGTTAGTCCTGCCCCACTCCCACATTAGTTATGGTTTAATTTTGATTTGTCCTGGTACAGTCCTGATTTAGTCTAGTGCTTGTCTTGGTTTAGTCCCGGTTCAGTTCTGGTTAGTCCTGATTCAGTCCTGGTTCAGTAATGATTCAGTCCTGCATTAGTCCTGGTTTAGTCTTGGTGTAATCCTGATGTAGTCCTAATTTTGGTCCAGAGTTAGCCCGTGTTTTGCTCTGATCTAGCCTTGAGATAGTCCTGCATTAGTCCTGATTTTAGCCCCGCTTTAATTCTGCTTTATTCCTGAGTAGGTCCTGGTCCAGTCCTGCATTAGTTATGGTTTAATTTTTGTTTGTCCTGATGCAGTCCTGATTTAGTCCAGTGTTCGTCTTGGTTTAGTCCTGGTTCAGTCCTGGTTCAATCATGATTTAGTCCTGCATTAGTCCTAGTTTAGTCTTGTTTATTGATACAAAAACAACTTAGTCACAGTGCAAATAAAAAATTAGCTTAAGTGTGGGTATTATGCAAAAATCCATGCATGTTTGAGTAATTTAGCAATCTCTCCTGGGCCTTACTCAAACCCTCCATATGATCAGCAGTACAAGTCTGTCCAACACTCATAGCCCATAAGCCTACATCGCCCAAGCAAAAAAAGTTTCCATACCCATGAGTGACACTAATGCAGTTAAATAAATGCGTGTGCTGACAGAAACGGAGTTAACCTGCCTCTTGGCCTGGAGGAAGATTTATACCTGTTATTATTATGATGTGTGGAAGGCCCCATTGGCAACCGTGTTTACCCACAGTCTGCCAGCACCATGGTGATGACATGCGCTCAAGTACAGGGACAGTGAAAACGTCTTCATACTACGCTAATGCCACTTGGATTTATAGACAGCAGGGTACAGTAGTTAAAGGGTGAACCATGGGAGAAGTTATTAAAGCAGTAAATTCTACACGTTTTGTCAAAATGGTCCCCCAAGGCTGCAGCTACGGAGATAGAATCACCAAATGTTTCCAGTTATTCCAGAAGCTATAACTAAATGCAATAAAAACAGGTTTGATTTGAAAACTTTTTGATGGCAGGGGGGAAAAAAAGTATGTATGTTATTTCCTAATATGGTGAGGACAGTGTATATTTGAACATGTCTGTGTAATCCCTCAATCGTCCAGGTCTGATCCATTGCAAAAGACGAAGTTTAAATGTGTGTCAACTGGACAAATCGTTGTAGGAGTGAAGACGTTTCGCTGCTCATCCAAGACGCTTCTTCAGTTTTATATTTGGACATATATGAGATACAAACATGCCCGATTGTAGCCATCGTCAGATTTCCATCCACTGTCCTGTATTCACTCCCATTCATACACCAACGTACATGGACAATAGAGGAAAGGTAGGAGAAGTGTCTTGCCCATGGACACAATGACAAGTGTCCATGGGCAAGTCCATGGGCAAGCAAGCAAGTGTCTCCAGTCTTTTTACTTGGAGAGCTACGTTTACAGGATGAAAACAGACGAGAGCTCACAGTTACAAGAAGATAGGCTACAGTTAGGTGCTTATAAACATTACACAGTACACTATCCGCTACTACTGCCCCACTGTGGAACCTGATATTCCCAGCAGTGTCTCATCCATGTACTAACTGTGTCACAGTTCTGCCTGTTTGCATGTTTTTTCCCCAGTCCGGCTCCGTTTTTCAGCCTGTTCCGGCCCTTCTTCTGTTACCTCCCTGTTTTCCTTGCAGCTGCCTCTCGCTTTGTTAATCAGCCCAGGGTAGTCTATATATACTGCTTCTGTTCTGTCAGTTCTTGCAAGATTGTTGGCCAGTCAAAAGCAACACTAAAGCCCTATATCTGAACTATCCTGTTTGCATTTCTGAAATCTCAACCTGCATTTGTCTCTGTTTGAGTTACTTGTTCATGAGTTTATTTGCCCAGCCTGTTTCCCTTATTGAATCCCCAGTGTGGAAGAAATTTTCGTTAATATTAAATAAGACATTATTCCTCAGTTGTTTAGTCCCTGATTTACCATATTCTGAATTACCTGCTTAAAGGACACTTTCTGTTGTAGTTTCTAGGGCATTTGACTGTTCTCTTTGTGTTGCATTTGAGTCCAGTTTACCAGTGTGATAAACCGGGCCCAACCCTGTTTAGCTTCTGAGATCAGACAAGATCAGGCATTTTTTTTTTTTTTTTTTTTTTTACTTTTATTATCAAAAATATCATTTGTAAAATCACAGTACAGACAACATTAGGGCAACTAGGAGGAGGGGGATAATTCACAAGAGGGAATGGGGAAGATATACAAGAAATAACATTAATATTTACAAAATATATACATCACAAGATGGACAACATTGGGGAGAATGGGGAGGGTGTGGGGTGAGATGAGACACATGGGGGGATGGGGCAGACGAGGACATAATAAAGACAATGTATATAAATAAACCATCAATTAAACAAATATTCAGTCTCTGTGTCATTTCATAAATTAAAGTCCATTATCCTTTCATATCAAAGTCCATTTTCATTTCAAAACAAGTCCGTGATCAAGAATGAATGTCCAGTTGTCCTTGGGGGATGACGGTGATGAGGGTGTTATGGGGGAGAAGAGTCTAGGTGAAGCGGTGAGGGGCAGCCGTGTGGAGGTGTCTGAGGTGGGTGATGAATAAAGTCCAATGGGGGGCGGTGCGGTGGTTGTTGAGGTGGATGTTGCGGACGATGAAGATGGTGTACCGGGCTATGGACTTGAGTCTGATCAGAATCAGAATCAGAATCAGAAGGCTTTTATTGCCATAGTCTGTGAACACAGTTCACAAACTAGGAACTTGCTTCGGTGAAAAAGTGCAACATAAACACACTGAATAAATACAAATACAAATAAGGGCATGCACAAAGTTAAAAAGATATGCTTAAAAATCAAATGAAATACTTAAAGGGAGAAAATATATACAACAGCAGCATCAGAACAACAGTGTAAAGTGGCTTACTAAAGTGACCGGTATTATAAAGTGTCCAGTTTAGTGCAGATATTATAAAGTGTTCGTGAGACAAACAGCAGAGGGGAAGAAACTGTTCTTATGGCGAGAGGTTCTGGTCCCAATGGACCGTAGCCTCCTGCCAGAGGGAAGTGGTTCAAATAGTCCATGTCCAGGGTGAGAAGTGTCAGCTGCTATACGGCCTGCTCGCCCCCGAGTCCTGGAGACGTACAGGTCCTGTATAGATGGAAGGCTGCAGCCAATCACCTTCTCAGCAGAGGCACAATGCGCTGCAGTCTCTGTCTGTCCCTGGCAGTGGCCCCAGCGAACCACACAGTGATGGAGGAGGTGAGGATGGACCCAATGATGGAAGTGTAAAACTGTACCATCATCTGGACTGGCAGCTTGAGTTTCCTCAGCTGCCGCAGGTGGAACATCCTCTGCTGGGCTTTCCTGATGAGGGAGCTGATGGTCAGCTCCCACTTGAGATCCTGGGTGATGCAGGTGCCTAGGAAGCGGAAAGAGTCCACAGTGGTGATGGGGGAGTCCGTCAGGGTGAGGGGAGGCAGGGGGGCTGTGACTTTCCTGAAGTCCACAATCATCTCCACTGTCTTCTGGGCGTTGAGCTCCAGGTTGTTGCTGCTGCACCAGGACACCAGCCGGTCCACCTCCCTCCTGTAGTCAGACTCATCGCCGTCCGAGATGAGTCCGATGAGGGTGGTGTCATCCGCAAACTTAACCAGTTTGACGGAGTCGTGGCTGGAGGTGCAGCAGTTGGTGTACAGGGAGAAGAGCAGGGGAGAAAGTACACAGCCCTGTGGAGATCCTGTGCTGGTAGTCCGAGTGTCCGAGACATTCTTCCACAGCCGCACGCGCTGTCTCCTGTCCGTTAGGAAGTCAGTGATCCATCTGCAGGTGGAGTCAGGCACGTTGAGCTGAGCGAGCTTGTCCTGGAGCAGAGCAGGGAGGATGGTGTTGAATGCAGAGCTGAAGTCCACAAACAGGATCCTGGCGTAGGTTCCCGGGGAGTCTAGCTGCTGGAGGATGAAGTGAAGGGCCAGGTTAATGGCGTCCTCCACAGACCGATTGGCTCTGTAGGCAAACTGCAGAGGGTCCAGGAGGGGGGAGGTGAGGGACTTGAGGTGGTGCAGGACCAGGCGCTCAAATGACTTCATGACTACAGACGTCAGCGCCACAGGTCTGTAGTCATTAAGTACAGTGATCCTGGGCTTCTTGGGGACGGGGACAATGGTGGACAGCTTGAAGTAGGCTGGGACATGACATGACTCCAGGGAGGTGTTAAAAATGTCCGTGAAGACAGGAGCCAGTTCCTCAGCACAGTGTCTAAGGGTGGAAGGAGAGACACCGTCTGGGCCCGCTGCCTTACGGGGATTCTGCTTCCTGAAATGCTTAGTCACATCCTGCTCCAAAACTGTGAGGGCAGTGGTGGTGGGGGGGGGGGGGGGAATCTGTAGTGTCTGTAGTGTCTGTAGTGTCCAAACACGTGCGAAGCTCCTCCACAGCCTCACTGGTCCACTTCTTAGAAGTCCTCACAGCAGGTTTGGAGAGTTTCAGCCATTGTTTGTAAGCAGGGATGAGGTGAACCATGACGTGATCAGAGAACCCTAGAGCAGCGCGGGGCACGGCTCTGTAGGCTCCACTGACTGTTGTATAACAGTGATCCAGCGTCTTCTGCTCTCTCGTCGGGCAGTTAATAAACTGTTTATATTTGGGCAGTTCCTGGCTCAGATTTCCCTTATTAAAATCCCCCAGGATGATCAGTAAAGAGTCCGGGAAGGTTCGCTCCACATCCAGAATCTGCTCCGCGAGCACACGCTGGGCCTCGTGCGTGTCCGCACACGGAGGGATGTAAACAGCGGCCAGAATGAATGAAGTGAACTCACGTGGAGAATAGAAAGGCCTGCAGTTAATGAAAAGATATTCCACGGTGGGAGAGCAGTGTTGGGAGATCACAGTCACATACGTACACCAGGCGTTGTTGATGTAGAAACAGACACCTCCACCTTTCGTCTTTCCCCCGGAGAGTCCCCGTTGTCTGTCCGCGCGGAGGAGCTGGAATCCCTCCAGTTGAAGCGCACAGTCCGGGATACGCTCGTTGAGCCATGTCTCCGTAAAGCATAAGACGCAAGAGGAAGAGAAGTCTTTGTTTCTCCTCATCAGCAGCACCAGTTCGTCCGTCTTGTTGCTGAGTGAGCGAACGTTAGACAGGAAAATTCCAGGTAGGGGCGTGCGAGCGCCGCATCTCCGGAGGCGCACCAAGGCCCCTGCCCGCTTTCCTCGTCTTCGGCGCCTCACTCTTTTGCCCAAAGAGTAAACAAAATCTACTGCAGGTACTAAAAAGACTGGCAGTAGATCAACAGGAGTTATTGTTCTGATAGTTAAGAGCTCTTCACGGGTGTAAGAGCACGCAGACACAGAAAAAACACACAAAAACAAATAACACACAGCGCGCCAAATCACCAGGGCGACCGTATGTGGCGCCATCTTGGATCATCGTGGTGAGGGGGAGGTTGGCTCTGGGTTGGTGGTCGAGTGGACGGTGGTCTGGGGTTTGGTGTGCTGGGGTGCGGTGGATTGGGGTGAGATGATCTGAGGTGCGCTGGTCCGGTGGGTGCTCTGGAGTGCGATAGGAAGGAACTTGGTCAGCACTTTTCCCTTTACGGTAAGCGTCCTGAGGTTCCAGAGCGAGATGGTGGCTGCATGATCTTCTCCACCGCTTTCTCCCACCGTTTATCAGCGCAGACCAACTCGTCCTACCCCATCAGGAAGTCCAGTACTTGGTACTGATCATCGGCCCTCCGCATGTTCACACTGACGCACGCTGGGGTGACGTCGCTGCAGAACGACATAGATGTTTTGCTGTAGTTAACCTCCCTGTCTGAGGCTAGGCAGTATACGCCTAGCTCATGGAGAACCGCTGACAGGCTCTCCACATCCCGTCTCGATTAAAGTGCAATGGTCCACCGACGTGACACCCGCACTGTTTGTCAGTTTGTCGATGTAAAGTTTAGACTGTTTTTCGAGGCCGAAGAAGGCCGTGCCCCTCTCGCCCTCCACTGCGTATCTCGCCTTGGCTCTGAGAATTGCCCCCCTGCTCTTTTTCTGCTTGAGGGCCTCTAGGCGGGCCCTGAGCCAGAGCAGCTCAGGGTCAACCCGGCCCTCCTGGGAAGCCGCGCCCGTGCAGATGGACTGGATCTGCTGGGGCAGGGTGTTCTCCTCGACACTCTCGAGCCATCTTTTGTGTTTGCAGTAATTGATGGTGGTTCTTATTTATACGGGCATTGGCTGTTTCCTACCAATCAATTATGCTGTCCAAAGTTAATATTTTGTCCTCGAGAGTCAAGGAGCCTGTCCAGCTTTTTTTGGTATTTCTCCTTGGGCAGTACAGAGTTGTTGAGAACCCACAGGCCCCCGTTTTGCTTCTCCCCCATGTGGGAGAAGCTGACCAAGAGCGGTGAGTGGTTGCTGCAGTCTGACCGGGTGTAATCGGCCCCACACAGATGTCTGAGCAGGCACCCGGAGGAGAAGCACATGTCCAGCCTGGACTGTTCAAGTGTAGCATGGACAGAATGGGCGCAGGAGACAGGGTTCATTTCATGCAGGTTTAATATATCTCCTTTAAAACAGAGACAGAGGGATGAATTAGTGCACAGTAGCAACTTATGTCTCCCAGCACGCAGCCTGCTCTGTACTGACAGAGGGACAGAGGCAGTGCGCGCAATATCATGTGAAATGTAAAATAAGCAATAAAATATTCAAACCTTTAAAACAGTGACAGAGGCATGAATTAGTGCACAGTAGCAACTTGGTCTCCCTACAAACACAAATAAAATCAACATTAGCGTAGAACGTTTTGTGTTTTGTTTTGTTTTTGTATTTTTGTAGACCAAAAATTAACCTCACAATTATAAACTTCAACAATGCTAAGACAAGTGCTAGCTTAATTTTTCAGGGAGACAGTGGAGCACAACTCACCAGCACGCAGCAAGTTTCCAATTCTTATTGAAAGTGTTTCAGGGTGATTACCTGTAATCACTGCAACTGTAAATAGATGTGATGTAACATGAGCAGTACTATCGATTTCTCTGGCATGTCACTCTATCGAGTGACATGCCAGTCATCTATTGCCCCAGCCAGCCCTGCAAACCCAGCCCATGAACGATGCGGTGGACAGTGGAGCAGCACCCGGTGTGAGAGCCCCACATACCAGCCAGAACATGAAGACCTCAATCTCAGCACTCTCAAGTCGGTCCAGGCAGAGAAGGTTGATTAGCACTGCCAAGGTCCCTAGAGGTGTGTGTTCATGATTAAAACCTGGCACTGGCACACTCAGGTTTATTCATTTGCATTTTGTTACTTTAGTGTTTAAACTTCTTACGTTAATATATTGTAAATATTACTTTTTTCCTTTCTTTAACACATGACAATGATTAATGTAAATAAAAAGTCATACATGTTTCAAAATGAAAGTGTTTAATGTTTGTCTACCAATTTCTCTAACAAGCCAAATAATCTCTCAAATCGCTCTTTCCTCTCCTCCGCATCCTTCTCGTCTCGCTCCCTCTGCATTTTTAGGTCTTCGCGATACAGCTCCACCATTTCACTCTCGGCCTTTCTTTGCGTTTTAATGGTCGCTTTTTCTGCTGCTGCTGCTCCTGCTCCTGCTGCTCGACCTCATCCTCTTCCTCCTCCAGTGGCTGCTGCCTGGCTGGCTCAAGTTTTCTTTCCGCGTCTGTGCCTCCCACAGAGTCAGTTTGGTTTTAAACGCCTTCACTGTACTGTACATATCAGATAACTCGACCCTGACCCTGCAGCTGCAGGTTCATTGCATTCAGATGACTCGTGATGTCACACAGAAACGTTTCATCTCGGAGTTGTGTTGTGTCTTTCCCTTTGCTTTCCAAGAGCAGACAAATCTCCTCACGCAGCTCAAAACATCTTTGCAGCACCTTTCCCTGGCTTAGCCATCGCACCTCCGTGTGATAGGGCAAATCACCATGCTCAGTTTCTAACTCGCTCAGAAATGCTTTGAACTGCCGCTGATTTAAACCTTTAGCTCTGATAAAGTTAACTGCACGCGTGATGGTGCTCATTACATGTTCCATTTTCAAGGCTTTACCACACAACGACTCCTGGTGTATTATACAATGATAAGCTGTCAGCTCACCTGTGATGTACTCCTCCTGCATCTTCTCCCGTATCCTCGCAACCAGTCCGCTCCTGTGTCCACACATCGCAGGTGCTCCGTCTGTAGTCAACCCCACGAGTTTGTCCCAAGGCAGCTCCATCTCATTTACACATCTTGACACTTCTTCTTACAAATCATGTCCTGTAGTTGTGCCATGCATAGGACACAAGGCCAAAAACTCCTGTCACGCTCATGCTGGAGTCCACTCCACTGGGCAATGTCAGAGGTGTCCGTGCTCTCATCCACAGCCAGGGAATATGCGATGAAATCTTTTCCCTTTTTCACAAGCTGCTCTTTTAGATCGATTGACAGCTGGTCAACACGCTCAGCAACGGTGTTTCTGCTCAGGCTCACGTTCAAAAAGAGTTGCCTTTTGTCTGAACAAACTGAGTCACAAACTTTAAGCATGCAGTTTTTGATAAAATCCCCCTCTGTAAATGGCCACAATAAAACTGGCCTTGACAGCAGCCTCGCTTTGTGAATTGGCTTTTCTGAATAGAGCCTGCCGAGAATTGAGACCTCGTGTTAAGTCTTCCACCTTCTGTAGCCTTTGTTCCATGTCCATATTCTTGTTTTTGTTTGTGTTTTTCGTGTCATGATGCCGCCTCAGATTATACTCTTTCATTACCGCCACACTTTCTTCACACAGAAGACACACAGGTTTCCCAGCTACCTCCGTGAACCTGTACTCCCACTCCCACCTTATTTGAAACCCCCGATTCTCAGTGTCCACCTTCCGTTTTGCCATTTTAATAGTTATCTGAAAGTTTACTTTTGCTGTTAAGCTAATGACCGCAAATGAATAATAAAATGAAGCCGCATCCCGCTCTGTGCACCACCGTTGCATTGTGGGAAATGTAGTATTGGTGCGCGTAAAACACCTGCGGGCCGCTGGCTTGCTGAGGCCTGCGGGCCGGATCTAATAATAAATCAATATCATTCTGAGGGCCATAAAAAACACTCTCGAGGGCCGGATCTGGCCCGCGGGCCTTGACTCTGACATGTATGCAGAAAAACATTCTCAATTTACCCAATTATAAATACAGCAGCGTATAATACATACATA
The DNA here is from genome assembly GCF_009829125.3 of Periophthalmus magnuspinnatus. Lineage (NCBI taxonomy): Eukaryota > Metazoa > Chordata > Actinopteri > Gobiiformes > Gobiidae > Periophthalmus > Periophthalmus magnuspinnatus. The sequence continues at coordinate 5,957,476 of NC_047149.1, forward strand.
CATACATACATCAGAATGTTCTACAACACTGTTACACATTTCCTAGAGTTATTGGAAACATTTGTTCAGTTACTATGCAGCACATTCTATCATTCCATTTATGTCTTTCATTGTGTTTTTTAATATATTTTAGAGTCTTCTTAGGTAAAGAAGGTAGTTTTGCTGATGATCAAATGAATAATTCCCACGTTTTTGTGAATAACAGTCTACTTAAAAACAAGTACGGTTAGTTCTCCACTCAGATAAGCATCTTTATCATCATCATTACTATCCACATATGTACAAATGTAAATGTATTAAATTCGCAGTAAGGGCAACTGTTATGTATTTCTAGGGTCCTTCTTATATAATCTGGGAGTATATTGCAGTGTTTTTGCCCTTACTTCCAAGCCGCCTGTGCCGAGAATTTGGCACCTGTAAACAGGTGCGTATTCTCCCCCCTCAGGCTCCCTAAAGACAAAAGAATATTCTTAAATCAAAAAAAAATTCAACATAACGATTAATACACAAATATAGAAGTGTAAGCAACAATTTGCACATTGTTTGGTCAGTTACACAGCGATTACTGTAAACTCAATTTAACGGGACTTCACTAAGTTGAGTCGCCTCATACAGATCTGAATTTAATTCTAACAGTTTCATGTTGCACTGTTAAACCAGTTGAATCCACGTGAACCAGTACTTCCATTTCAGTGTGTACTCCTGCGTGCTCTTCATTTCGTATCTTTTTCGTAGGCGCGGTGCATGATGGGATATAGCAGTGCGCGAAGTCTGCATGGATGCACACTTTGGTTACGTCTGATCTCCGTGGAAAAGCTGGAAACGCAGGCCACATTCTGTCTCGCTCGTTCGTGGGGTACATTTAAAATCGGACAGCCCTTGTCGCGCTGGAAATTACATATCTGCCCTTCTACGCACACTTCCAGTGGTGATTCTAAGGCCATTTTGACGAATTGAGACACGGCCAGAGACAGTGAGTACATGTGCTACAGGGTGTGTCACACCAATTACGGCCCCTGCGCAACAGGTACAAAGTGGAACCCTAATATTGTAACATGGAAATGAATGTTGAGACCAAAATAAAAAAAACATTTTACAATGTTATTCAAAATGAAAAATATAACAATAAAAAGTTGTTCACAAAAAATAAATAAATAAAAAAAAAAAAAAAAAAAAAAATATATATATATATATATATATATATATATATATATATATATATATATATATATATATATATATATATAGCTACTCAAGCACGCCCTGGACAATCTGTCTTCTCAGGCCCTGACCCTTGGGTGAAGCACGAGCCATATTTCCCTCACGTCTAAGTTTTTTATTGATTCAATTAAGAAGGAGCGACTGGTGTCGTTCCTGAAGGTGTTATTTTTAGATAAGTCAAATTTGCTCAATACAATGTCCTGTCAGTTACGTGAGTGAAGAGTCGCACAAAGAAGGGTTTTCTCTCTATTTCATTGTTGGGCGCGTGCACGTTAATGATCCGAAAGGTCAGAGCCTCCTCGAAGTCCAGTACCAGCATTTCTCCCCCCCAGTAGACGCCCCTTCGCCTGCGGCGTTGTCACGGTCACCTCATATTTTTCTTTGTTTGTCTAAAGGCCACAACATATTCCCTGCTATGTTCTTTGCTGCTTTCAGTAGAACCATCAGCGGCACCTCCTTTCCATCACACTCCAGAAATACTGTCAGATCTTTTTGATATTTCTTCCTTTTTTTCCAGTGGCTTGGTCCAGGGGCTTGGTCTTTTCCGTTCCAGGGTTTGTTGCCATGTTGCCTGTCCGAGTGGCTTGCATCATTTGCCCCAAACTGTGGAGCAAACGATGTGGGGAAAAATGAAAAAGCTGCCTCCCAGTAAGTGTTACTGGAAGGGGATCAAAACTCAAAAGGAGAAATAAAAAAGTACAGTATTAAAACAAATAAAGTCAAATAATTCCTTGGCAAACGCAAAACATTTTTATAGCACAGAGAGCAATAAAAGCTAACATGATGATGTATGTTATGTGTTAGCGGTTAATACCCCCATAGAAGTGTACTACCCCTTTAATTGTCAGCAGAGGTGCATGGACTGGAGTTGAAAAAAGGCTTAAAACAATAGCTGTGGCAAGCCATGTTTTGTGGTGAAATGCTGATACCTACACTGCCCCCCACTCCTCACTATGGGGTAATCCAAGAATGAAACCAAAAGCTGAAATCTCTTGCCATACTTTAACAGAACTACCAATGCAAGTATGTCCAAAATATTGCGTGTAATTTTGATATGATTATGACCTCCCAATACTATCCCAGAGGTCTTCACTACTCTTTGCGTGACTGTTGGGTTGCCAGATATGATATAATAATAATCAGACTGAGCTTCACAACCAAGTTTCAGAATGAGCTCAGAGGACAGCAACTTCATCCAAGTCTTTTACAATGAGACACAGAGTCACTGGGAGGGCAGACTTATGTCATGGCTCACTCATATTTAATCTAATCAATATGTTTGCTTGAAGAATACAAAATGATGTTGAAGCTGACTGTAAGGTTTTGGTAGTTGCTGTGGTTATGTGGTATTTTGCTATTACATGCACAGTTACCTTTTCTACCACTAATACTACTGCTGCTGTGTTTTTGATCCAGATTGATATCAGTCTGGGCCCCGTGTTCTGGATCCCAGGCAACCATTACTTCCAACTACTATTACACCTATATACAAATACATGAAAATACATACTCAGAATAGTATTTTTGAGGATCCTATGTAAGAGCCTATGTTTTTGGTAGGAGGAAAACATATGCAGACACAGGGAGTACACAATATATCGCAAAAAATATCGATATTGCAATACTGGCAGACACAATAATCTATCATGATTACCTGTAAACACTGTAACTGTAAATAGATGTGATGTAACATGAGCAGTACTATCAATATTCTTTCCGATTTCTCTAAAGTGGCATGCCAGTCACCTATTGCCCCAGCCAGCCCTGCAAACCCAGCCCATGAACGATGCGGTGGACAGTGGAGCAGCACCCGGTGTGAGAGCCCCACATACCAGCCAGAACATGGAAGACCTCAGTCTCAGCACTCAAGTCAGTCCAGGCAGAGAAGGTTGATTAGCACTGCCAAGGTCCCTGGAAGTGTGTCTTCATGATTAAAACCTGGCACTGGCACACTCAGGTTTATTCATTTGCACTTTACTTTAGTGTTTAAAGTTATTACGTTAATAAATTGTAAATAGTACTTTATTTTCCTTTAGGACATGTAAGATGAATGTAAATATTTGTAAAGAAAATGTCATAAATGTTTCAAAATCAAACTGTTTAATTTTTATCTATTAATTTTTCCAGCAAACCAAATAATTTTTCAAACCGCTCCTTCCTCTCCTCCACATCAGTCTCATAATACTCCCTCTGCATTCTTAAATCCTCCCTGTACAGCTTAACAAGTTTGCTTTCCCGCTTCCTTTTTCCTCCTTGCCCTCTTCTCCTTTGTTGTTGTTGCTGCTCGTCCTCCTCCCGCTGCTGTTGCTGCTGCTCCTGCCGCTGCTCCACCTCCTCCTCCTCCTCTTCCTCTTCCTCCTCCAGCAGCTGCTGCCAGCCAGTACTTGGTCCTGGTGTGTCCTCAGGGATGGAGGCGATGAGGACAGGGGGGTTGATTGAGGCCCTCTGCCCCAACACCTCATCCATGGGGACAAACCAGGGCCAAGTTTCAGCAGTGGCCTTCCCCGCCACACCTTCTCCACTCTTTGGATACTTGCATCTTTGACAGAATAAATATTAATACAAGACATGTGAAAACAAGATTAACACAATGGTTTATAAGTACAAATGAAAACCGTACACGTTCAGATAATGTACATACTTTATATTTCTTTTGCAGATTTTCCCACTTTTTTCTTGGCCTGAAGGGGGGTGACCTTCCCCTCCAGGCCCATCTTCTGCAGTATTGTTCTGATTGACACAGAAAAACATTAACAATTTACCCAATTATAAATACAGCAGCGTATAATACATTGACAATCAGAATGTTCTACAACACTGTTACACATTTCCTAGAGTAATTGGAAACATTTGTTCAGTTACTATGCAGCACATTCTATCATTCCATTTATGTAGTTCATTATGTCTTTTTTAATATATTTTTGAGTCTTCTTTGGTAAAGAAGGTAGTTTTGATGATGATCAAATGAATAATTCCCACGTTTTTGTGAGCAACAGTCTACTTAAAAACAGGTACGTTTAGTTCTCCACTGTGATCTCAGATAAGCATCTTCAGGGCCATCAGTGAGCCTCTTCTGTACTTCTGCTCACAGAAGTACAGGCTGTGGATAAAACGGGAATGAAATAGAGAAATCCATCTTAAGTCATTACTATCCACATATGTACAAATGTAAAGGTATTAAATTCGCAGTAAGGGCAACTTTTCTGTATTTCTAGGGTCCTTCTTATATTATCTGGGTATATCACAGTGTTAGCCCTCACTTCCACGCCGCCTGTGCGGAGAATTTGGCCCCACTGAACAGGTGCGCGTTCTCCCCCCTCAGGCAGATAAATTGCACCGTCTGCTCCTTGCTCCCTAAAGACAAAAGAATATTCTTAAATAAGGAAGAATATTCAACATTACGATTAATACAAATATACAAGTGTAAGCGATAATTCGCTCATTCTTACAGTTACACAGCGATTACTGTAAACTCAATTTAACCGGATTTCACTAAGTTGAGTCGCCTCATACAGATCTGAATTTAATTCTAACAGTTTCATGTAACAACAGTTTCATGTCGCACTGTTGAACCAGTTGAACCCACGTTAAACAGTACTTACATTTAAACGTGTACTCCTGCGCGCTCTCCATTTCGTATCTTTTTTGTGTAGTCGTGGTGCATGATGGGATATAGCAGTGCACGAAGTCTGCACGGATACACACTTCGGTTACGTCTGATCTCCATGGAAACGGTGGAAAGAGCAGGGCAGGTTTGTCGGGCGCATTCAGTAGGGTGCATTGAAATGGGACACCTTTGTCACCAGAAATTACGTATCTGCCCTTCGACGCACACTTCCAGTGGTGATTCTAAGGCCATTTTGGCGAATTGGAACACGGCCATAATGGTCAAATACAAACAACAAAGGACTTAAGGCCCAGGGCCATAACATTAGGAAAGTAAAATGCATGATTTTCTTTATGAAGTCCTACATTGGACTTGGGTTGGTCTTGGTTTTATTTTTGTTGAGATTGCTGAGTTTTTATTTTGACCCAGTTTGACTGCTAAATGAAGGCATATGCATTTTTGCTTTTAACTGAACTTACTCTGCCAGAAAGTATATTAAATATCAGAATAATATCGGTATTGGAAAACCAAACATAGTTACTGAATATCACTCATATCATGCAGCCCTAATGAAGAGAACATGCAAATGCCTCAAGCCCAGGAATCAAACCAGGACCTTTTTGCTGTGCGATGAAAATGCTCATTGACTTGCCACTGTGCCACCCAACAATAAAAACACCTGTAAATGCAAGATATCTGAGTTTAATGCCGTACTGTGGAACATGCCAGGCAAAGCAATAACATTGATGTTATTGCTTTGCCTGGCAGATGCATTACCAAAAAAGTTACATGCACGTGCACCTTTAAAGAAAACCCACTGTGCTTGTGTCTGCTCTGTATTTATAATCTATATATCACCTGTGGATCATTATGTCATAATTTGCACATTTTAAATTGCAATATTCATCTAAAATGACTTGAAAAGAAACAAGTTTGCTGACGTCTGCCTTAGAAAATTGAATAGAAGTTGACCAAAATGATCACATGACGCTGCTGAATCCTACGTGCATCACTGATGAAGAAAATAAAATTGGAGGATGAAGTACAGAGCAGTGGACTTGTACTGGTAAAATGGCGTCTTGATAATAAGGGATTAAAGATTGCTCAAACACGCACAAATCACTCCAAATACAACTTCAGAGAGTCAATGAGAAAAAACAACTATAACATGGTTAAAAGCTCTGAAAAATCTATTTTGCAAAATGGTTCTGCTTCAATTTTATATTTTTTAAGTCAGGATTTTAAACGACTACAGATTTATTGTCGAATAATTTCCCTACCCATAAACAATACATTTCCGTTTTCCATTGGAGCGGCTTCAGAATATTATTTTAATAGTTGTAATTCTTTTCCAAGTCTGAGGTTAAACTCCCAAACTGTATTTTAAGTGCTTTCCTCACACTGCCCATAATATAATTTAAAGGTACAAAACTACACATAGACGGTGATAAATTAGGCTTCAATTTGGGCCGAACAGCCAAAGCACCTGCAGAACGAGCATTACCTCAACAAATAAACCCAACAGAACTGTGCTCATATTCAAGATGTAACACAGGTGCTCAGCGATGGGAAGAATACTTTGAAAATGTATTTAATTACAGAATACTGAACACTGAACATGTAAAATAAATGTATTTGATGTATTCTGTTACATGGTCCAATCAGAGTACTGTATTCTGCATACTAAGGATACTTTTACACCGACTTGCATGATATTATAGTGAAAAAACATGACATATCCTTACAAACAACTTAATTTTTTTATTTATGTCTAATTAGAGAAGGAGAAATCAGACCCACTCACATTACAAACGTGATGGTTTCTTTTTTCTCACTAATACTGTGCAGTACTGTATTGTAACTGTATTTTGAGTAACCGTACAGGAAGACAGTTACTCAAACTTACTATGCCCTGTCACGATAGCAAATTTTGACATGCGATATATTGCTTAAGAAGATATACATGATGAACGATAATATTGATAATTTATGCCACTGCCACAAAAACCCAAGAGCAGATGTAAACCACAAAAATTGTTCTAAACCTACAATATTGTTAAAAAATAATGAGATGCAATAAATTAATGACAGAATGAAACATGTTAGTACCGGTACTTAGTTTGTATCTATAATGAGCGTTTAATTCAACCTTTTACGGCTTAAATATTTTTATATAGCCAAAAAATACCACACATTCCCAAGTAGTGCAAAGAAAAAGTACACACGATAAATATTGACCCCAAAAATATATTGTTTCATATTTTGTATACTGAAGTTGATATAGTCAAGTATTCACAGTATGTATTTTCAGTACATGTATTGAGTTACTGCTCAACACTGTCTTTGCCTGTTGGTTTCATTGAAATCTTTATCTCTTCACTTTTAGATTTAATGTCTGATGCCCACTACTGGCAATAGTGAAGCAGTAAAAACAGAAAAGTACAAAGTAGTACTTCAAGAAATGACTCGAGTAAATGTAAAAATGTATTTGGGAAAACTACTACTCAAGTAAGAGAATTTGTGAAAGTAGCTATCTAGACATAACATTGGATTTACAATTCAATGTCATTATAATTGTATAGACAAAACATGAAATAATGAATGAAATCTGGTATTTTAACGATAGACACAAAAAGACAAACTAAATCATATCTTAAAATGGATGGATGGAGGAGGGTTTGTTTAATATAGACAGTCGAAAGGTGCTATAGTTGTCCTAATGGGAGAGTAGGACCAGGACTTGGATCAGGACTTGGGCCGTTTGTTTAAACCGGTCTGGACTAGGACACTTTTGCTGTATCACTGATTTGGAGTTTTGAGAGAAGGTGAAATCAGATTATGATAAACAGAGTTACTACACAAAATCATTGGCTTCTTCTAGAGAGTAAGTTGACATTATTTTAAAGCAGACCTATTCTACAAAATCTATTTCTGAACGTTTCCAAACTTTTAACTGTTGTAATTGTTTCCCTTCTCTTTGACCCTCTCAGAGTTATACTTGGAGTGATTCTTGCATGCTTCAGCAATCTTTAATCACTTATTTTCAAGACGCCACCGGCACACTCCCACTGCTCTGTACTTACTTCGTTCTCCAATTTTATTTTCTTAATCTGTCATATCTGAAGGAGCGGTGCAAGAAACACAAAAGTAATTTCATATAGTCAAAATAAAGCTTTTGTCAAGCCAAAAACCTTTACTCAAGAAAGCTGCTTTTAACTAAATATTGCTTTAAGTCACAGAAAGTAACTTTTTATCCAAACAATTGACTATTAAAATAAAAGGGTGTTTTTTCCTTTTGGATGTTTTTATTGTCCTCAAAACATAGAAAAACATGCATCCTGACTGAACGAGCTGGCATCTCCACAAACCTGACTTTTATTTGGCCTGGAGGAGGAACTGTTGCTTCTTTGGCAATAATATTCCACAGTGTGATGAAAATTACCTATCTCTGGTGAGAATGTTCCAAAATATGGTTTTAACTTTCGATTTTTCCATGGAATCATGCAGGTCACACATTATACCTTTAAATAGTAGGATTACATATGAAATTAGAGTTACTCAAGTACTTTTAAATAAGTAAATGTGACTGAATAGTGTATTGTCCACCACTGACCACACGGCTGTTAGCTTAAATCGTATCATAAAGCAAAAAAATAACCAAAAATGTCCGAGTAGTGCAAAGAAAAAGCATATTTGATAAATATTGACCCCAAAATATATAGTTCCAGCTTTCATATACTGAATGATAAGTCAGTACACTGATTATCATGACAGGCCTAGCTACTAGAATGCAACAAAAAACTATTAACTACTGCTACTACAGTTACAAATACTACTCTATTACTGCTGGCCCTTCTTGACAATAACTATGAAACCACCACATACTTGAATTGCAACGTGGTCCCTATTTTTACACTAGTGGCCGCATAAATAAAAAGCCACTAAAATGAAAAAATAACTTCATAAAATACATGCCCAAACATTTCAAAAAAAACAAAACAAAAAATACAAAACCCGTCTTTCCTCCCTTCCCACTGCCTCTGTCCTTTAGCTCTGTGTTGTGATGATTTCAGCTTTCAAAAATGCTGTGTAACTTTTTCCAGCGAGTGACCCACTTCAATCATAAACAGCCTGTGGAAAAAGACCAAAGACATGCACTTTTACTACTTTGAAAGCACACATTTTCCTATGAGACAATACGTTCCCCTAAATGATGGACAAAAGTATTATATTAAGGGTCCTTACGCAGAACAGACTCATGCCTGCTGTTACCTCCTCAGAAACGTAGTTGTGCTTTGTTTCATTCACACATGTTTGAGTGATCCTGAATTATTAGTCTGTCTGCATCCCTTATACATCTTTAAATGCTCTGTTCCACCTTATGATGTCATTTAGTGGTCGTTTTAAGCTGTTTTTTTTAGCCACAACTGAACTGATCTACTCTACAATACACCAGAATTACCTTAAGTTGTTAGTTTTTTTTAGTTTTTTTTTACCTTTTGTATAGTTGAGATTGTCAATAGAAAGTCTCCGATATCTGCTGGTGCACCGAGGAGTGAAGCAGATTGAATGAGGCTAAATCAATAGCTGTTACTTCAAAGTTAGACAAATCCAGGGCTGAAATGATCCAAATGATTCTAGTGAAGGTGTATGGAGTTTAAAAACACAGTGGAGCACTTCCTGTATTACCACATGATGACGTCACAAGAACGGCTCAGTGTTTTCAGTGAGAGTTTGTGCGTAAAACTTGTGTGAATGAAGCAAAACACAACTTCAGGTATGTTTTTAATGAGGAAACAACAGTATAACAGAAAATAGTGCAATATAGGCCTTTAAAATGGATGGATGGATGGAGGAGGGTTTGTTTAATATGGACAGCTGAAAGGTGCTATAGTTGTCCTAATGGGAGAGTATGACCAGGGCTTGGACCAGGACTTGGACTGTTTGTTTAAACCGGTCTGGACTAGGAGACTTTCACTGTATCACTGATATGGAGTTTTGAAAGAAGATTAAATCAGATTATGATAAACAGAGTTACTACACAAAATCATTGGCTTCTTCTAGAGTGTAAGTTGACATTATTTTAAAACAGACCTATTCTACAAAATCAACTTTTCAAAGCTTTTAAACATGTTGTAGTCGTTTCTTATCTCATTTACCCTCATGAAGTTGTACTTGGAGTGTTTCGTGCATGTTTGAGTTGATCTTTAATCACTTATTTATACTGTATTTTTCTTCTTTTCAATGTAAGCATGAAGTTATTTCCAAATGCTTTTCGCAGATCCATTTGTATCAGTGACAGTATATCAGCCACTCACACTTACGCTACTTCAGACCACAGCGTTAAAATGGCTCGGAATGTCTCTAGTCTGTTTTGCATTTGAGGGCAGACGTCTGAGAAGCGTGTCTTTGATGCTCTGGACTACACTGGACATGGATCTGGCCACAGGTTTTCAGTGGAGCCTGGAAAATGACAGCTGTTTGCGGAAATATGTTTATTAGTCTATTGTTACTCTGTCTTATTCTATTTAGTTCTATATGAGACTGTAAGTGACATGATCAGAGCTTGTTTGGACCCCACAAACAGCAGAAATAGGGATTTTGTAGTACTTAGTAGGTACTTTTGTAGTGGGAGGTCTGCCACCTGATCCCTCCATGGAATCCTCCTCTTATTTCTTTGCTAACAATGTTCCACAGTATGACATTAAATAAATTTTATTCAATAACAGTCTTTCATTGCAAAATACCTTTAAAAACATGCATTCTTATTGTGACACGCCTTGCCTCTCCACAGATCTGACCTGTTGGCCAAGTAGCTTAGTCTCCGCAGTGATAAGTTTAATTTCATACTGTTGAATATTCAGTCATAACAATGATGTCTCCAAGGAGAAAAGCAGCCCACTGGACAAGTTCCATAGTGGACCTTTAATGACATCAGTTAGTTTTGAATGTAGTGTTTGTGACTCCGCGTCCCTCTGCATAATGATGATAGATTAGAATTGGATTACAGTTGTGTGTCTCAGCTCTAGCGCTGCTTTTTCCGACAGTCCTGATGGTTCCTGAAGGGGACTCAGACACGGGGCAAGTGGCTCTGACACTAACGTATGCTAACAGCTGTAGCAGATGTGCACACACGTGTTTACAGGGACTCTCTCTCCATTTCTTTTCTCTCTCTCCATTGTCTCTTCTCTCTCTCCTTCACTCTTCTGGCTCACTATTACCATCATCTCTCTCCCCCCATTTTCCTCTTCTCTCCCTCTCCGTTCTGTATTTTCTCCCCCACTCTTCTCTCTGTCCATCTCTCCATTTTTTCTCCAGTCTTTTTTCTTTCTCTCCATTCTATCTTCACTGTTTCTCTTCTCTCTCCTCCAAACCCCTTTTCTCACGCCATTCTCTCTTCATTGTCTTCCTCTCTATCTCTGTCTATTGTCTCTCCCTCTCTCTTCTGTCCCCCTCTCTCTCTATTCTCTCCTGTCTCTCCATTCTTTGTTGTTAGACCTCCTTCAGACTTACCCCAGGCCCATGTGTCAGAATGAGCTCTGCACTCTATTATATAGAGTTTCATAAGTTCCACTAGAGTCGTCCTGTTCAGGTGGACTTGGCACAGTCCATGTAGTGTCCGTCTGTTTTCAGTGAGTGACATCCAAGAGTTTCATTGCAACACAACTCTTGTCTTAGCAGTGCTTATGTGACTTTACGAGGTATATTTCATCCTTTGCTTAAACTTGATTTAAAAACACTTTGATGGATGCCTCTTCTCTCCCATATGACAGGAGTATGCTTGTGTCATTCCTGTGGTATTTTTATATTAAGGCTGGGAGTTCCTCATGATTCAATACGAAACACGATACACGGCTCAGAAATCCATATCACAATTTTGCCATACATGATATTTAGCAAAATATCACAAACAAAATACATTACAATAAGAGTATTTCTTTGTAAAAGCGCTACCTGCCCAAACTTAATATGAAATGCATGACTTGACTTCAAATATACTGCAAAAAGTTTCTCTTTTTTGTGCTACTGTCACAAAATGACATTGTAAAATTTACCAAAAAGTTGTACCCGTTAATGGTGTTAATGATGTGTGTTAACTGTATCATCAACTTTACTATCACGATATATCAATATTTCATTTACAGGACAATGTTACAACAAGCCAGGATCATTATTGTCCAAAAAAACATTTATATATTTTATTATATCAGAGTGAATGCACCTTAAGTTTAAAAGTTTAAGTTCAGTTTACCATATATTGCTCCCTGCCATTATCAGCTCACTCAAACCAAAACTATGGACTAAAACAAACAAAAAAACAAAAACTTTTTGATCATGTTTTGTGCTTTTAGAATTTCAACAAACCATCATCCAAAACATCCTTGGCTGTGTTCTGATTTATACACAGTAGACTTCTCTCCTCTCTTCACAATCACTTGGCTTTGTGGTCGAGTCTTTTATGAATCCAATTTGAAAGCCTTCCCTTCGTCGCGGTTTGTCCCTGATTTTACAGTAAATGTTTTGGACTCACCCTCCCTTCTTTCTTCAAGCTGTTTTTGTTCTCTCTCTCCCTCTCTGTCTCTCTTTCATACTCTCTTCCAACTGGCTGGACCACTGTATCTGATCTGGCTTGATTAAATATCATCGTCAACTTCTGAAAGACACAAATGGTAATTAGACAGTATTGTATGAGTTTGGGGATGTTACGGTCATGTACATTCAATAGTTCCTGAGCCAATACTTTATTCTTTGTCTGTTTAAGTACATACAAAAATGAATACAGTAATTTCTGGAATACTGGGAACCAAAAATGCTGAAATCAAAAGTAGTAGTTGAGATGATGAATTTATGAATGGGAGGGGGGTATGAATGAAATATAGTCCGTTTGAAGTGACACACAGATTTACTGAAAAGGAAAGAACATCTTGGGTCTATAAACACTTTGTAGGTATAATAACACTGCTTACAGAAAAATAGTGCAAATAGCATCAAAGAGAAACAAAATGGTCGACATCATTATTGACAAAATTATTGACAAAATTTCAAAATGAGTTAAATGTTTGAACTAAGAAAAAAATTTAAAGTCTTTACATAGTCTTTGCTTTAAAAAGGTGCATTGTGTAACTTTTCTTGTCTCCCTGGAGGTGTTACTGCAATGCCTGGAATGTTCCACAGTATGGCATTATTCAATCTACACCGCATTTGTTCAGTTTTTATTGCTCAAAAATACCTTAAAATCAAGCATTCTTACTGTGAACGGGCTCGCCTCTTCATAGATCTGACCAGTAATTTGGCCTGGAGGTGTCACTTGTTTGTCTCCATGGAGATAAGATATCTGATAGATTGCTGAAGTCATCGACAAAGTGTAAACTATAATGCCATTATGGAACATTACAGGCAAAGCAATAACATCTCCATGGAAACAAAGCGTTGGTGCATCAGAAAAGTTACAAAGTGCATCTTTATATTCTTTATATCTAAACTGGTTTGAAGGCAAAGCTATTGTGCAGTGCTTTTGTTTTTCCATGTTTGTTGTCCCAAAGATTTATAGTCCATGTTTTAAGTTCAAAGCTTGGTGCTTTGTTACATTGTTAGTGAGGTTAGCTTATAGATTTCTCATTGTATTCTAAACTGAGGATGAAAAAAATACATAAAGTTTCTTCCAAAACCAGTCGATGTCAGCATGGAGCAGTTGCTGTGGTTTAAGGTCCACTATGTAACTTTTCTGTTGGAGTGTCTGTCACTTGCTTGTCTCCATGGAGATGTTATTGCTTTGCCCTTTGTATCTTTCATTTATTCAGTTATAGTACAGTTATAAAAAATCACATGGATTATTACTGTGAGTCGGGTCGCCTTTCCACAGATCTGATTTGTAATACACCTGTTTGTCTTCATGTAGATACATATGTTTAATGCCATGTGGAAACTGGAACATTCTGGGCAAAGCAATAACATTGCCATGGAGACGAGCAGGCAGTGTACCCTCAGAACGGAAAAGTTACACAGAGCACAACCAGCACTAGCAGCTCTAAAAATGTTTTGTTTAAATGCTTTACTCTGTGCTTAGCCCCGCCCTGGAAATTACATTTAAATAATTTTGAATTTTAAACGTTAAACAATTCCAGAAACACACATGCACATAATCTCCTCATATACAGACTGCTTTATGTCAAAAGTGCAATTAAAGATATACATTTCAAAGTATTTAAAGTACTATATTCTCTCTCTGTGGGCCCTTGGTACATGTAGTGGTGTCAGTCTTTCAGAACGGCAGGCTGGGTGACACCGAGCCTGATGTGAGTCCATAGTCCCATATCTCCTCTGTCCTGGAGGAGGTTACCACTTTCCCGGGATGGGGACTCCACACTCGTACCATCCCACGAACGGGTGGTTTGTCCTGCGGCCGATCACTCCAAAGGTCACAGGTTCCTGTCTGTACGCGCGGTAATATCCTGCAACAGAGGGAAGGCAAAGTTAAAGTGGAACTACACACTACATCAACTTTATTATTATACTAAACTGTGTACTTGGTGTTTTAATAGTATTGTCTACTGTTCCTAGTCATTGAAATTATAGTGCGTGTGTGCTTCTTCCAGTGGCCATTGTAATTTCAAGTGCTTTGTGACTACGTAATTACAAACACCTGACTGCAGGGGCGGAGTTTGGAGTGTGGAAACCTTAAGCCAATTACAATTGGCCTAAGTGCAGAGCAGTGGGTGGAGATAGGGAAAACAGATTTTCTGAGCAACAAGCCTTGAATTTAGGACAATACAGGATCACTTGATCACTCAAACATGCATGATTCATTTGTATTTTCAATTATGGAGGAATGAGGGAACAGAGTTGTAATGCTGTGTACAGACTGGGCGTCAAAAAATGCGTTGGACACGTCTAGTTGGACGCCTGTAGTTGGACGCCTTTGCATTTGAGGACAAATGCAACCCCAGGACCACACGTCCAGGACGTCCATTGCGGTCTGCGAGTGCCTTTGGATGTTTTGTTTTCCCTGTGTCTTTGTGAACGATGCAGACCAGGTTGAGAGAGTCTTTCATGTCACCATCAATGGAGGCGATCGGCTCGCTGCCGGAGTGTCTGGGTTGCTGTGAGTTTGTAGCTGATGTTGCTAAATCACTGGTGCGTAGTCTCTGATTAGTTGAAGCTGTGCGTGAAACGGCAAAAGTTCAGCTTTTTCGACTCTGGACACCCTGTTCATTCATCCAAAGCTTCAGATGCCAAAGTGTGAATGCCCAAGACGCTCTGCGTGAACTGGTCTGACGCTTGAAAACACGCTGCAAAAAGGCAGGGTGGCCAAGATGCAGGGAGGCCAAGACATGCGTCCACCATGGACTTTGCATGTAAAGTTGACACCCGTAAAGCCTCGGTGTGAGTGCATCTTAAGAGGGTAAAAGCTCAAAAAAGTTGTTTTCACATAATATGTCTCCTTTAAAGGTCCTGTTGTTACTTTATCAATACCTATATCACATACCTGGAATTGTTTCATTTACACATATTTGAGTAAATGTTTATTTTATTTTTTTATTCATTTCATTCAATACTTCATGTATCCAGGAAAAAAAATCATTGAGATTAAAACCCTCTTTTACAAAAGTGTTCTGGCCAAGTGGCAGCAGCACAAATACACATGAGATGAAAGAGATGAAGGGGACGTTTGAAAGTTAACAGCTCCTTTTTCCTTTTGTTTAGTAGAGATTGGCAATTCCAGAGCTGAAATGATCCAAATCACTTTAGTGAAAGTGTATGGAGTTTAAAAACACGAGGAGATCCTCAGCATCCTCAAAGAAGTGCCCAACCCCAACCAGGAGGACGATGACGATGGGGGCAAGAGCTTTAACCCTCTGAAGATCGAGGGTTAAAGCTGTCATGTATTACCACATGACATCACAAGGTGGAACAGAGTGTTTACAGTTTGAGAGAAGAACTCAGCCTAAATATGCAAGGTTTGTGTGTTAAACATGTGAATGAAACAAAACACAACTCCAGGTCTATTTGTGATGAGGAAACAGTGTAATAATAGTGTAATTTGCACCTTTATTTCAGGAAAGATGTTTCTTTGTTATAAAATCTGACTATGACACCAATCAAATGCCTCAAATATTAGATTCAACACTTGAGAGTAACTTTTTTGCCAATGTTTTATGTCTTTTTTTTGTGC
Source organism: Periophthalmus magnuspinnatus (assembly GCF_009829125.3). Lineage (NCBI taxonomy): Eukaryota > Metazoa > Chordata > Actinopteri > Gobiiformes > Gobiidae > Periophthalmus > Periophthalmus magnuspinnatus. The sequence goes on from NC_047149.1 coordinate 5,973,477, forward strand.
AAACCTCAAAAATCTGGTACCACTTGTCTTTAATCTTTAATTTCCACAAACACAAAATATTACTGCCTGAATAATCCCACAGAATAAACAGGAAAACAATTTAATTGATAGTGGCGTGTTTTTATCCTTAAATGACATAACTTCATTTGTGGTTGGAAAAAAATACTTGAATTCAATACAATAATTTAGTTTTATTCATTTGACGACTTGAAGCTGTGTAACAATATGAAAGTAATAATGTTGTGGTGCACATGGTGTGATTAGGAAAGTGTCTGCTGATATAAAGCAGATTGGAGATAAACCACCCACACAGAGATCACACAGAGATGGAGACATGTGTTCAAGCTTTACTGGTCTGCTGAAGAGGCTAATGGAGAAACAGCTGCACTGGCACCCGGGTTGTTGCGATACTCAATACTTACTTCAATCACAACATTATATATAAAAAAAGAAAAAGCAGTATAATTCAATTTTAGACACTAAATACTACGGCTGAACAATTTGGGAAAATTTTTCTGACATTATGATGAAGTTTGTGATTTCTATTTTAATAAAAGGATTCTGTTCAGAGTTCACATTTTAAACACTCAGAAGAATTAAGATATACAGGGATGTCAAAAGTATTGAAAATCAGAGACTAATTGATACTAAAACTAGTATCCAAACTTTGAGCAGCTGTTGATACTGAAAAAGTCACATTCACAGGACAGAATTGAACCTTTCCTGAATATTTTTAGAATGATCTTGAGCTGTATCAGAAGTATAAGACATACAGACTAGTATACACCATGGACCACTATGGAACCTACATGGACACTGAGGGATTACACAGATATAAGGCCACATGGGAATGAGCCACTGCAAACTGTTAACTAGTTCTGTTTTTGTATAGAATATAGATCACATATAGACTTTAAATATTTTTGAAACATTTTGGCAAATATAGTAGCTAATCATAACTTATATATACGCCCTTATGTTGTAAAGTAATGGTTAGTCTGTGTAGTGAGGCTGTTTACCTTGAGCGGAGGGCAGCATGTTGGACAGGTAGGCGGGGCCTGTCCTCCCATCCCTGTACGAGTCAACAAACTGACAGTGGTCTTCTCCCTGTCCCAGCGTGTCCCCTATACTGTAGAAGGGCTCTGAGGGGACACAAATACAAAGGAAAGGTCAAGGTAACAATAGACAAAAATAGTCAAATATATCAGGATATTGCTGGTAAAATTGATGTGGCCAGTACTCCGTTTGTACTGGAGCAAAATACTCCATCTTGCTCTAGATACACTGTATAAGCAGCACTTGAGGTCAAAAGAAGTCGACTGTGTACTGTTTGCATCAAACTGTAAAGAGCTGTCTTGTCCGAGTATCAGGAAGTGTGCAGTTAGTACTTATGAGCATTACAGTGACAGCAAAACTCTGCTTGTCTATGAAAGTTGTGAAAAGAGCTTATAAACAATCATGATGAGTAATTAGGATACTCAGAACACATGAGGTAAATGAACTAGTTCTGTCTTGTTGTTTTTAAGATGGTAAAAACCAAGTACAGAACCTTTAACTTTATTATGAATTGTAACGTCAACGTCAGGGTTCACTGGTTTTAGCGCTCGACCAGTTTGATGGTTTGCATCATGGCTTCAACCAGTGCATCCAGTCTTTGTGTCCTTGGGCAATTCACCAACCTTTGCAGTTGCCCACCTATGTATGAATATGGTGTGGGTGTGAGTCATTGGTGGGGGAAGGAGAACCCAATGGCACAGATTAGCAGCCTTGCTTCTGTCAGTCTGCCCCAGGGCAGCTGTGGTACAATAGTACCTTATCACCAATGAGTGGAGTGAATGCATAATGACTCAGTGTACTACACACCTCTGAGGCCGTCTCCCATGAAGATCTTGTAGCGCAGAGAGTTGCAGAGGACCACGCCCACAAACTTCCGGTACCACGTGCGCTTGACGTACTGACTTCCTTTACACGAGCTGTGGGCGGAGTTATACTTGAAGCTGTACGGGATCCAGATGGGCTCGCCCCCTGAGCAAGACAATACAGAAATATTTAATCGTTTATTTATTATTTCACATTGCTTGAACATTGTGCACCAAACTAATTATATTATTTACAATAAAATGTTTCACTGAAAAACAAGCTTAATTTATTTATATAAACCTTTCAGTAATTACAAGATTTATTAGGCAAGACACTTCACCCACCCTGCCTCGTATGAATGTGGTGTATGTGTGAATGATGGTGTGAATGTATCACGACTATGCCATCAAAGTAACTGTTGACCAATTGTGTAACAAAGATACATTTCAAAACTACTTTCAGTTTTGCTTTATTACCATAGGACCTTTCAAATTAAAATAGTTGCTTAAGCCAAATCGACTGCACATTTGAGACGTCAGAGTTTGTCGATCTCAAGGACGTGGTGTATGGACTTACCAGGCGGCCGTTCGATGAGCAGAGGATCGTCTGAAAAAAAAAAAAAAAAAGAAGAGAAAAACTATGAAAGAATGCAATAATGTGAGCAGCAGGGAGGAAGAGCAGAGACCGGCCTGATGTTAAAGCCATAATGTGGATAATGCTCTGTGCAGCTGTAGCCTACTTCTGCTCTGACCTCTTTTCATCTCAAAATCAACAATGAACAAACCCTACCACTGTGACTCGGACTGGCTTTTTAGAATAGAAGTTGTGTGTGTGTAAGGGGTTAAACTATACAAATTTAACTCTTTGTGCTTGCTGCCATGTTATTATGATGTTTCAATTCAAAAGACATCTAGAGTGTCTTTGTTTCCTTTTTTAAAAACTCTTGATTTCTTACTTTGCCTTAACCCATTTCTCTTTAACAGCAAGAGGTAGGGCTGTACCCCCTTCAAACGGAGCAAATTCAGATGCACGAGGAGGAGTTTGAAGAAACAAGGAAATGCGCTGGTGAAATAGACTCTCAAATGTCATCAATAAGCACTTTAATGACATTCATAACATTGTTCTTTAGTTTGTTCACTTTGCACCACTGTCATCTTCTCAAAGTGGAACAGTTTATATTTCACATTGTCACATATCTAGATCAATTTGCCACAGCGCACGCCCCAGTCCACCTGCTCCGCCGCTGTTGAGTTTACAAAATGTACAAATTACAAATTTATACTGGATATCATCGATGTCGCAAGCCAATTCTCGGAGGTTAAAGCCCCATGGCTTCTCCCCATTATGGGGCAGCTGCGAGTGGAGCAAGAGCCCCGGTGCGAGAAAGAGGACTGCATGGGGTCACGGCCTCTCTCTGTCCACACGTTGAGAGTGAAGTGCGCAGTTTGGGGTCATATTGAGCGCAGCCAGTAATGTAATGATGACAGTTTGCTGCGTGATCTTTTGTCTCTTTATTTAGTTAAATGAGCTAAATGACAACAGTCTCTAACTACAGCATCAGTCTGTCCAAGTTCACAAGCATCATTACATAATAAATACAGTAGCCTCATCATTAGAGTGTGTTGTCTTTCAGCCTGTAATATGTCCTATCACTGGATTATAACATCTAATAGTCCAAATTATTATTAATAGCCTAAATTATTTAACTTAATATAGTCTCTATAATAAAACCCCATAGACCTATATCATATCATATCATAAAATAGCCCGGTATCATCATGCATTGTAATGTATTACATGATTTTAGGCTGTATTTTGTTATACTATTATTATATTATGATTATCATAAAAAGAAATTCATTTGACTTATTCATAAATAACACCACACAGTTCTTGGCTTGTTGTAATTGAAAAACAAGCAGAGGCAAAACGAGGGCTGTGAAAGGAAAAGCACCTTAACCATTAAACTAGAAATCTTTTAACTGCGGTTCAGGCTCTGACTCTGTCCCTTGGATGATTGTCTCTCCAAAATACTTTCAACTTTAGATTTTTCTCATTTTTCTTTTTAAAAGTGGGACTAAAAACCTAAACACAATTCAAATAGAGCTGCTAAATTGCGCAGTACCTGGAGGACTAAAGGGGAGAGTGAGTGAGGAGGAAAGGTGGGATCTGGACATATAAGGAACAGTGTGATTGGTCTAACAGGTATCCACACTTCAAACTCCGCCCCTGCAGCGAGGTGTTTGTGATCATAAACACCTGGCTGTAATCAAGGCAGTCCTAGGTGATGTCACCAACTACTAGAAATTGCAGAGAAGCACTAAAGGCAGCACACACTTTGATTTAGGCTGTTAGGCTGCAAATTCACCTTGATTGCCCTGAAGTTGCCAAAAATGACTAGGAACAGTACACAATGCCATTAAAACACCATGCACACAGTTTAGTAGTACAGAAAAAAGTGGAATTAAAAAGTAGATTTAGTGTTTAGTTCCACTTTAATTTCAATCTTGAACTTTCTTGCTTTTCTAAAAATAGCTATAACAAGCCTCTCTCTGTAACATTTGTTCACAGTGGAAAAGCTGTGTGACTCTTGGCCTGAGCTGCTGTCACTGGGCCAGTGCAGTCTGGACTCACCTGACTCTGTGACATAGGTGAGAGTGTCGCTGACCGGGCCCAGGCCAAACACATTCTTGGCCTGCACTTTGAAGTAGTACCTGTGAAGAAGAAGAACATAAGAACAACACTGGGTTAATGGGCTGTGTTCATGGAGGGCAGGGGCCTGTGTGACTCTATGGGAGATTGTAGCAAAAGACGTAGTTTAAATCTGTCAACTGGACAAATCTTTGTAGGAATGAAGACATTTTACTGCTCATCCAAGCCGCTTCTTCAGTTCTGGTCAGATTGCCTGTGGACACTGCCTTATATCTGTCTGAAGGGAGGGGAGAAGGGAGAAGCGGCATAGATAAAGTGTTTAAAATGAACTAGTTTAAAATGAACTAGTTCTGATTTTCACGTCTATTGGGGTTGAATAATGACACCACTTTCTTAAGCTATTCATGAGTTCGTTTTGCAACATTTTGAGGACATATCTCCATTCAAAAGACACAATATTTTGTTTTAAATTGTTAATTACTATGGCAATGGTCCATTTTGTATCACTCTGAAACCCATGGATAACGGGACAGAGCGATAGAGTTGTTTTGGCTGTTGTGATGAAAGCGGTGATGAGCTAAACAGATGGGGCTGATGAGGACGTGAGGAGGAAAATGTGACGGTTAGAAATCTCAAATCAGCTCTTTTTGGCCAGAGGTGAAAGAATTAGCCTGGATAGTCACACAACCTCTCATTTTAGTTCACGAACACCAAGTATTGCTCCATCGAGGTCTGATTTCCGACGCAGCTTTGCGACGTGGCAGAGATGACACCAGGATCTGTCCAACACAAATAGTCAAAATGGTGGTTTTATCTCAGCTCTGGTCTGCTGCTGCGCTCACTTCTGTTCTGATAGATCTGGATATGCCATAAAGCTGCAGCAACTGGCAGCTCTTGTCCATGTTATTAGACTTAGAAACAGTCACAGTGAAGCAGTGGTGGAAAATAACAAAGTAAAAGTAGTAAAGTACAATACTTAAATTGTATTTTTAGGTATCTGTACCACTAAGTAAATTTTAAAGTGGATACATTTTTACTTTTACTTCACTATATTTGAGAGCAGGTATCTGTCCTTTTTGAACTAGATTCAAAAGTAAAAAGTATTTTTCATATGATTTGATGGGTTATTTTTTACATGTTCGTGGTAACACCCTGACTGAAGTTTTTTAACTCACGCTTCAGCTTTAAGCAAAACAGAAATAAATACACAAAATTCATATGAAAAATTAAGAAATTGATTTGTATTGATACTGTGACCAAAACGTGTTTCATTTTTAATCAATATCACTACATTTACACTTTACCAAATGAGCAACACTTGTGTGAAATACTTTTACTCTTAAAGTACATTTTGAAATGAGTGCTCAAATACTTTTACTGAAGTAGATTTTTTCATGTTATATGTTTACTTGAATAATTGTTTACCTCTGTATCTATACTTTTACCTAAGTTACAAAACTGAGTACTTCATCCACCACTATACTGAAGTAATAGTGATCCAAAGAGTTAAAAGTACTTAGAGAAATATTAGACATGCAGTAAGTACTGTTGTAAAATCTGCGTATTTAATGTATGTGAACAACAGATAAAAAATATGTGCAAATTCTGTCATTTTCAAAGTGCTGCACCTGATCTAAAAAAACTGAAGTAGTGCAGTAGTACAAAGTATTCCTCACTTATCTTATGCATTCTGAGCATCCTAAATATAAGGTTATGGTTAAGCTATGTCGTTGGGGCAGTGCCCGACCATCTCTAGATGTTGAGGATTTGACCTATTGTGTTTTGGTTTGGTAGGAAACAGAGTGCCCAGAGAACACTCACCCAGACACAGGGAGAACACACAAACTCCCTACGATTATAAGTGCTTTTCACAACTTTCAGAGACCAGAGTGGACGACTAGCATGCTAACATTATGCCAGTATTACTTCCTGTTTCTTAGACAATAAAGGACTTTATATTTAGATGCAAACAGTACACAGTAGACTTATTTTGACCTCAAGAACTGCTTATACTGTACAATATATCCGTACTGGGATTTTGCTAAAATACATCTGAAAAATGGGTAATAATTGTCTTTAAAATAATTCAACCAAGAAAAGTAAGTAAATATAGTATGATGACACTACTCCAAGAAGTACAGTAAATGTAACGGATTGCTGCATTCCTCTGGGTTTGGCCCGTGTGGGTCATAAAAATAAAAAAATCAAAACAGCTGTTAGGTTTATAGAGGAAGCATGGATTACACATTAATCCCAAAGAACAAGAAAACAAAGTGTTGGAAATGAAACTCAGACTGACCCTGAGATGAGTGTGTGAGGAGAGACCTACAGGAGCATGTGGGGAGAGAGGAGACCACAGCTGTTGGACTGTTAAAACCACAGGACATCTGTGTGTGGGATCTGCCGCTAGGAAGATGCTTACATTTGTTTAGAAGCTCTATATGCTGTGGGTTTGATCCCTTTGAGCAAGACACTTCACACATCTCGGTGAAAGAATTCAGACAGTGGTATGATCCCACTAGGGCTGTCATGATACTATATTAGTTATCGTTATCGTTCAATATTTGTTAGATGGAACAATCATTTTTGGGGTCAGTATTTATCGTGGGTATTTTTTCTTTACGCGTTTTGTTATTTTTCTGTGCTACGATATAATTTGAGCTGTGGAGGGCTGAATGTATAACTTCTATGATACAAACTAACTACCAAAGTGTTTCATTCTGCTATTTATTGATTTATTTATTGCTGTTGTTGCTGTTTTGAACCATATGGTACATGTACAAAGGTTTTTGGAGATAATTTGACTTTAGTGTTATTGTGTCAGTGGAATAAATTAGGTCATTTTCACATGTTAGTGGCTCTGTGGACTGACCCCAGTGTGCACTTGATTTGATTGTTTACTTTACTTTTGTGTCGGCCTTCTTCACATACATGGCTCATGGTGTTTGGGGTGAATGATGCGCAGTGTGAGACTGCATCAGCTGATCAAAGAACTTATTTCTATGACAACTTTGTGAATAAACATGCTCACTTCCCCTAAATGTGGTGGTCTTTTCTTTCACATGTGACTAAGTAGACCGAATTGTACATGTAGAAGGCGTGATGGCAGGGGAGAAAAAGCTTTTGGAACAACACAGACAGAGACAGACTCACCTGAGCAGAGAAAGGCAGGAGGAGACTGTCGCTGACACTAAGTTGACCCATATTGCCTCGTCAGATAGCGCCCATTCATATAAATATAAGTGATCTAATCGCTTTTTGCCCAATTTTACGTTGACTAAACTAGTGGCAGTGTGAAAACGGCCTTAGTTTCAAAATGCGTGCAAATTGTGTTATTGTGACCTAGGTCCCTGTACTCTTGTGTCCTTGGGCAATACACTTCACCCACCTTGCATCCAATGGCAGTTTAGTTGTAAGTAAGAATGCAAACAAAATGTGTAGAAAACTGTTCAAGCCCGTCTAAATGTACATACAAAAGTTTCATTCCTAGCACCACTGGCAAAATGTAGTAGAGTAGAAAGTACAGATACCTGCTCACAAATGTAGTGAAGTAAAATAAAAGGTATCCACTTTACAATTAAGTAAAGTACAGATATCTAAAATCTGTACTTAAGTAGCTACTTTTGCTTCATTACGTTCCAGCACATAGCTTAAGGCAAACACTGACCGCACAAGTCCATAAAGCATCTACTCCTCCACAGGCAAACTCTGACTGTGAGCTCTGAAACCAAACAGAGAGCAGACCGTCCCCCTGGACATGTGCTTTAAGACTTATCTGTACCTCCATCTGAGGAAAAACACAGCACAGACAGACGGAGGGAGAGAGAGAGAGAGACAGGGAGAGACAGAGATAGAGAGGGAGAGAGAGAGTGAGAGAGGGACAGAAACCCAGAGAGAGACAGAGAGAGAGAAAAAGAGGCATAGAGACACATACAAACACAGAGAGACCGAGAGAGAAAGAGGGATAGAGACACAAAGACAGATGGAGAAAGAGAGAGAAACAGAGAGAGAGGGAGGGCTCAGAGTTTCCATAAGCCAAGGTCACATACAATAAGATGAGGGGCACCATCCCAGCAAAATCTGGATCTGATAAAAAAGTATAGTACTATGAAAAGAGAAAAAAGAGGAGAGGGAGAGAAGGACAGAGAGAGGGACAGAAATAGTCAATAACAGAGATGGAAGGGAGAGAGAAAGATAGGAGAGAGAGGTAGTGAAGAGGAGAAAGAGGAAGTGACAGGGAAGTAGTGAAATGGTGGGAGAGAGAAAAATAAGAAAGGGAGGAAGAGAGATAGGGAAGGAATGACAGAAAGTGAGAGAGAGTGAAAGAGAGAGGGTGAGGGAGATGATAAGGAGAAAGGGAGAGTGAAAAAGAGGAGATTGAGGGGATGGTAAGCAGGGAGTGATACAGGGAGAGAGAGGAGAGGGTGAGAGAGAGATGGATGACAGGGAGGGAGGGGCGAGAAAGAGAGAAGGGGAGGATGACAGGGAGGGAGAGAGCGAAAGAGAGGACAGCAAGAGAGAGAGGGACATGACAGGGCGAGAGACAGAGCAAGAGAGAAAGAGGAAGTGGGAGAGAGAGTAGGAGGGTAAAAGAAAGAGGACAACAAAGAGAGAAAGAGAAAATGAGACAGAAGAAAGAGGAGCTAAAAGAGAGGCTGGGAGAGGAAAATGGAGACAGAGTGAGAGGGAGAGATAAAGGAGATGAGAGAGCAGCTGCAAAAAAGATGATGTCATGTAAAAAAGTGTGGAAAAAGTGAGTGATGAAATGCAGATAGTAAAATGAATGTCACATGATTTTCTAAAGTTGAGTTGGCTTAGACGTGCACTTATGTTGTAATAAATATGTTGGACTTAATAATATGAAGTAACTATGGCATTGTGATAATAACAGTTGAACATCTGAGCTGACTACATAATATTTGAAGATAAATAATAGATTATATTAGGCCAAAACATATGCTTAAATTTGCTTTAAAATTTGGTGCAGTATTGATTCACTCCAATTTGCAGCCCTTAATCAGCCACAACAAAATCTGATGATCTGATTTCTGGGCCTTAAACATTACTTAAATGACATGTAACGTGCAAGATCTGATGTGAGTATCAGAGGGACCATGATCAGACTTTAGGATCAGATGAGACACAAGTTTTGGTTGTAGCCATGGACTGTAGTATAATAAAAGTGGACTAAGGGAGTGTGACGTCACCCATAGCGTTCGGTTGCAAACAAATGAAGCTCAACGAGGCTAGCAGTTATAGCAACTAATCCAGGAACCATATTTGGAAATCCAAAGAGCCAGTTAGAAGCAAGGTTGCAGAAGGTACATGCCCCCTCCCACTCGTACCTCTAGCTTGGTAATGGGGTAATCAACCTGTCACTAATGCTAGAATGAACAACCTTGGGGAAAGCAGGCAAAGGATTGGTCTGTTATTAATACTCATAACCTGGTATAGGGGCAAAATAGTGAAGTAAACACCAGGATCATGTAGAGCGAGTTAATATGGACATTTTAAGGTCAGAATGATGAGCCTGACAGCAGCAGTTACAGAGATAAGTCAATTGCAAACAGAACGTGAAAGAACCACTTTGTGCCCATGCTCACTTCTTATTTGGAACGCGGGGGCTAGTGCATTAGCTATGTCCATTTATATATATATTTATGTAGTCTATGGTTGTAACTGTAGGAATAACCTTATGGCCACAGTATATACACGTTATGTGTTTTATCTCATTTGAGTTTTTATATTTCGAATCTTTCTACTCACATTATACATATTTGATATTTAGGTTGATCTTAAGCTTTAGTCATCGCTATAACAACCATTAACTCTGAAAAACTGGATTTGAAGGCAGACATTTTTGATTCCTGCGATGTCTTCTAATGATGGTATATGGTATGGTATTTAGACAGGGACAGTACACAACATTACATTAACCTTAAAAAAACAGGAAAGATGTACGGTGCCAGGTTATAGCATAAATACTAGTTTCCACCTGTTGTACCTGTACAGGCTCATGTTGAGTAAGAGTTTGGTGTAGGTGAATGAACAATCTATAAACATATGGTACATACATCTAATACAGCACATCTCACCAATCACAATCACTCAATTTCAGATAAACAAATACTCTTTCTTTCATACACGTATTGGTTAATTATGATATGTAATTGGCCTGGAGGCACAACCAGCTTGTCACCATGGAGATAGTTATGTTAAATGATTTACTGTGAGACATTCCAAACAAAGCAACAGTCCACTCCACCAGAAACGTTTCATAAAGACAATCTAGTTTGACTGAAATCCACGTTGCTACAAAAGATACCACAGATATTTCAGGTTATTTACATATTTGATTGACAGTGGCCTTGAATGGATGTGTAAGTGCTGTCATTCTGAAACAAGTCTTCTCTCTACTCCAGAAACATCAGCTCTTCAGATGTGAGCTGCGGTCAGGGGAGAGCTCAGAACACTCAGCCAAGTATAAAAACAGCCCCCGTTTTATAACTCTTCACTCCTCTGTCAGGTTCTGTTATTACAAGGTCGCCCCATTCAAACATATAGGTCACATTCTTCGATCTAAAGTCTTGGAAAGTTTGTGTTGGATCCAAAAGCAGACTACTGTACTTATCTATTATTTCTCCTTGCCTTGGTAAAATGGAGAGTCGCTATTTTCCATTCAGTTTCAACAGGAACTAGCAACATGAATGACAAATGATATTTTAAATGATGGTACATTAGAGCAAATCTAGACAGAATTGACTTTTTTGAACCCAAGACCAACATGGCAGCACACACACACACACACGCAGCAGCCTAGAGCTTTTACAACTGCTTTAGTTTTTGTACTTTGTTGGTGTACTGTGTATTACTTTGCACAGTTTTGGCACAATTGCACTTCAATATAATCGGACTGGACACTGCTTCTGTGTTTTTTTCTCAAGTCTGATCTGAAATGATAAAATGACTGAATAATGCATAGTTCCAACTTTGCAACTTTACTAATACAAACTCCCCCGCCAAAAAACAGTACTACTATTGTGTCAAGTTGGGTAACATTTTGGCCCTACAATACTATTAATACTAGTCAGTAGGATGAGACTCCAACCTTCTTTTATTTGCTTTGTTTGTAAGGTGTAATTTTTTTTTAAATGAAACGGACTACAGGAACGAGGTGCAACATCTGACATTATGATGCCACAGCAATACAGGTCAGGACAATCAGACTGAGGAAAAGCCTGTAAGATCATTTTTTCCCCATGCCAATTCCCTCTAGCAACCCCAATCACAGCAGCAATTCATGTTTTTCCTGGTATTTTTAGCAACAAATGCTGCAACTGTCCATGTAGACAAGAATGTGACATGCTCTCCACTAGAAAAGTTACATAGTCCACCTTCAAACAGATGTACTACTATGGCATTTCCACATGTCATTTACTTTTCCAGTTAAAACTTCTCCTATTCTAGACACGTCTCAATTAAAATATCATCCATCACTGACGGTAACAAGGTCCAAGTGAAGCTCTGTCTACACTCCGGGTCTTTGGGATCCCTGCTGCTTCTGAAGATCACAACTAATGAGCCACACTCAGGAGTCAAGACTCTAGACACATCCATCAAACGGTTAGGACACAGATAGTTTCAACTCTCAGACATGACCTGACTTTATGAAATATAATGGGCATTTGTACAAGCTGCTTCTTGGTTTTTTCTCAAGTTTCATGTGAAAGTATAAAATGATGACTGAGGTTTGCAACTTTACTACTATAAAAAAACAGTACTGCAGTGTCAGTTTGGGATATATTTTGGTTCTACCTTACTATGAATACTGGTAGGTAGGATAAAATGCAATCTTATCTTTTTTTTATGTGTTCTCATTTTTTTTATTGTGTTATTTGTACTATACAGTAGCCCCTAGTTCTGATTGCTTGTTTGTAATTTTCATACAAACTAACAGTGATTGTGTGATTTTGTCTTGTACCATGTAGTATAAGTTATATATAAAAATGTCTCTAATTATAGACCTATATAGCCCTGTCCATCAGAGTCACCTGCTGCCTGTTGCACAAGAGGAGTTGAGATCAAGTTTTCCTACAGCCTGTCTCGGCGCGTAGCAACCGCTTGTTTTGCCCTGTGCCTGACGTGGGTGCTTTATTATGAGGCACAGCTGGCACCTCCTCTTCTCCAGCTGCTTGCGGCTGCCAGAGCTCCTGTACTACTGCCATTCACACATCTAGAGTCATATGGATGTTTATGTACCATGAGAGGAAAGGGGCATGCAGTCAACTTTAAGAGACTACTGTGGAACCTATAAAGCAGAGTGTGAATTTAAAAGCACTATATTGTTCACAGCTTTTTGTACACTCATTAGAACTGAACAGTTTTCTATCATGTTACAATGTTCCCTCACCAAAAACATGCCTGAAGAGGTTTTAGATGTCATCCATGTATGTTTGAGTAATCTAGTGATCTCTCCCAGACCTAATTGAAACCTTCTTTACAGTTAGCAGAATGGACCTAAACATGACTCCGCCCACAAGCTCCTGCACTGCTATTTTCCATAAATATAAAAGCATGATATAAAACAAAACACTACAACTTGACAAACCTGATATGGGGGATTGACTTAGCACAGAGAGCAAAGGGAGAAGGGACTCACAGCATCAGAAACAAAGGAAAAACTTATAAAGCATGTTAATGCATTGTTTTCGCCCTCTTAAAGGAAAACATGAAACAGTGATTTATAAAGTGCACACCTACAAGTGTTTTTCAGTTTATGGACAGGCCTCATGTGAAAAGCTCAGAACCTCCAAAATTTACTCATTGAGCTGCAGAGGCTGCACTAGTGTACTCATGTGAGGGTCAGTCTGCTTTCTGAATGGCTGAATGGATAATTGTCTTGAGAACCAAAACACCAAATAGGATCAGAAACAACTTGACCATCATGTCTAATGTTTTTATATTTAGGAATAAATCAGCATTAGCGTTATCAGTAAAAGCTATATTTGATATGAATGTACCTTGTATCTGGTGACACAGATAGGTCATGTTTATGATATTTACAATCTTACATACTCTCTGAGAGAAAATACTAATGCAAGGATCCTAGAACTTGCTGTCAAGAGGTATAAACTACAGGATTAGGAGGTTTTATACAGAATTAGATAAGGAAATGATGCTACTTCCAGTGTCAGTATTTTGCCAATTGTTCATTCAAACATTTTCAACTGGCAAGCCATAAATCTGGCAATTGAAAAATTGACAGAAAACCAATCAGAGAAACAAATGTAACATCTATAGAAAATTAATTTTTATATTCAATAGCCTGGCACAAACATTATAAGATACATGTCCAGGTTAATTTAAAACTGTGTCATGTGTAGGCACAAACAACACTGCATGTTTAGAGCAGTTAATATTGGTGACATGTGACCTGATCAGGGTCAAGAGGTCAACGAGGCTTCATGCATGAGGGAGAGAAAACAGCTTAGACATGTTTAGGTTATTTGGCTTCTACTTGACAAACACTGAAATTACCACATAGAAAAAAAGTTCATGTGTCAGAAAAGTTACACAGTTGACTCTACACACTAACTGTAAACAGAGCTGCAGGACCAAAGCCATTTTGTTTGATGAAAACTTTAAACAAGCAAGTTTAAAGATACAGATATTCAAATTTAATCAAATTTTATACAATGAGGAATGTTGCAGGGTGAGAATCATGTAGAAACGACAGTTGTTTTTCTGTCATGGTTCAACATTAGTCACTGAATGGACTAAGTAAGTGGAGCTAACAGTTCTTAAACATGTTCAACATGAATGGTTCAAAATTGGTTATAGGCCCCAATAATAGTCAATAGAAAATTTCACTTTTGAGAACACACAGCATATTCCATGTATGTGTGATGTAACCCATAGTGTTCAGCTCCAGTCAACTGAAGTTCATCGAGACTAGCAGTTAGGAATTCTGACTACGAGTATCATAGCAACCAAAGAGCCAATCTAGGGAAGTGTCTCTGGTTTAGCAGGAAGTGGGTGCTTAACAACACAACACAAACACAACACAATCAAACCTGTTGCTAATGCTGGACAGAGTGACCTTGGGGAAAGAAGGCTCCTGATTTCTCTGTTGTTAATGTTCATATCCTGAGTTACAGACACAATAGAGAAATAAAAATACCAGGATCGTGTAGAGTGGGTAAATATGAACATTTTAAGACCAAAATGACAAGCAGCAGTTATGAAGACGGGCTAGCAGGTTAGCTATGTCCATTTATATTTACAGTGTAGGGATGTAAGGATGCAATAACAACTATGCATACAAAGAAGCATGCCTTGTCCTTTTGTGCTATTGACATTGAGGCTTGCAATTATAGCAGCTGATTCGAACCCCAGGATAATTTAAAGTGAGCTAACAAAATGACAAGCCGGACAGCATCAGTTATAGAGAGAAGGGCCATCATTTTCAATAGAAGGTGAATTGGAGGCTTGTGGGCTAGCTATGTCCATCTATATATACAGTCTATGGCTATTGAAAACAATAAACCTTCCATTTAATTTAAACAATTATCCAACCAACAAAATCAGTCAACTAAGACTCCATCAACTGATGAATCAACTAAACAAGAAATAGAAATTAACTTGACCCTGACCATGACCTCCCCTTTATATGCAGCCTGACAAAATAATACCACCACTATACCTTCATATAGCTTTGCTTAAAGTAGTCCCCTTGGAAGTGCACATGAATTAGGATTTATGATGGGAAAAAAATATTTGCAAGAAATTATGCAGGCATGGTGGAAGGGTACATATAAAAAAGTGTTATGGAGAAAATAATTAAATCAACAATGGGAAAGATGCATCAGACAGAGCAAAACCCATGACTAGACACTACACACATGAGATTAATAAGGCACACATATTGTGCACAGTCGGCTAAAAATGGGATAATATAAACATTGCAAAACCATTATAAAAATCCTTAGTAAGCACAAACCTTTTTCAGATTCTCGCCATGTGGGAAATGAGACAGGGAATAGCTGAGGCCTAAATATTTGGAGAGTAATTGTTTGTCTGTGTATGGGATATGACCTGATAGATAGATAAATAAATAAACAGTGATGTGATTGGTTACCTGGAGTTGGGCTTGAGGTTCTCCACAGCCAGATGTGTCCCACTGGAGGAGCGCGAGGACCATCTGTTGTTCAGCACGTCGTCGTATGAGGCAGAGTACACCATGTAACCTGCAGCAACAACAAACAAATAAAAGACAACATGTTCAGTCATTTTTGTGGGAACAACAGCTATCACTCCAGGCCAGGATGTGTGTATTAGGTCTGTATCATAGCCTGTATAAAGAAGTGGTCTAAGTGAGTGTGATGTCGCCCATAGCGTTCAGATCCAGGCTAGCAGTTATAGGGGCCAATTTGGAGCCAGGTTCCATATTTGGAATTCTGACCGCAAGTATCATAGCAACCAGAGAGTCAATCCGGAGCAAAGCTGTTGAAGGTAACGCCCCATCCCGCCCGCACTGCAGGTTATACACGGGGCTGGTGCTTAGAAACGTGGGTGCATAGCAATCAAAGAGCGACCTCGGAGAAAGAAGGCAACTGATTTGTCTTTATATTAATGTTTATATCTTGAGTTAAGGGCACAAAAAATAGTGAAATAAAAACACAAGGATCTTGTAGAGCGGGTTAATCCAGACATTTTAAGACTAAAATGATGAGCCTGACAGCAGCAGTTACAGGGAGACGGGCCACAGTTTTTCAATGTAAAGTGAATTGGAGCCGATGGAGCCGGAAGCACCCCCCACGATCCCTTTCTATTTGGAATGCGGTGGCTAGTGGGTTAGCTATGTGCATTTATATATACAGTCTATGGTCTGTATTGAGAATACCAGTATCAATAAGTAGACATACTGATACTGTAATGTAAATCACTTTAAAAATGAATGAATAAATTTAAGTAGTTATTTAAATCTCTCTCTTTCCTCGCTCCCACAAACCCTTTGGCACAGCACAGTGTTTACATGCATCAGTTTCTGGTCCTTTGCCCAGTCAGTCCGAGTGCTGATTATGGATCTGTCTTCCAGGTTTGCAGTTGTCTCATTTAGACACAAAGAGGTTTTTTCCCACAATACACAAAAATCTGGATTTATTAACTAGCCATGGGGCAATAATAAAATCTGGTGTCACGATTATCATGGCCAAAATAACTGTGATTAACGATTATATCATGATAATTATTAAAGTTGCTGACAGTTTGAAAATGTTATGGATATGAATAATTATGATTATTATTTTAATGTTATGACAAGGTTCCATATTTAAACAACTCAATTCAAAACAAATCAAGTGTATTTATATAACACATTTAAAAACAACTTCAGCTGCCCAAAGTGCTTCACATAAAAGTCAACAAAAACAAATATACTGATAACATAATACATAGGAACAGGAAATTAAAACACCAACATATCCTGTTTAGCTAGTATTAAATGCCAGAGAGAAGAGGTGGGTTTTCAATTTATTCTTAAACTGTGTTAAAGACTGAGAGGATCTACAGTATTGTACTTTGTTATAAGTGAAAACAACAATGATCTAGAAGAAGATATGTGCATCACGTTTGTTGACGACTCTCACGATTATATAAAATGTCCTTTGAGTGATCACAATAAACAATATTATTGTTTATTGTCCCATCCCAAGTCATATAGCTGATCTTTAATCCTTATAGGCCACACTGGAATGCCATCTGCACTCATAAACACTCTGGACGCCATGCATCACAGCGATTTAAATAGTAGTAGTTTTCTTTGCAGATTACTGTTATAATGAGAGGCACAGCATGAGGCTGTGTGAGGAGAGGACAAGCCCTGGTTGGATCAGGTTAGTTTTCCTGCACAGAGAGAGGCAGGAGAGGAGGAGGAGGAGCTTTCTCTGTCTCTGCTGTGGCTCTCGTGCCTCTGCTCAAAGCGCTCCTGTCAGTCACTGGGCAGAGTCATGTCTGTGCTCACCACAGATGTGAAAAAAGCCTCACATGTTTCCAGCAGCGGCGCCGGGTCCAAATTTGACACATTCTACTGGAGGCAGGAGCATGCTCTGGAGATGCTCTTTGCCTCTGTGTGCGCTGACCTTCTGACAGGAATGGTAGCACAAGACCCATCATTCTTAGAAAATGTAGTATTTCTATAAAACTGTTTTTGAGGAGGAAACATTATAAAAGTACAAACCAAGATGATTGAATATGTCCCTTTTTTAACCGACAGAGAGTTGAACCTGGAAGGACTTTTAAAAGTCACGACACTAAATCAGCATACATTGGAAAATCCTATTATAAGAAGGTTCCTGGAGGTAGGTGGTCTTGGTTTGAGAAAACATCTGCAAAAACACAACTTGGCATCAGTCCGTGTCTCTCTCTGCTCGTTCTACACCGCACACAAATCCTGTGGGTACAAGAAGAACCTGGGGCTACCACATTTTCAATCACTCATTCCACAGCTACTGAACCCACCAACTGCTTCTACTACACTGTGCAACATGTACCTGCTTATCTCCATGGAGATATTTTTATTTGTCTGGAATATTCCACTGTATGGCATTAATTTTTATTTTTTATTTATTTATTCAATTACATGCATTTTTATTGTACACTCTTAATGTTGAAAGTCTGAAGAATTACTTTGCTGAAACAATCCGCATTCATACATTGTTTATTGTCCCATCCCAAGTCATATTGGCATATTTAAACATACTTTTATCATATCAAATATTTCATTGTGTGTGTGTGTGTGTGTGTGTGTGTGTGTGTGTGTGTGTGTGTGTGTGTGTGTATATATATATATATATATATATATATATATATATATATATAAAACATACACACACACACAAACACATACATATGTACACAAATTTAGAAAATGTCCTTTAAAGTACTACATGCATTTGTGTTGGACCACTACCAACACATCTGCTGCTGTCACTGTGTTTCCATGATACTCTGTCAGACGATGCGGTGTACTGGAATTCTGCCTTTGTGGTCTAACTCTGCTTTCAAGATTTTTCCTATAAAATCTAATATAATCCAGTGCTAATTATTCTGAGGCCAAAACTGATAAAGCTAAAGACTTTTGAATCAAAGCAGGTAGGAATTCCTGACCTCATCTCTTGGACCTACACATGAACAGATGTTGTGAGCACTTGTTTGGAAAGTCGAATGGTATGCTGCAAATATGGAGTAACAAGTTAGACTAAAGTAATGTACCTGCCAATGTATTTACATGGTAGATAGAAATGTAATGGGATTGTAAATAGATGAAACAGTTACAGTAGGTCTACATGAAGAGATCAAATTTCAGTCCTTATAGTTGTGTTATGAATGTTGTGTTATGAACGCACTGTAAGGTTGTCAAAAGTATTGAAAATCAGATACTAAATAATACTAAATATAGTATCAAAACAAGATAAATATTTGAGCAGTTAACGATACTTTAAAAAGTCACATTCACAGGACAGAAATGAATTCCTGAATATCTTTAGAATGATCTTGAGCTGTACCAGAACAAGTATAAAACACATAGATTAGTATACACCCATGCCATTTATTGTCTAAAGAAAGTGTGTTTTTATTGTCACTGTGGTATAGGACCTGGTATTGAACATCAAGTCTATTCCTGAGTATGCACTATGTAACTTTTTTTGGTGGAGGGTCTGTTATCTGCTTGTCTCCCTGGAGATGTTACTTCTTTGCCTGGAATGTTCCATGTTATGGCTTTAAACGTATCTATCACCATCAAGACAAGTTGATCAACCTCTGCATGTCGCCGTTAGGCCAGTTCATACACAGCAATAATGTGTCCTACCACAACTCTGCAGATGACACTCAGATCTATGTCTCACTGCAGCAGGTGAATATGGACCAGTGGATTCACTCACTGCATCCAACAGATCAGTGTGTGGATGCAAAACAACTTTCTCCAGATAAACTCACACAAGACTGAAGCCATAGTCCTTAATTCACAGAGACATAAAGAAAGTGTCAGCAGTCACCTCCAGTCTCTCTCTCTAAATCCTTCAAATCAGGCTAGAAATCTAGGGGTAATAATGGACTCAGAGTTTAACAGCCACATCAAATCAATAACATCTGCAGCTTTTTACTATCTAAAAAAACATTGCAAAAATCAAAGGTATACTGTCAAAAGCAGACTTAGAGAGACTTCCATACATTTGTCTTCAGTAGGTTAGACGACTGTAATGTCCTACTCACTGGCCTCTACAAACAAGCATTAAGACAGCTGCAGTACATCAGAACACTGCTGCTCGGGTCCTGACTAGAACCAGGAAGTACGAGCACATAAGTCCTGCACTCATGTCTCTGCACTGGCTTTCTGTAGCTTCTGTCTCCATGGACCAGCAGCAAAGAACATCTCCCACATGTTAGTGCCACATGAACCATCTCACACTCTGAGGACTTCAGGGACCGGCCTCCTGCTGGTGCCCAGAGTCAGGACTAAACATGGAGAATCAGTGTTTCAGTTTTATGCAGCAAAAACCTGGAACATTCTTCCTGAAGATGTGGGTTAGGCCTCTACTTTAACAATGTTTAAATCCAGGCTCCAAACAGTTCTGTTTAGCTGTGAATATGACTGAAAGGGTTTTATTCTGCACTCTTCTCTTTTAATGGTAATTTTATGATTATTATTTGTGATTATTTATGTTTTGATTTGTTTGTATTGTGATTTTAATGTCTTTCTTATTCTGTAAAGCACTTTGAATTACTTGAAGCACTGGAATGTTCCACGGTATGGCATTAAACTTATCTATCATCATTATAACAAGGAGAATGTGAGTGTTAATAGATGGGCCCACTATTTGCTTGTCTCCTGGAAATGTTACTTATTTGTCTGGAATGTTCCATGATGTGGCTTTAAACTTATCTAACACCATTAAGACAAGCAGATTTTACCTCTATCTCTCTGTCTATTGAGGACAAATTGGTGACACTGCATGATGTGACATTACAACAACTAATCCAAGCATTCAATGTAGGGTTGTCAAAAGTATTGAGAATCAGACACTAATCGATACAAAAATAGTACTGAAACTAGATACTCATTTGAGAAGGTATACTAAAAAGTTACATTCAGAAGACAGTAATGAAAAGTGATAGAATGATCTTGAACTGTATCAGAACAAGATCACAAAGACTAGTATATGTCCATAAACCACTATGGAACCTAGCTGAATGAGATTACACAGCACATGCTCCATTTGTCTAAATAATGTTTTTTTAATTATCATTGTGGTATTGGAATGGGTTTGAGAATCGAGTCTATTCCATAGTATCAAAATCAACAACACTAAGTTAACACACAGGATATGACAAAAACAAAACAAAAAAGAAATACCAATGACAAGGTTGGCAGAAATATTTCAAAAACTTCAAAGAAAAGAACCTATGAGTTTTTTAAAAGGGTGATTAAGTTCAG
Organism: Periophthalmus magnuspinnatus; assembly: GCF_009829125.3. Lineage (NCBI taxonomy): Eukaryota > Metazoa > Chordata > Actinopteri > Gobiiformes > Gobiidae > Periophthalmus > Periophthalmus magnuspinnatus. The sequence goes on from NC_047149.1 coordinate 5,994,484, forward strand.
GTTTTACTGTTAGTTCTATTACTCAGACTTGGAGGAAGAATAAGGTCTGTCAGTGAAGTTACCCACGTCATCTGTTACTGTGGTAGTGAAGAACACAGTGTACTTAGTGTAGAGGCTTTAGGGATGGAAACCAAGATCAAGTTCAAATGTATCACAGACTAAAACATGGATCGTGTCAAGATAAAAAGGTGATAACATAAATTAGATTATTAAAAATCCTCAACTTGAGGCTTTGTGATCTCATTTGTGATCTCATTCTTCTTCAAAATAGTTAATGGACTTTTTTGTACTATTGTAATTACACAGTTGGCAAGATGTTCAAATTTTCTTTTTCACTTTTTTTTGGATACGATTGTGCTCTGAGACTTAAAAGTCCTGTATTATGCAAAACTGACTCATGTGATCTTTAAGCCATGTTAAAATGTGGTTACCTCATCAAAAACAGACCTGGAGTTGTGTTTTGTTTCATTCACACATGTTTGAGTTACTCTTTATTATTAGTCTGTCTACATCTCTAAAGTTCAAAATGCTCTGTTCCACCTTGTGATGTCATAAAACAGAAGTTACCTCTACTTTTTACCTTTTGTTCTGTAGAGACTGGCAATTCCATGGCTGAAATTATCCAAATGTGGTAGTGTATGGTGGAATGTTTCCTTTTCAGTCTAAATATGCAGGGTTGGTGTGAATGAAAACACAACTCGAGGTCTGTTTGTGATGAGTTAACAACATTATAACATATATCAGAAAATAGCATAACATGGGCCCTTTAATGTTCCCTGAAAAAGGAGGTATTTAACATAAAGAACTTTCTATTTTTGTGACTGATTTGTCGTTGAATATGCAATTTGATGACTTATTCCTACATTGATAGTCTTATAGTGAAAGACTAACAGATCATGACAGCATTATGAAGAACATAAAAACTATCTTCTGCACGTACACAATTCCAGTATAGGCCACACATCTGTTTGATATAGTCTATAATAAAGTCCCAATGGAAAGTATTTCATATTTGATGTATGTCACAGTTATTGGCTTGGCTCTGCAGTAAAAGTGAGGACGCTGCTGCTGTGCTCCGGATCTCCGACCTTTCACAAGGAACCTTTCAATGTTTCCTTGTGGATGATACACACGTGATTTGTAAGCAGTATCCTCTTTAATACAAACCTTTTTTTTAAAGTTAAGTTTGGCCTGTAACTATGCATTCACTTTGATCCACTGAGTAATAATATTTGGGCACCACCGTTTTGTACTCATATTTCACTCAACAGAAAATACCTCAATGGTTACGTTATTGAAAAAATAGAAATCTTTGGTTATGTTGTAATTTACGCAAATACAATAACATAAACAGACCAGACAGTGCATTATAGATTTATGTGTGACTGTTATCTGAAAGACTTAAAATTTCCGACTACTAAAATAACCAAAAATGTCCCAGTAGTGCTAAGTAAAATTTTACATGATAAATAGTGACTCCAAAAAATTCCAGGTTTCATATATTGAAGGATAAGTCGATATAATTATTATCATGACAGGCCGATACAAGCTCGCTCTTTTTTCTTTGGTAATTCACTACATTTTGACAGTTTGAATATACAGTATCCCTGACCTTCAGTCAGTCAAGTGAATTAATTTACTTTTTATATACTTTTCTAGATTAATGCTTCTATTATCCAGAGAAAGTTTGACTGCTCTATTTCTCCATTAGCTCTGTGCAAGTGACTCTGACCTGAGACCATGTCGTCCTTGAGCGGCCGGGCCCAGTCCAGGATGATGAAGGAGTGGCAGCCCTCCATGGCCACCACGGTCAGGTTGTGAGGCTTGTTCTTAGGAGGAGCCTGAGTGACCGGGTTGTCCTTCTCCAGTAGGTTCTCCAGGACATCCACCTGCAGGTACTCCAGAGCCTCGGTCAAGGAGCACGGAGCGCCCGGGTCCTTCTGGATGTAGTTCACGTATGGAGCTGCAAGACACAGAATAAGAATGAAATGAAACACTAATGCAGACCACCAGTGATTTTAAAAGGTGCAAATGCAACGGGAGACAACTTCAAAAAATGAAAAATAGGGATTGGCCATCAGACGCTGATGTCATTTGAAACATGAGTGCCTTGGACCTTTTGCATTCTTTTGCCTACAATCATCTGCCCTCTAAGGACCTTGATGAGCACCTGTTTTTCAGTATGACTTATCTGTGATCCAGTTGAGCACTCCCAGTATCTTATTCTCAAATTACCTATGACTGTTTGGCTTTTTTGCCAAAAAGACTAAAGTAAAAGCATGTTTTTTTCATTTTGGTTGCATTTCTTACACTGAAAAACACGTGTCCTTACTGTGAGCGGGCTGCCATCTCCACAAACCTGACTCTTATTTGGCCTGAAGGAGGGCCTTCTCCTACTTGTTTCTATGGAAATGTTCCTTTAGCTATAATGTGTACTCTATGGCACAAAATGTTTCTATCTCCATGGAGAATGTTGCAAACTATGGTTTAACTTCCCTGGAATCACGCAGGTGATGTACCACCTCTAGGAAATTACGTACTGTACCTTTAAGTCCTAAAATAAATAAATTTATTAATTACTTAACTAATCAACATTCTGCATCATGCTTGTATTAGTAATAATATATTCCATGTATTAGAAATATGTTGCCCTTCATATTTTTAATAAGCACAGCACAGTTTAAGTAGAATTTTATCAGAATTTTCCCATTTTGTCAAAATGAAATGAACTGTAATGATATTAAAAAGCTGAATTTAGCTGAGACAGTAGGAAGTAGGGTTGTCAAAAATATAGAAAATCAGACACTAATCGATACTAAAACTAATATCAAAAGCAAATACTAGTTTGAGCAAGCATCGATACTGCAAAAATTCATAGCAATAGGACAAAATTTGAGCTTTCCTGAAACGTTTTAGTATGATTTTGGGCTTTATCAGAATGTATATAAGACCTCATGCTAAGATAAAGAAAGTACTATTATTTTGTATATGAAAATTACACTCTATTACTAAAAACAAGCATTTTTTATCTATTCTTGGAAGCAGCCAGGACGTTTATGCTCGCCCTTATTTTTCCCACTTGTGCTATTGCATCACTAGCTGGGGACAGACCGCTATTAGACCTTCAGAGCCAAAGTATAAACAAGCCTTAAAGATATCTGATGAAAAGCCTCTAATGCACCATCATTGTAACATCTGGACAAAATATAACCTTTTGAGTCTTGAAAATTACAGACTCTTTTCCAATCTGTGTCTTGTTTTCAAGATTCTAAATGTCTTGGCTCCTGACTGTTTGAAGGACTTTGTGAGCTACAAATTCTGTGCCATCCACATGAATAGCCTCACTCCATGACTGTGTAATACCTTTCCATCACTCCACCTTTGGACAATGGGCTTTTTCAGTGAATGCCACTACACAGTGAAACATGCTGTCATAAAGTCATGTGTCACAATCAAAAAAGCACTTAAAGAACACCCAAAACTCTAACCATTAGTCTCTTTTGGTTCTACGCTCCAATGGTTCTGGCTCTGCATATATGAATGTGTGTGTGTCTCTCTGTGTGGAAGGGTGTGGTAATTTTAATGCATGTATACTTTTTGTGTTTCAACCCTTTGACACCATGTTTATTTGTGTTTTGTCAAATGTTTGTGGGTTACTCTTTTCCAGGGGACTGCAGATATAAATGAGCTCAAGATTAACTCTGGTACAATGCATCAAATGGCAGCATCCCTTTAAAAAAAAAAAAAAATCTTCATTGTGGTATCGTAATCAGTTCATCGATTATTGAGTGACTTCCTTATTATTGAATTTCAGTTTGAAATTTTAGTAGTGTGACAACCCTAGTAGGAAGCAGATCTTGGTGTATTCAAATTTACAGCAGGTGGCAGGTCATGTTTGTTGATTATTTGAGATGGTTTGAACATGTGCAGACGAGGGACTGTGCACAGAATGATCCTTGAGTGAAACGTGCCAAAACAGAAGACTGAGAGGAGGACCACAGAGTAGTAAAGGTCAACATTGAGTTATTTCGAACGATAAACAAGTCAAATGTTAAAAGGGTGTAATAAAAGTTAATCTTTGAAAGGTATTATCAACCTCATCTAACCTCTCTAGTGTTTTGACGGTTTAGCTTTCCTTTCAGAGTGTAACTGAGTCCACAGCTGTGAACATTTGTGCTTTCCAACAATCTCTGGAGCTGGCCTGTCTCTACTGTTTCAGATGAGAACGCACATGTCAAGGACTCGGGATATAGAGCCTGAAAATTTGGTGTTGTACAATAACACAGCAATCAGTGCTTCTCAAACTGGTATGACTTGAGATAGATGGGTCTAAAATGAGAGCATTTGACAGGTAATATTTTGTCCTCACTGGGAAAATGAAAAGAAAGAAATAGGAAGATTTATTTCACTTTAATGAACTGGGTAAACAGATCATGATAAAGGACAAAAAAGGCATATGCAAGGTATCATCATGTACTGCTGATCAATCGCCTGTCAAAAAAAAAACAATATCTAATTTCACTGTTTGTTAAAATGTGGTATGGGAACCTTTTTTCCAAGTGGTGATTTTGGCAGTTTTAGCTCTGATGAAGTCCTAGTCTAGCCCTGATTAGTCCTAAAGATATGCTGTTGAGACTTTGTTCAGCCCTCACTTTAACACAAGTTTGATCTCTTTAATAATACTTTAAATTCATTTATTCTGGGTGGGTTTCCTCTGGGCACTCCCCCATCAATCCATAACATGCACAATAGACCCTCCAGCTAAGGTAGTCCTGCCAAAGACTAGCTGAAAGAGAGTGAATTTCTCTCACAAGGGATCAATAAAGTGTACCTTAATCTTAAATACAACAATTTGTAAGACACAACATAAAAAATCAAAAGCACAACTACTCAATACCAAAAGAATTTTTCACCAGAGAAACAACATTTTCCTTTGACCACAAATCAGAAAAGTTGTTCAAAATGATGGGTGAGCTGCTCTGTTTCACAAATGTCACTGATATTAACAAATCTATTGCATGGCCGTATTTGAGCCAAGATGGATATGGCTCTCTTTAAAAAATACAGAGAACTTATTCTGGACTTACAGGAATGTTTTTTTTTTTCAGTACTGACACTTGTTCAAGTGAGTATTAAGTTTTGATACTAGTTTTAGTATCAATTAGTTTTTTAACAACCCTAATGGATACTAATATGAGAACTTGCACATTCACACAGACCTAGTATTTCTACATTATATGAGTTGTCCATATGTCTTTTTCACACCTGTTTGGCTGGAATACACGATATCCCTCCACGCTTCGGAGATTTATAAGTCGGAGCGTGCATTAGACTCTTGTAAGGCCATATATCTAACAACCACATGTTTAAAATCAGCTCCTACTTCTCAGTGTATATTCCCATATGTTTTGTTCCAACACAAAACTATTTGTTTGTTGACATTACAAATAACTTGACATTTTAAATGATCACTATAAGATGTGATGAGGAGACTTTCAATGTTGTTAACAAAAGTCAGGCATAAATTAGCATGCTAAACAGGCTAAGGATCTTGCTACTGATGTGAGAGCCTTTGTCAAATGGTCTCCATCTGTGTGCTAACAAAAGGCACACTGTTACAAAGCATGTCAGTGATTATTTGTTAATATTGTGTCCCTTGTCGGTACCGGTTCTTTTCATTCAAAACAAATGCGCATGACCTGCTGGAAAAACTACAAAAGTTAAATTTGAATGAACAAACTTAAACAAAAAAGTCACTACATATGGCTGGGTGATATGATTAAAAATCAAATCGTGATCTAATTCATAGATGGTCACATTTATATAGCGCTTTTCTACCTTCAAGACACTCACAGCACTTATATCAAGGAACCACTCACCCATTCACACACACATTCATACACCAGTGCACGCAAACACTGAGGGTGAGGTGGGTTCAGTGTCTTGCCCAAGAACCTGGAATCGCACCAACAACCTGTGGGTCTGTGGATCTGACCTCTCTACGCTCTACGTCAAGAGCAGGATTCGAACTGGTGACCTTCAGATTAGAGGACGAGCACTCTATTTCATGCAATATTTGAACATATTCTCATGTGTGTCACAGCGTGTGACCGGGGCAGCTACCTCAAGCAGTGTTTGTTGGTTTTATGAAAGTTTTGTCAGAATAATTGCTATATCACCTTATCAGTTTGTCTACAAGCATCTTGAAAACCTGGGGCCCATGTGAGACTTTAATTTGCAGACTTTTCCTCTGCTTTTAATAAAATGTGTCTGATTTGAATCTCCCAGATCAGCTTTTTCTATTGATTTAAAATGTTCTCACCGCCGACCAGGTCCAGCACATTTTTGTCAATGATCAAGTGTCTCCTCCATCCAACTCTCACACCAGATCTCCTCAGGGTTGTGTCCTGTCACCACTCATTTTTAGTCTATAGATGGACAGCTGCAGATCCTCACAGGACAAAAGATTCCTGATTAAATTTTCTGACGACATGGTGCTGGTATCTCTAATTTCAGGAACACACTGCAGAGCATTGTTAAAACCTGCTCGAAAATCACAGGTGTCAAATTTAAAGACCTGCGTTTCCTGTGGGAGGTGCAGGTGCGGCACAAACCCCTCCATCCATTGGCTCCTGACTTTGTCATAATGCGCCAGTTTTATGTGCTGGTACACTAATTCTACTGTGCCTTCTGCTATCAAATGACTCAATTATGATGGTAGTGTTTCTTGATGTTATTTGCAGTATAATAAATTGTTGTATTGTTGGATCAACTTGTAATGGAGTAAATGTAATGGAGTGACACACTGTATGTGTTTATGTGTATGTGACAACTGCTCTGAGAATGCTGCAAATGAACTGCCGGGACCAATAAAGTTTTCTCAATCTGAATCTTTTTCAACAGCGAGATGAACATAAAACTGGTCAACTGTACGCGGCACAATATATCACAATCTAATCAAAATCACAATCTGCAGCAGTTACTTGGAAAACAGAATGTCCTTTGCAAAGAACAAAATACAAATACAAACAAACTCTTGTTTGGAGCTATAGTGAAGATTCAGACTGGAACATTACTCTTTCTCCCTGTCACCTATTTCGAGCCTCGTCACATCAATTCACTCATTCCTGCCTCGGCCTCTGCTTTCTCATCAGCGTCACCTGCCCATGTCCATCACCTGCCCATCACCTGCCCAGATCAACCAGGCTCATGCCTGTCTGCCATTCCTCCCTCATCTGCATTGCCCAGTCACAACTCTCCAGGTATTATAAAAGAAGCTACCCCATCTCCTCTTCATTGGCAAAGTGGCATCATCTCTTCTTTGGTGCTCATCGCTCTCCACCACCAGTGTCTACTCTCAGAGGGGAGCAATATTTTTCCAAAATTTCTCAGCCCAAACCTACCGTATCTTTCTCAGAACAAAATTGATGAAGAGGGTCACTAAAACTACTGGCTCACTCATGGTGCATACATGTACAGACAAAAACAAGACATTAAAACTATAACGGCTGCTGAAGCAGGGACGACGCTGAGCTTAAAGGAAGTCTCCATCTCACAGTTGCTGCAAACATCTTTAGTTGGTTTGGAAATCTGCAAAAGCTAAAAATACTAAAACCATAAATCTCAGAGTGCCGTCTGACTGTGGAGCCAAGAGAGTCAGCATGTTTTCTTTACCAAGCAAACGGCTTCTTCCAGATCCACTTTGATCAGGACATTTGAATACATTACAGCATTCTACTGAAGGACACACAACTCAGCAGTTATGTTGTCAGAAAAAAAATAGAAGAGTTCATTGTAAATATTGTTTTTGCCTATGGTACAGTGGCCAAACCTCCTTTTCAAAGTCTCGTTAGATCTCAGAAGCTAAGCAGGGCTGGGCCTGGTTAGTACTTGGATGGGAGACCGCTGGGAATACCAGGTGCCACAGTGGAGTGCCAGTGGAATAAGCTGCCATTGTGTTCTAGGCTAGACACTTCACTTCATCAGTCTGCCCCAAGGTAGCTGTGGCTACAATAGTAACTTACCACTAGTGTGGAATGAATGAATAATACAATGTAAAGCTCTTTGAGTACCTTGAAAGGTGCTATATAAATCCAATGTTTTATTATTATTATTATTATTATTATTATTATTATTGTGGCAAACTAAAGTAAGCTAAAGTAAGTGAATGGAATTTTGAGACAAACAAGGGAAAGATTCCAATTGTCCCTGATTATTTGGAGCAAAATGAGAGATGTGCCATTAATAAGTCATCAAACAATGTGTTTTACACTGTGTGGAGTTCATTGTAAAGCACTGGAAATAATATATACATTACATAAAGCACTACGTTTACATGCTATGTATACTTGACCTGTGAGAACAGATCAAACTCTTGTCCCAGGCTACATGCGGGTCAGAAAACCAAATAGCTGAAATTGGAAGAAGTTCTACATTTTCCATCCAAAGCTTAACATTTAAATGCAGTTGCAAATAGTGTAGTTAATATTTTCCAGTTTCTTGTTTTCCTGGAGTGCCTGTAAACATAGTTCATTATGTCTGTGGGATCCCCAAGATGTTTTGCCACTCATCCACGAGGCTTCTTCAGTTCTGACAAGAGAGTGAGGCCTTTTATCTGTCTGAAATCACTGCAGTGAAATTAACATAGCTTTGTTCAAAGCCTTTGTCCAGTTGACAGAATTACATTTTCTTTAGCAGTAAATTATCCAATTTTGAAAACTAAAAGTGAAACAATAAGAATATTAATAATAATGCCTTGGATTTATATATATCGTCATGACACTTAAATCACTTTGCATTGAAATATTATTATTATTATTATTATTATTATTATTATTATTATTATTATTATTATTATTATTTTGATGCTTGTGGAGGTACTTCAGTAGCTATAGCCACCCCACTGTTAAACGTGTTAACCTCTTGTCAAGTTGACAACTTTTTGAAAGCTAAAAACCTTGGGCATTATTTATAACCTATAACTAAATCCAAGACAAAGCATGAATTGGATCTATTCCAAATCTGTCAGATAACTCCACTTCTGTATATTTAGAGTCAGTTCCTCAAAACCCAAGACCTACAAGTACCACCGACCCTTCCATCAGGCTACTAAACATTCCAAAAACCCAGCGTCCATGTGTGTACCTATCTCCACTCTCACACTAACATTATTTCACATCTGAAGCAAAACAGAAAGCTCCATTGAACACTATTAGAGCCGTGGGACCCCTGACCTCCAGTAGGCCTACTCTAGTGTTTTCATTTCACCCAAGAGTAGAGCTGGCCGTGTGTGCTTTCAGATGATGAGATGGAGGAAGGGAAGCCAAGATAAGCACAAAGCAACAGTAAAAACAAGATTTAAACTTTTAAAACTTATGTCCTCAGTGACCTCTGCTATTACGTGACAATTTCAATTTGATAGTTGCTCTGTGCATGTGAATGTATTGTTATAATATTTTATGGTTTAAAGTGCATACAGTAAAAACATGAGGTGAGAGAAATGTGATCTAAATTATGTAAAGATTTAGATCACATGTAAATCACAGCAGCAAAGGCAACCAATCAGCTCATTTGTTTCACATGTGTCACTGAAATAAACAAATCTGATTTTGTTTTAGTTTGAGACGCAATGGAGGATGTGGAGACCAGACTAATGTCCCTCTGTATAAAAAATAAAGAGAGATATCTGGATTTGCCAGGCAAGAGTGGTAGAGTAAATGTGTAAGTAAGTGAACAGAATTTTGAGACAAAGGAAAGATTCCAGCTTTCCATGAATATTTAGAGCAAAATAACAGACATGCCATTAATAACTCATGAAGCAATTTGTTTCACACTATCTGGGAAAGTAAGTTTTATGTCTGTTTTTCTTGAATGAAACATGTTATGAGAACACTCTAGACAGGTAGCCAGAGGGTTGTAAGTTTAACACAATAAATTGAAGTAACTTGCTGGAAAGAAAAGGCATGACGTTGGAGTTCTAACATAGAAGAAGTTTGTTTGTTATCAGTGTGAGACCCAGCACCCGGAGACGTGAACGTTAAATACATTGTGATAATGTTATCCAGTCCAGTCTGGCTATGCTTCTGTTGTAGGGAGTATTATACCTCTGATGATGTAGGCCATGATAATAAGGACTGAGCTGGCGGAGGGGGCTGGCACAGCACAGAAATGCAATTTATCAGCCATGTTTATAGAAAAAAATATTTGGTGGCCATTTACTACTCCCTGATGAACACTTTTATAGCTCTTATAATAACAATGCAGCTGAAGTGTGTCGCCCATGGACACAACAAAAGTATGACAGTAATAAATCTTCATAATAAACTATAAAGATGTTTTAGTGCCACATGCAGTTCTGTCCTCACACTTTGGACATCTGACATTTCAATTATGTATCAAAAGAATAAAAAACTAAAATAAAAAACCTGCTTCTGGACCCATTTTTTCTTTATTTGTCTATTGTTTGTGTTTATGATCTGAGCAGAAGTTCTCTAAGTGAGTGAATCAATGCAGTTTTTGGCAGCTGACAGAAAAGCATAATGTTCTTTATATGGCATAGCTCCTGTTTAACTGTTATCCCTCACTTACCCTATGCATTCCTAACACCCTAATTATTCACGGTGATGAATTTATAAGCACTTTTCACAACTTTCTGAGAGCAGACTGGAGTTTTGCCACGCTAACAATAACTGGCATGTTAATAGTGCACACAATAAAACGCTTTATAATTTGCTGCAGACAGTACACAGTAGACTTATTTTGACCTCAAGAGCTGCTTACATCATTTATCTGTACTGGGGCAAGGAAAAATTGGGCAGAGGGCTGTTGAAGATAAAGTGAAACATATGAGGAAGGTGAAGGAGCAGCCCTGGCCTCCTGACAATGTAGAAGTCCATACCTGTGAAGCGCTTCTTGCCACTGAGGTCGAACTCATTGGTGGGCCCTTTGTTGGTGGGTCTGGGAGCCACTGTGCTGGGGACTGTGGTGATGGGAAGTAGTGTGGTCTGAGGGATCAGCTCATCTGAAATGAAAATGTGTGAGATATGATCAAAAGAAACATCATCACAAGTTCTGGTGGATGACAGAAACAGTAGGACATAGACCTCCTAGCCCCAAAAAGTGCTTATGGTTTTCATGTTTTTCTAATTACTTGGTTTGGTGGGATAGTACGTTGTGGTAAATATGTATCATAGTTTTACACCTGCTAAGTGGCAGTTTGTGGAAAAAAATGTAGAAGACAAGTAAAAAAAATGCAGGTAGTAGCGCTGAGTTTTAAAAAGGAATATCTTTACTTATGTCATCAACACAGAAAATTCCATCCAAAATGCAGGGACAAGTTACACTTTATCTAACCATAGAAATACTGTACAATTTAGACATTCTTTTGGTCCTCGTTTACATTATGGCTACCAAGTAATACCAAGTAATAGAACTGGAATTACCTCTGCGCACGCCATATCTGCTGCCCATGTCCAAGCAGGAAGTACAATTGCAAACCTCATCAGAAAATAAATAAATAAATAGAAAAAGCAAGCTTCCTTTCATAGATCCACTTCGATATTGTGGTTTCAACTACAACCATTTGCTGAATGTCTCTACCATCTCATCTTATTCAATAATGTCTTTGGGCCAGAAAATATTTCAGCAAAACTGCACTGTTTTGTGATTTTTCCTGTCTTATGTGAAAAACAGAAGTCTTTCATTTTAAACGGTTTGCAGTTGTCCAAAGTCACTCCTCTCTTGACTTATGCATTCAGAGCATTCTAATTTCTCACTGTGATTAGTTTCTAAGTGTTTTTCATGACTCAGAGACCAGAATGAAGTTTTGCTGTTATCATAAAGCTAACAACTAGCTTTGTAGCAATGCACTTCCTGATTCTCTGACAATAATACCCTTTATAATTAGATGCAGACAGTACACAGTGGACTTATTTTTGCTCAGATACATGGGAAAAAATCGAGTACATGTCCTTTGAAGCCACATGGCTAATTTGCATGAACTCAGCCTTGACAGATCTGTCTGTCTAGGACTCTTATGGCTGACCCCACATAGCCCAGAAAGTAAAGGAGCTAGGAGCAGGAGCTAGGAGGTATAATCTAAACAATTTGGATTGAGCCACACAGTACATTTACATTTGAACACAGCAGACCCGTATTTCTTGTTGATAGATTCAAAATTGTTTAGAAATGTCATTCAGACTGATTAATCTCTAAAAGTCAATCTGATCTATGTTAGAACGCTGCCACATTGTAACTAATTGCAGGCAGCTGTGTGATTTCACTTTTTAGCTCAGACACAAAATTAGGTAATGTTTTGCTAGTTGGATTTTCCATATGAGTACGGGTGTACTTTTTCACAACAAAATGCAATTAGGCTCCAAGGTTGAGGAGCACTGAGCAGATTGGTGAGCAGAATTGAGTTAGCTGTTTCTTCCTTCACGGCTGGCCTCTGCATCAGTGGACCTTAATGACATCACCATCATTAGAACCAGACCGCTTCAAGGCCTGTGGAAAAACTAGGAAAAAATGGCACTGCTAAATGATCACATGATTTTAGCAGAAAGACTCCAATGCAAACAACAGGTTTGAATGATTATTGTTATGATGATTATTTATGTTTTGATTTGTTTGTATTGTGATTTTAATGTCTTTGTTATTCTGTAAAGCACTTTGAATTACTTTGTGTATGAATTGTGCTGTACAAATAAACTCGCCTTGACTTGAATGTAAAATTTATAAAAGACATACAGAAATGATTTGTCAGTAACATTTTACAATAACTACACCTTTATTAGAAAAAATGTAACAAATAGTTTAATAACAATGATTCAGGATAAATAATTACTAAATTAATACCTTAACTCTACCTAACTTTAACCCCTTAATTAAGTAGGTAAGTCTGAATCATTCTTAAAAAAGACATATTGTGCTGTTGTCTGCTATATAGTGCATCATTACGTTATATTTTGGACATTTTAAATGGCAATACTGATCTAAAACCACTTAATAAAAAAATTCCTGGTTTGAAAATTGCAGAGCCCGATGAGGTAGAAGCATATAGTAAGAAAATAAAATTGGAGAGCGAAGTACAGAGCAGTGGCCATGTGGCCAATGTGGCCCAGTGGCGGTGAAAATAGTGGTAGATCGGAACAATGACGTCTTGAATACAGGAAAATAAAAATTACTCAAACAGCATGAATCACTCCAGATACAACTTCAAGAGGGTAAATGAGAAAAACTATAATTTGGTTAGAAGCACTGAAAAGTCGATTCTGCAGTATATGTCTGCTCTAAACTCTGTTCATTATGAATTAAATCTTTCTTCATGCTTTATTAAAGCTAATTAATCAGAGTTACTGATTCATCTTAAGGTATTTCTATTAGAGGGACAGTTTGGGTATACTGTCTTTCCATATGTCTCTGATATTTAAGGGCCAATATTAGGCTAAAATGTGTTTGTTTATTTGCATTTTTTTTCCTCAAATAAAGCTAGTATTGGTGATGTCCTTTTTAGAATACAAAAACCTTGCCAATTTTGTTATAGTTTAAACAGAAATTATTTAACAAATCTTTTAATGCGAGATTTTGGATGGCATCATAGCATTTATTTAAAGGTTCCATATTACTCAAAATTGACAAAATTGTACACTTCAAGCCACATTAGAATATTGTTTCCTCATCAAAAACAGACCTGGAGTGTTTTGTTTCATTCACACATGTTTGAGTAACTCTTTATTATTAGTCTGTCTATATCTCAAAAGCTCAAAATGCTCTGTTCCACCTCGTGATGTCATAAAGCAGTAGTTTTGAAGTTAATAGCTCCTTTTGCCTTATGTTCACTAGAGATTGGCAATTCCAGGGTTCAGATTCTGCAAATGATCCTAGTGAAGGTGTGTTGAGTTCAAAAACATAAAAAAGCACTTCCTGTATTACCACATGACATCACAAGGTGTTTGAGAGAAGAACTCAGCCTAAACATGGAGGGGTTGTGTGTCAAACATCAGTGAATGGAACAAAACACAACTCCAGGTCTGTTTGTGATGAGGAAACAACATTATAACATAGATCAGAAGGGGACTAGACATGAAAAATAGCCTTTCTGGATAAATCTGGTACATTTACAGAAATGTTGATTAATGTACTCTGTCCCTGTTAAATAAACCAAATAAATAAACAGAAAATAGTGTAATATGGGCCCTTTAATGTGAATAGAAGACATCGGATGTCTTTAAAAGCCCTAAATAAAATGAGGGATTTTTTAGTATTAATATGGATTTCCTTTTAAATATTCTTAAATAATGTCACTTGCCATTGCCCCATCTGTGAAAAGGAAATGAGCACATTTGTTAAACTGAAACAACCACTCCATCTTTTAACTTTTCTAATTCATAGCATTTGGTGGATTATGTACTGACTGAATAGGAACACCTTTGATCCATTGATGCTTTCAAACACAACAATGCAGTTTAAATGGGCAAAAACAAAGTGTAAAATAAAAATAACGAGCCAATAGCATTCTCTTCGCATTAGTAATGTTGTCCGCCTGCACGAAGAGGTCCAAGACTTTGGTATAAAACACGATCAAAACCAGCCTGCCCTGAAAACTCTCCAAAACTCCAACTATGAACCAGCACCAAATCAAACAATGGGGAGCGGGTTGAAAAAGGGCTAAAGGAGAAAGACAGAGAGAGAGAGGAACAAACACATGGGCAGATGGGTTAACAGACTTGGAATTGAGATGCCATAAACAAAGCGTGTTCAGGACAAGGTTATTTGGTATATTTCAATGGTTCTTGAACTGTGGTACGTGCACTTCATCATTAAAGGAGAGATACTGTGCAAAATCAACTTTTCTGAACTTTTAACCATGTTGTAATTGTTTCCCTTCTCATTTCCCCTCTTGAAGTTGTATTTAGAGTGATGTATGCATGCTTGAGTAATTTTTCTTCTCCTGTATTCAAGACATCATTGTTCTTATCTACCCTCATTTTCACCTCCACTGGTACATGTCCACGCTCTGTACTTACTTTGTTTTCCAATTTTACGCAAAATTTGGCAGTGTTGCATAGCCATTTTAGTACAAATAAAAAAAAGACCTCTGCTGCTCGCTCACTTGATCTGAGGTTGTTCATAGGAGGGGCCGACAGTATTTGGCTCTTTGTTGTCATGACGTTTACAGCAGGATATTGTAAGAAGGCAGGCGAGAACACTAACACTTCAAATTAGGAATCGCAATTTTCCAACTTAGAAATCAGCTAACTTGTTTCTTTTAGTAATACGCCACTTCTGTGGGGTATTAACTGCTAACACATAACACATTTAGCTCACCACGTTACCTTTTATTGTTTTGAAAATGCTATATTCGCCAAAAACAACATATTAACATGTTTAGTAAGTTTCACTTTTGTTTTTGATGCTCTAAGTCTCTAAGTCCTTTTGTTCCTCATGCTAAGTCACTCTCCCTTCACAACACAATACAATCGGCATGAATCTGGCAAATCAAACTACTGCACATCGCATCAGGTTTATGAAGTTGTAGTGTATTGTTTTGTATCATGCTTTGTATATTTATGGATATTTAGACTTCCGGGCTGAGCACTGGAGAGAATCGTATAACTAACCATAAGGAGGGTTTGAATAGGGCCTGAGAGAGATCGCTAGATTTCTCAAACATGCATGGATGACATATAAAACCACTTCAGGCGTGTTTTTGCTCCACTAAAGGCTCCTTTTTATGAATTTAAATATTTGATTTAAATAAGCATGGAATCCTATTTTAGAGTCAGTGTCCTGCTTTGTTTACACCTAGTTTAATTTCTAATGTAGTCCAGATTTCAGATTAATATAGACCAGCCGGGGTTCAGTTCTGGTTTAGTTCATTGAGTGAAAAACATAATTGTGATAAATACCTTTCTCAAAGTCGTTCATCCCTGAAGATTCCTCTGGGAGAGAAAAACACAAAACATAATGCAGTTTAGGTAGAAGGCTACAAAAAGACTGACACATTCATTTTGAAAACATGTAAACATTTCATAAAACACTTAAATACTTAAATAACAAAATTACACTGAAATGTGAAATCCCAAGTATAAAGAGGTTTAGTTCTCTGCTAAATTCAATATGCAAATAATACTGTATTTATAATATTTACTCATTATTCTGATTTATATTTTATTGTTACAGCTGAACCCACGCTAATTCCGCACTGGGGTTTTTTTTAAAGCCAAATGGTTGCATAAGAACCCACAAGTTCTATTGTTACAAGACAAATAGAGTATCAGGTTTTAATTTAATTCATGTTGATCTGGTTTAGGATAACAATTGTACAGGGATAATTGTACAAGACTTACATCTACTTTTAACATTCCAAAAAAGTATTAAAAAGTCTGGTATACTTCAGTGAAAGACAAGGATTTGGCTTTTTCAAGAAAACTTTCACTTCAAACACGCTCTGTATAGTTTGGACTAAACCATAATGACAGACTTGCACATCTTGGCACTGTACATCTGACAGTGTGCAGTCTCAGTCTGATTTGTACTGTCTTAAAAACGTGAAAAACTGAACTAGTTCATTTTAAGCGGTTTGCAGTGATCCAAAGTATTCCTCACTTACCTTATGCATTACAAACATTCTAATTATTCACTGGAATTAGTTTTTAAGCGCTTTTCACAACTTTCAGAGGCCAGTCACAGTGAAGCTAACCACAACTAGCATGCTAACCGCACACTTTTGATTAACAGACAATAAAATGCTGTATAATTAGATCCAGATGGCACACTGTGGACTTATTTTGACCCTAAGAGCTGCTTACAAATGATATTTGTACTGGGGAAGGGCATATTTTTGCTCAAATATCTGGTACAGGCTCTTTACCCCAGCACCAGCCCACGTCTCTGCTGCTGTGGTTGATGATTCACATACACACACCATACAAACCAGTGCCCAATCACAAACTCATGTACAGAGCTGTCAGTCTGTGGGCAAAGACAGGAAACAGAAATAGTTTGGGCTTTCAGAAAGAATCAAATAGCAGCATATTAAATTCGTTTTCGGTTTATTCACCACAAAATAGCTATGGTATGTAGTGTCGTTCAAATAGAAACAGCAGTAGCAAGCCATCGATTTGATCCGACCACCATCTTGACTGTTTTGGTTAAAGAGATTCGTATGTTGGCTGCAACCAAGTAACAAATCAATTCCATGTTTTAAATGATTATTATAAAGCAGCTATCTTTCACTTCCTAGTTATAGGCCCATAAACTATTATAAATATTTAGAAGTGGGAAAATATTGTCAACAAGATCATATAAATGTAGGGGAGAAAAAATTGAGTGTCTCGGGGGTAAATCATCTAGTTTGGACCCACTTCCACCTCCTGACCCTTTTTTTAGCATAAAATTGAGAAAGAAATTATAACAAATATCAGCACCCCCTAGTGGGGGTGCCCTAATAATAGTAAAAATAATAATAATATAACCAAAATAAAAAAATGAAGACATTCACAAGGGGTTTGTGTTGTACCTTCTATGAGGTAACAGTCCAATATTCCTTCGTCATCCACCTCAGGGTATCCGTATTCATCTTTTTTGGAGTAGGTCCCTGGTGGACATGTTGGAAATGGAGGAGAGGTCCATTCTGGTGTAGGAGCTACAGTTGTAGTAGTAGGAGCTGGGGTAGTAGTAGTAGTAGTAGTAGTAGTAGTAGTAGTAGTAGTGGTAGTGGTAGTAGTGGGGGTAGTAGTCCTGCGTTTGGGTACATCCAGGCCCAGAAGAGGTTTCCCTCCTACCATGAGCATCTTGTCTTTGGGGTTGACCACAGGGCGACTGTCTCTGCCGTGTCCAAACAGAGCCACGCCCTCCTGGGTCATCAGCGGACTGCCTGTCAAGTCTGGAGACAGAGAGCAATGTGAATGAGAGACTAAATACAATGGCTCAAAAGCAATGTGGCTCTCAATACAGTTTATCTACAATATGTCATCAGCCATTCCAAAAAAATTACAAAAACAATAAACCCCAAACCCCACCAAATATGGTTCGGCCGTCTTCTCCCAACACCACTCTCCTGGGTTTTCCCTGTGAGTCCTGAAGAACCCGTCCCTCTGAGTTCATGAGCAGACCTCTCTCCAAGTCCAGCAGCTGAAAGGGACGAGAGCATTTCAAAAGAAGTCTGTCATGTTATTGTGAACACCACTGCTTGTTTATCCTACTTTGTCTTTGTCTAAATGCACAAAGTACAGCCTAATTATTGTTCTGTAATAACAATATTAACTATAGAAAAATCCATACAGCCTACATAAAATAAAAATGCGCTTTATTTTGTTTTTATTACTGAGTCTTAAATGAAACTGCTTTATAACTTATAATATAAATCTGGTTTTAATCATTATGTTTCATTTGCTGTGTAACTGTTTTCAGTGGTAAGAGAAGTTATAGGATTGTTAAGTGTGATGTAATTTCTGGGTCTATCAGCTGATTGAAAACACTGGACATGTCCCGGTGCACCCAGCTCAAATCGTTAGTCTGGAGCAGTGCATAGTATATAATTATGTTCAAACCTTACCCATTTGGTCCCATCCGGGCCTGAGATGTACCTCTGACCATTCGCTTTACTGGACTCATCCAACGTCGCGGGTTCTTTATCCTCAGCTGTTGTCAAGTTCGGTCGCCCATTTTTATCTAATATTTCAACACAAAAAACACAACTCAATGAATCAACAATATACAACTTAAAGGTCCTGTACCTGAGTTTTTACCCTGTCTTTGTCTTGCCTCAGTACAGCTATGCTGCCTGCTGTCTGCATCTAATTAGAAAGCATTTTGTTGTCCGATAATCAGGATGTGAACGTTAGCATGCTAGTTCTCTTTAGCTTTACCATCATGCACGGCACTGCTCCACGCCATTCTGTTGTGAAAAGCGCTTATAAACTTCACCACTTCACTTCAATCCTAATTCACCACAATGTGTGAATTAGCATGTTCATAATGTATAAACCTAAAGTGAGTAATAACTGGGACTCGCTGCAAACTAGTTGTTTTTTACAATTTGAAAACTGTAAAAATCAGATACAGCCCCATTAATGGATCAATAATATACAACTTAAAGGTCATATTCATGATTTTTTATCATATATTTTCCCATATTGTATAATCTCCTCTTGAGTTCAAGATAATCAGGAAGTGTGTGTTAGCATACTAGTTGTGTTAGCTTTACCATCACAACTCCAGTCCACTCCACTTGTGAAGTGCTTATAAACTCATCATGGTGAATAATTACGACGCTCAGAATGCATAAAGTAAGTGAAGAATAACTTTGGACCTTTGCAAACTGTTTAAAATGAACTAGATCTGTTTTCAGATCAGTCAAATTCAGGTACTCTGCATTTAATGAATCAATAATATACAATTTAATAAAGTAAAACAAAAATTCAAGTCAGTCAACTGGACAAAAAAAAGTTTTTTGAGCGAAGATGTTTCCCTGCTCATCCAAGCGACTTCTTCAGTTCAGTAGAGGCGTACACCACACAAATTCTGTATTTACAAAAGCCTCCGTGCGCACTCCAGCACAATATCTGTGCTTTAGAAATTCCACTTGCAGTTGGGATCTGCTCTCGTGAACCCACGTCCTGCCACTTCACCATAAAAGGACCATGTAAAGCGACTCATGAATGAGATCTGCCTAAACATGAGCTGATAATCAGTGGGTTTGACCAAGACGCAGGGGAAAGAGAGGGAGGGGGAGATGCTTCATGCTGCCCCATACTGTCACATCAAAGGCTTTATTACAAATAAACACAAAAATAAAAGTTATAGCAACGATTCATCTCTTAATTGAAATGAAGTATTTACAAGTAATAATATTTATGGAGTGCATCTTTGCAGATGAGCCTACAGCCTGTTGTTTCCTCGCTGTGTTTCATACTTGTATACAAGAGATTCAGATGCCCTCCCTAAGAGAGCAAAAGGAACGAGGGAAGGACACATGGAGCGGGGCGACAGTGGCTCAGTGGTAAGAGTGTTGGTCCCCCAACCTGAAGGTCAGCGGATCAAATCCCGCTCGGACCAAGTTCTGTTGTTGTGTCCTTAGGCAAGACACTTCACCCATTACAAGTGTAAGCCATTATTATTATTAGCGGCAAGCGCTTCGTCTCCCAGGCAGAGACACGTGCAGGTAAAACAGACACATTTCAGGGGCTGTTATTCTGCTAATAAAACAGCAGCACAGAACATCAATACCACTCTCCTTACCTGTGCACCAACATCACTCTTCTTACCTGTTTGAGTGTGTGGGCCTGGTATGAGACAGGCACAGACTTAATTAAAGCCTTTATTTAGACAGGGAGGGACCTTGTAAGCAAGATCTCCCACTTTCAAAAAATGCAGGGATAATACTGGATTCAGGTCAGGTTTGCACTGTAGGCTCGTGCGCACTCAGGCCACTTTGACGCATGGTGTGTAAAAGTTAACATAAAGTGTACCAGTGCTTCATTAAACTAAAGCCTCGCTCATGTGCTCTGTTTGAGATAAGAGTCTTCTCTCAGGTCATATTGTTATTCCATCCTCTGTGTTGGGTCACAGCCATAGACTGTATATAAAAGTCTATGGTCACACAGCGGACTGAGGGAGATCCAGTGCAGCATCAGGAAAGTGCACGCGAGAGCTTCATATGCATAATACTGTTAAGAATAATGAGTGGAATAAACAGCCCTTCTCCATGTTTTGGCCATCTGCTTAAATGCGCAAATCTGAATGCCATTATTTTATACGATGGAGCCTATTTTCTGATGATTTCCTGATCAAACATTGTCTCCAGACTTTGCTGAAAGTGTAGCCAGGGTCCCAGCTGGTGCAAAGATAAGCAAAGTGCTGCGCTTAGTAAGGGTTTTATAAATCCTGCATCGCAGAAGTTACCTATGCAATGCCTAGTGCATAAGCAAGCTTTATAAATGACGCCCCGGGTCAAATTGCTGGGGGACACTACCTTATATCTGAAGGGAGTAGCAACACTAACAACACCTGTTTGTTGTTTGTTAACAGTATCTGTTTGTTAGCTAGGTCTATTGAGCTACACTAAGTGTGAAATGTGCCTAAGTCATATTTTGCATAATTGCTCAGGCACCTAACGGGTGCTCTTACACCTATCAGCATACTTATGGGGCCCTTAGACATCATTTATCTATCTATAACTCCATCCTCATACCTAAATCTAAACAAGGAAAACAATAGTGCTAGCCAGTATGCTTCAGTTACCTCCTCTCTTCAGATAGATATAAGGCAGTGTCCACCAGCAATCTGGCCACAACTGAAGAAGCCACTTGGATGAGCAATTTTCTTTGGCTATGGATCATACCTGGACAACTGAGGGATTACACATACAATTTAAGGTATTACAATTTACATATTAATTTACCATTTCCATTGGCTGGCTTGTACCCTCCTCCTCCGTTGATTGGCTTCCCTCTTGTTGGGTACCGTGTCCTCCCTCCCTGCCCTCTTAAGCCCTCTCCATTAGAAGTTCCACCGGGCACCAACCCATCTGTCCTGGTTAGAGTATTTCCATTGACATTGCTACTATCAGGACTGCTCACAACTGCTTTTGTCTCAGTTTGAGCCAGTTTAGAAGAAAATCTACTCCCAAATCGTATTCTACCACTGTTTCCAGTATTTGTTCTCCGTGATGTTGAAACTGCCCTACTATTGGTTGCTTCTTCTCCGTCAATATTTTTACTAATTTCTGGATTTTTCCTATCAAATTTGTCATTGTTTTCTTCTTCATCATCTCTCTCATGACTTTCATTGTCTGTAACTTTGGAATTTGTATGTCCATTCAAATTGATAGAACTTGTAGAGGTAGCTTGTTGTCTTGTCGTATCGCTAACTCCTTTATTTACAATAGACTTTACAGACTCAGTTCCTATATTATTCTTCAGCGAATCTGATTTGGGAATATTTTTGTCGTCTTCGTTGGCCAGTCTTGACTCTTTAATTATAGGCACCCCCGCTGCGCCGGTTGCCCCTGAAACTCGAGTTGGTATACTTCTTGAAATCGTTTTCCCCGCTCCAGTTGATGTAGAATTTGTCCTGGTTAGTGAAGCTCTGGAATCTTGCCGAGGATTCAAAACGGAAGTTGGTGATCTCGCAGCTGATCCGAATCTATGTGGAAATCGGGTTGATAGCCAGGGGTATTTTTCCAAAAGTGATGAGCTAATTCTGCCTCGAGATTGTGATGCAGTCCTTTCACTGTCAGTAATTTTCGTCCTGGAATTTGAAGTTGGTTTCTCATCATTTTCTTCGTTTCGATTTGACGTCTGTTTGGAATTTGCATTTGAATTTTCCAATTTTGAAGATTCTGAAAGTGAAGAGTGCGGTCTAGATTGTAAAGTTGGTCCCTCACCTTCTGGAATTTGAGTGTTGGAGCTTGAAGTTTCAACATTTTTGCGATCACGGTCTTCAAAATTTCCCTCCATTTTCAAATTTTGTCTAGAATTTTGCGTATTATCTGATTTAGCAGATTCCAAAATGGGAGACCTATCATGTGTTCTGGATAATGAAGCAGTCCTTTCCGCTTGAGTCCTGGAATTTGAAGTGTCATATTTTTTGCTTTCACTTTGTCCATCATAATTTCTTTCATTTTTTAAATTTTGATTTGAATTTTCAGTATCATCTGATTTCGCAGAATCCGTATTTGAGGATCTACTATTCGTTCTAGATTGTGTCTCTTCCAACTGAGTCCTGGAGTCTGAAGTTTCATAATTTTTGCTATTGCTTTCAAACTTCCTGTGATTTTTGCCCGTTCGTCTTAAATTTTCGATGTCTACTTTTGTTGATTCCGAAATTTGCGATTTTGAATTTGAAGCTGAATCTGCTTTACCTGGCTCATATCTGTCATCGCCTCTCTCTCCTTTGTTCCTTGAAACATGTCTTGAGTTTTCATCTGATTTTGAATATCTTTCCCCATTTGAACCAGACTGAGAATTTTCAACTGATTTCACATTCGTCAAACTTCCTGAACTGCTTTTTGAATCAGAATTACTTTTTGATATTGCAGCACCACTTTGTAATGTTTCCTGGGTGTCAGCTGGTTTATCATCATCTGAAGTCTCTTGCTGACGTGAAACAGAAATTCCTCTTGTTGGGTAATTTCCATTCAAACTACTCTCACTGTTACTAAACCTATTTTGTATATTACTTTGACCACTGCTAGGGACACTTGCGTTGGACAGTGCAGATGTCAATACTGGTTTATACCCATTTCTAGTCAAACCTCTAAATACAGTGGTAGGATTTCTTCGGTTAAAACCATATCTACCAGCTAATCCACCTGAACCTCTTACCACACTACCTCTGCTTGAAATCGCTGTCTTCTCTGGCTGCAAATTGGCATTTTGCACATTTAAAATTGGTGTCTTGCTTTGTATTGGTACATTTTTGCTATCAGGAAATGCGTTTGCGGCATAGTCCATTCTCTTAGCAGCCGATTCTTGAATATTTGGTGTAGTCGTAGTTGTCGTAGTCGTAATATGTGAATTACTGGCGGACAATTCATTTTTTGAGTTTGTTTTGGAACCAGGTTTTTGGTGTACTCTGATTTTTATAGGCCTTCTCTGTGAAGGTTTGGCTTTTTTAGTTGGCGATGCCGTCAGTATTTTTAAACTCGGTGTCTTGGTTGTCAATGCTTCTCTGTCATCTTCAAAAACATCATTATTTTCCATAGTAGTTGTTTCCAGGACTGGTGGTGTAGTTGTGGCTTTTGTCGTAGTAGTAGTCGTAGTTGTAGTAGTTGTTGGTGTGGTTGTAGTAGTAGTTGGTAGCGATGTAGTTTGTACTTTTATTTTAGAAGTTCCTCTACGTCCATTTCTAGCAGACCCTCGAACAGATGAAAAAATGTCATGGTAGGATCTCGTTCGTGATAAAGGCCTGCGACCTGGAGGAGCTCGGTGAGTAGTAGTAGTAGAAGTAGTAGTTGTAGGTATTGTAGTTGTAGTAGTAGTAGTAGTGGCAGTAGTAGGGGCTGGGGTAGTCTCTATGTCGAAGTCATCATATTCGGTGTCTTGTTCCATAGGAGCTTGGGTTGTTCTTCTAACTTCAATCTTTTTTGAGGCTGTGCGGCTGGCTGGAAAGAGACAAGAAATGTTACTTCTTAAGGTGTGTTGTTGCTATAGCAAAACAGCAAACAATATGTGTTGCGTAAAAGGGTTGACTAACTTTCAGCAATATGTTTTAGTTAGTTCTGTAGTCTTGAAATCAGGTAGCCTTTCAAGATGGCTACTGTTTCTAATAACCTTTTCATTTAGGCTAAGACAAAAGACAAAACTGAATACATATCACATCATAAATATCGATACTGGCAAATATCAGTTAATCTTATACAAACTTTAGATAGCAACTACAACAACTATTGCTCCACAAGGGAAATTAAGTGGACAATACGGTGGAAATTCTAAGTTTTGAGACACTGGACACTGGACATTATCATTGATTCTTTTGCCACTCAATATTAAAACTGTTCTATTTAAATATGAATCTGATCATAAATGATGTATACTGCTGTTATATCTAAACACATTTTCCCAATTAAAATGTATTCAAATCTAAATATCCACCCAGTCTGGCTCACAGTTCTGTGAACTCACATCCAGGCATGGCCACACTGAAGGCCTTGCTCTGCGGGCCATGACCTCTGCGGTTGGAGGCTCGGATCTTAAAGATGTAGCGGTCTCCAGGGGTCAGGCCGTCCACTGTGGCCGAGGAGGTGCTGCCTGAGTAGGTCAGGCTCTTCATCCCAAAAGGTTTCATGGCAGGAGCGTAGGACAGGGTGTATTCTAAAGGGGACAATGTAAAGAGATTATAGAGACAGTTATTTCAACTTCTAACTTGGCTTTTTTTACAGCGTATAAGTGATACTTTCCCGCTGATGTCATCAAGATTCCCTCAGGGTTTGACGCTAACTGTAGGCACTGTTCTGTCTGAAGCTGTTACTCAAATTAGACTTTAATCTGGGTTTTGTTTTAAAACAATCTGACCAAAAAGAACTGACTTAGCTGGAACTACAACAGGAAAGCTGATTTGTGCTGTTAAACAAAGTCCTCTCAAATAACATTTACAGTTACAAGCTAGCTAGCAGTAGCCATCAGTTTTTTTGTTAGTAACGCTCAGCTTTTGTTGAAAATCAAACACCTAAACAGGACCATGAACGCTCCTATTGATCACAGGCTCCTGAAAATATGTGGTTTAAATCCATTTGAGTTTTCAGATAATCTTAAAACTAATGTTGCTAATGTGTGCACTGTGTCACCATGGTAACTATTGAACATTCCATCATAGGCATAAAGGCAGAGCACCCCCCGTGTGATGTCACTGTAAAGTATCAATAAAAGGTAGGTAAGTATTATACCTGTTGTAGAGGTAGGGATTAAGAATAGGAGGGCTTTAACTGTTGTCATTCAGATGTTCTGTGTCATTAGTTTACTCAGAGTTGTATTTTGATTAATTCATGGATGGGACTCGGGGACAAACACAAATGTTCAAAAACGGGGCGTAGACATTTTTCAAGAATTAAAACACCAAAAATCCCCATCTTGCTACTGGGAAATACAATGAAGAGATGGGGCCAGCAGAAGACAATCAGCTCTATTGTTTTGAAATTGTTATTATTAGTACTGCAGTATACAATGAACAAAATGTACAATCATTTATCACTAAATGCCAGATGTGATGCACAATATGTCTATCCAGGGGTGTCCAAACTGTGGCCCAGGGGCAAAATGTGTCCCTCAGACCAAACTGATTATAGACAGTTCTTCTTGCAACAAATTTCACTGTTTCTAGAACCACAACCTCAATAACATCACACTGCATAGTAATACAGAGCTAAAGATTAGTGTTCCAAGCCTTTAGGTACGTTATATGTGAGATAAAATGCATCATGTGTAGATAAAATGCATCATGTGTGTTTTCATTTGTGGCTCTTACTGAAAAAAGACACCCCTGGTATAGGTCCCTGAAGCCCTCAGAGTGTGAGATGGTTCATATGGCACAAGCATGTCAGAGATGTACTTTGGTGCTAGGCCATGGAGAGACTTGTACAGAACAAGAGACTTGAAGACAGGACTTAACGTGCTCATAGTTCCTGGTTCTAGTCAGGACGTTCTGGATGTACTGTAGCTGTCTTAACGCTCGTTTGGAGAGGCCAGTGCAGTCATAAATGAGTCATGTATCAAGTTTATGTAAGAACTTTGCTGCGTAAAACCATTTACACTATGCCACTGCCTTCTGGGGTGGTTTCTTTATAATGTTCCACTTTTTGATAAAATCCTTGACAAAAATGACAATGTACATATAATGTTGACTTATATAATGAATCTAACCTCGTATCCTCCCATTGGGTTCATCTGGAGGGTCCCATGTTGCAATGACGGCTGTTCCTTTTCCTCGGAGAGGCTTGACCTCAAAGTTTTCGGGCGGCCCAGACGGAGCTAGCAGACGAAAAAAGTTCAAATCAAATGTAAACACTAGTGGAATGCCCAGTAAGCCTCCAACATCAACATAAAAATGAGGAAATCGCCCCTAAACCAAGTAAAAACAGAGATATTTTGTGCCAACACGTTTCAACTTTGGAAAATACTGCTATATATTTTAGGAAGTACCCACTAGAAACCATATGGGAGAGCTAGACATGCAGTAAATCCAGTCTATTAAATGAACCAGAGGTATTTTGAAGCTGCGATCTCTATGGAAACTGAGCCAAAATTCAGATATCAAACCACCTTTTCATGTGGTAGGAGGGGGAGAGGTGGTGACAGCTGGGTTACGCCATGCAGAAATCAGAGTGGAAAATCATTTTAAGGAGCATGTAAATGTCTGTCTTATAGATTTGGTAAAACAACATGAAGGGACTTAGTGGTCTCAGGAAGAGTTTCAGACGAGGGGACCAACCTGAGTTATTGTTATTACTTTAAAGTACAGTTCATTTTACCAACTGCACTTTAAGACATAGACTACTCGCTGCCATTTCCACTTCCTTTGTATTCTGATCTCCAAGGACAACAGTCTTATTTCAAGTAAAGTCTGCTTCTATTGGTGGTTTTCAGATTCTAAAATGTGATGTCATACTCCCAGATGAGGGGCAAAAGTCCAATGTCCCTTGATTAGACTGTGCTTTTCCATGAAATATCTAGAAGGTAAATTCATATATGCAAACCTTGATCATTTCTATTTGTGATTAGACCCTAGAACTTATTATTTTACGACACAAATCATTATATACACTACATTATCTAACAATAACAATAACAATTGGCCCATAGAATGTTGTGATGTCCTCTGAAACCCAGCAATTCTAAAAAGATTAATTTGATTTTCTGTAACTCTAAATACTTTTGTTTTTTCTTTTACAAAACCAGTTTGTTCCTTGACATGTTTCGACTGGGACAGCTACATTGTAGATTGGGCCAGAGGTAAAGTTATTGGGACAGTTATAAGGACAATAAACATCACCACTGGATAAAAGAGGAATCCGGAAATAGTCCCCCAGAATGAAGACTGCTTCAAAAAAGTTCAAAACGGGTGACTGCATGCAAGACGTCACAACATGTCAAGGTAAACATCAAACTGTCCTTAGTGTATGTAAATGGTCCACAAATCCACTTTCTCCTACAATTTTGAGTCAATATAGTTTGTTCCATTCCAAATTCAACCAGAAAGATTACTACTGTCAACTAGTCAACCCTCAAGCAGTTCAATAAATACACTCTCTCTCTACTTCTTCTTCCTGTTTCAGCTACAATGAATAAAAGAGAAGAGCAGCATGTTTTGTAACTTCTGATTATGATCAATAGAAGCAGTGTGCCATCTATGCTGCAACATTTTGAATTGAAAACTCTTGGGGAAGGATGACAACATGAACGACTTGTCCTGATGTGTAAAATTACCAACCAACATGTGGAGTATCATTCACCCACGTCACTCCAGCTGAACATCGAATCAGATGCATATAAGTATCAGACCTTAAGATCCAAAATGAACCATTATAACTTTTTTTTCAAGGATTGGGTAGGGTTGAGCACCAAAGCTTAAAACAAATCTATTTGCTCTTCTCTCCTGGTTACATTATACGTCATATATGATGCAAAACTGACTCATGTGAGCTTTTGACCATGTTATAAAGCTGTTACCTTATCAAAAACATAACTGGAATGTATTTTGTTTCATTCACACATGTCTGAGTAATCCTGGCTTATTAGTCTGTCTGCATTATTACTTCATGACATCACAAGGAAGAACAGGATGTTTTCAGTTTGAGAGACGAATACACAGTAAATATGCAGGATTCATGTGTTTAACATGTGTGAATGAAATAAAACACAACTCCAGGTATGACTCTGTGATCAGGAAACATTATAATACAAATCAAAAATAGTTCAAAGTAGGTCCTTTAAGTTGAAATATTTTGTGGATTTGTAGAATGCAGTGTCAGTAGAAGCGTACCAGACTCGGGGGTTCTCTGGAACACGGACACGCTCCACTTTCCCTGGTTGTTCTCGTGGTTGATGCGCACAGAGAACTCGTACATGCCGTCAGCCATCAGGTCGCCTATCATCATCCTCCTCTGAGCGCTGTCCTTGTACTCCCAGCGCGCAGACTCACCCTTCTCCCTGTACCGCACTGTGTAGGATCTGGGACAAAAATGAACAAAAATGTAAATAAAGTCAAATAGTTTTGGATAGGCTTTTGACAGTAATTACTAGATCACCTTTTTCACTTTTATTTGTAACATTTGAGCTGTAAAACGGTGAATAATTAACATTTCTAGGATTCGTTGCGGACGGTAAACTACAATAACTTAATTCTACAACACACTTTATTTACATTTTGGCTTATTTAAAAATGGGGTTATGCTAGTATGCTAGTGTTTCCGTGTCAACGGCATCTCTCACGACTCCTATATTGGAGCTCCAGAGTTACCTTACAGTCCCTGGCTCCACTTTGCCCATCTCCACGGCAGGGTCTACCCACGAGATGAGCACTGATTTGGGAGACATGACCCTCACAGTGATGTCCCGCGCCTCATACTCTGGAGGGGGTTCTGCAGCAACAAAACACATATTTATTCAGAATTTTTAATACATTCATGGTTCCTGATTTGTTTATTGTTTTCATATAGTATCTGCTGTTCGAGTTTTTGTCCCTGGTTTACTTAATTTTAAATAGTTTAACTTAAAATGGAACTAAACACTAAATCAACTTTGCTTTGATACTAAACCATTACTTACTACTACTACTACTACTACTACTACTACTACTACTGTTCCTCATCCTTTTTTGTCAGTTTTTGAGCAAAATTTACAGCTTTAAGTTAAAAACAGTCAAAATTGAATGTGTGCTGCCTCCAGTGGCCAGTGCAATTTCAACTACTACGTGACATCACACATGACTTCCCTCATTACAGCCAGGTGTTTCTGATTATAAACACCTGGCTGCTGGGGAAGAGTTGAAGTGAAGTTGAAGTGTGGATACTTGTTACACCAATCACACTGTTCCTTATACCTCCAGTCCTGCCCCTCCTTCCCCATCACTCCTGAAGTCTTCCAAGTACTCCCCAGCTTATCAGTTTTATCTATCTTTCTACTTGCTACAAATTGTGTGTTTCAGTTTAGAATAAAAGTTCATGTTTTTCTTACTGTTATCTTTATCTTTATCGCGATTGTCAGAGAGTATTGTGATTTTGTACCTGGTATGTGTGCTTTGGCTGCTCCTCTGCTGGCTGTGCTTTGTCCTGGTTTGTTGAGAGCCTGCATTGACACCACATGAACCGACTCAGAGGCTATGAACGAAAAAGGACACCAGGGAGTGGAGTTTACACTAGGCAGGCACTATATACTATACCAGCTCTATGACATGGAAGTGTATTACTGCCAATACCAATACTTTTTTTAAATTTTTTAAAATTGACTCTTGTAAGCAATATTTATCATGCTATTCAAAAACTGTGTTTTTTGTAATTTAAAGGTGCCCTATTTGTTTTTTTTGGGTGGAGAGTCTGCCACCTTTCTTGTCTTCATGGAACACTATACTTAACATAAATCTCCATGGAGACAAGCAAGTGATGATGCCAGGCCAAGTTACCCGTCAGATCTCTGGTGAGGCGATTACACTTACAGTAAGGATGCACGCTTTCAAGTTATTTTTGAGCAATAAAAACACCTGTAAATTAAATGTTCTGTGCTACCTTGTGATGTCATGGTGGTAGTTTTCAAGTTAACAGCTACCTTTTACCTTTTATTTAGTAGAGATAGGAAATTCCAGGGGTGAAATGATCTAAATGGTTCTAGTGAAGGTTTATGGAGTTTAAAAACACAATGAAGCACTTCCTGTATTACCACATGATGTCACAAGACTGAACAGAACAGGGTTTGTGTGCGTGAATGAAAACAAAACTCCAGCTATAATAACATTATAACTTAAATCAGAAAACTGAGAAATATAGACCCTTTAAGTTGCAAATATGTTAATCCTCTCCTGTAAAAAGTGATACAACTAAAATATATTTATACTTAATGGCAGCACTACTCTTCCATACTTCTTCAAAACAGACGTCTGTTTCCGTACTTAGTTTGGGAGCCTGCCTGTGCCTCCTTTGGTCTGCCTGAGGTTTGGTGTGGTGATACCGTCTCCTCTCCAGCTGGGGCGTCCCGGCAGAGTACCTCTCGGGCTGCCGGGGGCCTGAGGAGGACTGGGGAGCCCGGCGTAGAGTCCTGGAGGGGGGCGACTTTGGGCTGGATGGGGCAGAGGAATGCTGGGTCCTGGGACGGGATGGAGTCGAGGGGTGAAGTGTCCGGTTCACACGAGCAGAGCGGTGTGCAGATGAACTGTTTCTAGCCGGGGAGTTACGAGGTCTGACAGGGACTAAGAAAAACAAAGATTTTTAAATTAAAATGACCCAAAAACATGCTTTGTCAAATCCATAGGTTATGTATTTCAGTCTCTTTTTTGATCAACTATCTATATTTACAATACACTGCATAATATAAAGGCAGAAGAAATCAGGTACAGACCCTTTAACAACATTTTAGTAGTTGTATAGTTTTGATTGTGTGTGCGTGAGTGTGCATGTGTGTGTCAGAACGTGTACTGCATATTTTCTAATTCTTCTGTAAAAGCTTTTGGCAGACATGTCCAAACTATGCCCAAATGTGGCCCTAAGACCAATTTTTCTTGATCCTGCTAAATTGGCCCAGATTACAATATGACGTTAAACTGAAATCTACATGTATAAAGCAATATCAAACAATTTTAATGTGTCACACAAGATTCTAAGTGACGTTTAACCTACACCATTAGTCAAAAGTTTGAACACATCCCTTTTTTTGTATATATTTCTTTATGTACTACTTTCTACATTTTATACATATGGAAGATGAGTCAGATACATGACTAAAAAAAGTGAAATAACTCAACAAAATATTTTTTACATTTTATATCCAATTCTTCAAAGTATCCACCTTTTGCTTTATTAGCAGCACAGCAAACTCTTGGCCTTCTCTCAGTGAGCTTCACAATGAATTCTCCTGAAATGGTTTTCACTTCACAGCTGGGCCTTGTTAGGGTCAAGGAATGCAAAGTGGACAAAGCAATGATCAAAGCAAACTGGCTATATTTTTATAATCTAAACAACATTGGAGTTATTTGTTAGTTTTTTGTTTACTACATTCCATATGTGTCAATTCACAGTTTTGATGATTCAGTGAGAATCTACAATGTAAATAGTGATAAAAAATAAAGACAAAACAAAATGAAAAAAATGTGTTAACTTGACTGGTTGTGTATGTTAAATGCACTCATTTCAATGGTTCACACTCCTTTATATAGCCGGATGGTGACAAATAAAGGGAAGGTAGTCCACACAGAAGGGGTCTCACTCCCAGAAGGAACAATAGCAGACAATGACAGCTACAAGTACCTTGGTATCCCACAAACAAATGGCAACCTTGAAGAAGAAACAAAGACAGCAGCCACAGCCAAATACCTCAGACGAGTAAGGCAAGTCCTAAGGAGTCAGCTCAATGGCAAGAACAAGACCCAGGCAATAAACAGCTACGCCCTGCCAGTAATCAGATACCCAGCAGGAATCATAAACTGGCCAAAGGAGGAGATACAGACCACAGATGTTAAGACATGAAAGCTGCTGATCAAGACTGTGCGTGAGCTGTAAGAATGGAGGCTGAGGACTACTAAGTGTGAGAGCCACTGTCCAGGGTGAAACATCCAAGGTCCATTAGTACATCAAGGACAAAGCCCCAACAGATGACGTGCTCAATGAATGTCTCAGGCAGTGGAGCGCAGGGGAAGAGGTGCTGGAGAAACCATCATGGAAGGACAAGCCCCTGCACGGGATGTACCACCGGAACATAACTGAAGTGGCTGATATCAAGAAATCCTACCAATGGCTTGAGAAAGCTGGACTGATGGACAGCGCAGACGCACTCATCCTGGCTGCACAGGCGCAGGCCTTGAGTACCAGAGCAATAGAGGCCCAGATCTACAACACCAGACAAGACCCAAGGTGTAGGCTGTGCAAAGAGGCCCCTGAGACAATCCAGCACATAACTGCAGGGTGTAAGATGCTGCAGGGAAAACATACATGGAGCGGCATAACCAAATGATGGGCATAGTGTACAGAAACATCTGTGCAGAGTACGAACTGGAAACTCCAAGATCAAGGTGGGAAACACCTCCAAAGGTAGTGGAGAATGATTGAGCCAAGATCCTGTGGGACTTCCAGATACAGACTCGACATTGTGGTGGTGGATAAACAACAGAGCAAAGCCGTTGTGGTGGACACTGCAGTACCAAGTGATGGGAACATCAGGAAAAAGGAACATGAGAAACTAGAGAAATACCAGGGGCTCAAAGAAGAGCTGGAAAAGGCCTGGAAGGTGAAGGCAACAGTGGTGCCCATGGTCATCGGAGCACTCGGGGCAGTGACCCCCAAACTGGAGGAGTCACTACAACAGGAAAAACATCAGACATCTCAGTCCAGAAAAGTGAAGTGCAGAAGGGATCTCTCTCTCTCTCTCTCTCTCTCTCTCTCTCTCTCGCTCTCTCTCTCTCTCTCTCTCTCTCTCTCTCTCTATATATATATATATATATATATATATATATATATATATATATATAGAGAGAGAGAGAGAGAGAGAGATATATATGGGGAAAATACTGCTCAAGTAAGAGTAACATATTTAGGCTTTGTTTTCTGGCTTTAAAGATTTATTTGACAAGACAGCTGTAAAGGGAAGCCCATGATATTCGGTCCCAGTGTGTCCCCTGTCTCCTGCTGCTTTGTGCCTCAATCTTGGACAACAGAATAGATATGAGCTCCAAGGACTGAACCTCCCGTCACCTCCCTCATCTGGTCCCAGACTAAAGTGATAGTGCTGTTATCATTTAGCCACGTTCCCTCAGTCCCTCTTCTGCTCTGGCACCAAAACCACCTCTTTTCAAATGGGTTATCAAAGTCAGATGAGAAGGAACCACCCTGCTCTTAGCCAGTGCGAGCCATCTGTGCTGACAGCTGGATCAGTACTGTCTAGTCAGATGATGCAATACAGAGGTCTCCAATGGCAACATAATAAAACTAACAATTCTAGACGTAACTAATACTAAAGTGAGGATAGAAGTAGCAGTAGTAAAATCACTATAGTTGCAGTACTACTAGTAATAAACAATGTACTTTCTACTTATGATGTTACATCTACTTAGGGACACAAATTAAAATAACTTGGATAAATGTTAAATTGTTATTACATTTTCAATGCATTTGTATAAAAATGAAAATCCACATTCAATTCACAGTGCACATACACAGTAATCCTCTACAGAGGATGTTACAATACTTAACTATACATTTTTGACAACAAAGCTGCAAATGTACCTAGTTTACACTAAAATTGCCAAAAGACGACTATGAACACTATTCAAACACCACATGCACAGTGTAGAAAAAAGCTCAGTGTTTAGTTCCACTTTAAATGAGCATACAAAAATAGTGACTAACAAATTGTAATGCTGCAATTAAAAGTGTCCAGGCTTCAGTGGCCTCTGGAATTTCAAGTTATTGGTGACATCACACAAGACTGCCTTTATTACAGCCAGGTGTTTTTCATTAGAAACACCTGGCTGCATGGGCGGAGTTTGAAGTGCGGATACATGGTAGACTAATCACAATGTTCCTTACTTCTCCCCCCTCACTCTCCCCTTTAGTCCTCCAGGTACTGCCCTGTTTAGCAGCTCTATCTGCAATGTGGTTGTGAGCGGAGTTCATGTGTTTAGTTCGACTTTAACTTATTGAAGCATTGCACATTTGTTAGTCAGTATTTTTATGTTATCTGCAACTTTTCAGCCCTAGTTTTACTTGAACAATATTATTTTGCACATAGGGTGGGTTATGTAATGCAGAATGCAAAATAATGTCGTATTTTGACAGTCGTAATGGTTATATGGACCCCAAGACTATGTCCTTGTTCAATCAAAAGGTTAAGAGAAAAAACTATTTCAGTAACCCACTTTTTAGTTTGAAAATAATCTCTATTTAGAAGTGATCATTAAATTGGCTTATCGTTCAATATATCACTCAATATTTATCATGTGTACTTTAGTAGTAGTAGTGGGGAGGCTTTTATAAAATAAATAACTTGTATGGCTAATTATTAGTTCATTGTACTATTTATTTGCTGCAGCTCAGGTTTTTTAATGATACTGTCAATTTAAAATTAAGTTTAACAGGATTTTCAAGTACTTCAACTTAAACTTTTATTTAGTTTATAGCAATATTTCTCTCTATATCGTGCTTCAAAAATTGTTATTGTGACAGGCCTGCCTTCAGTCACCTGATTTCAACTTTCATTTGGCCGATAATGTACGTTTAAAGTCTCAATGTACAATATAAATAAAAATTCAAAAATGAATCACAGACTGTTTGACATAATTGTTAGCTGCAGTCAGAGCAGACACCACAGCTGTTTCATCCAAGTGCTCCTAGACTTCACACCGCATCATTCCTAAAAAGAGTGAAATTTAAGGAGGAAAATTCCGAATGATAATAAAAGTGCAGCGTGTAAATCCACATGTAAGCTGTGTGTGATCCCGACTTGGAGCGCTGCCCTCAGAGCAACTCACACTGTCTGTCACTGTGGACCTACACAACTGAGTGAAGAGACCCGACCGCTCTGATTCAGACTCTCCACCTCTGCGACTTCTGATTTTATTTTCAACATCTGCAAATTCTATAAAACCACGGAAACCTTTTAGGCTACGATGCGTTTGTATTTTACATCAACTCTTTGTAACTTCATTGTGGCTGGCCAAAACTGCAAATTTAGCTGCATACCAGACAAGTATTTACCCATACTAAAGGTCATGTAAAAAACACCACCACGATACGGCAAGTCACTCAGGGGAAAAAATAAAAAAGTGTAACTGCATTTGACCAATTACTGTTAGATTCACTGCCCTTGTCACCCTACAGCTGTCTTTTGTGACTTCTTGAGTAACAAAAGAAGTGCTCAATTTTGTTACTTAAGTAAAAGTACAAATACCGGAGCGAGTAAGTAAAAGTAAAAGTATCACATGAAAAATCTAAATCTAATCTAAGTATAAGTATTAAAGTGTCTGTTTAAAAATGTACTTTAAGAGTAACAAATATTTCACACATATTTTGAGGTCTTATAA
Organism: Periophthalmus magnuspinnatus; assembly: GCF_009829125.3. NCBI lineage: Eukaryota > Metazoa > Chordata > Actinopteri > Gobiiformes > Gobiidae > Periophthalmus > Periophthalmus magnuspinnatus. Next base: position 6,030,205 of record NC_047149.1, read on the forward strand.
AGCTTCAAATGTATTGATTTCGATAAAGATTTGTGCTGAATTTTGTTCAACAGAAATAAGTGCATCAGTACTTTTTAACCTGTTTTGTTTATTTGTATATTTTTGTTGTTCAAATTATGAACATGTTAAAAATAAACCAATAAAAAATACTTTTGAGTTTTGTTCAAAAATTTAGTGGAGTAGAAAGTACAGATACCAGCTCTCAAATGTAGTGAAGTAAAATCTTTAAAATCTACTTAAATAAACTACAGATACCTACAATGTATACTTAGGTACAGTACTTTACTACTTTTACTTTGTTACATTCCACCACTGACCATATTAATAACTTTTAGCATGCTGTTTACTTAGCGTGTTGCAATAATGATCACAGAGCAGCAACAGTCAACTAGATCCATGAAACAATGCAAAACATTTCATACAAACTATATTAAGTCTGTAAATGTGATAAGACGCCATTTTGAGACACTTGAAAATGAGTAGTCATGTTCCTTTAGTAACACATTATCAGATTAGGTTGGGTTCACAACATCCAAGAATCCCTGTAGTTTAAAATGAAGGGGACAGGCTAGAATTCTGTGGTGGACTGTTGTGTTCATATCTCTGTAATTACTGGGCCACATGAAACAAAAACATCTCAGTCTGTTTAAATAAACAAACGGGAATTATTATTATTATTTTTTTCACAATACCTTCAGAACGTGGTGCCCCAAAGATGTGTTTGATGTGAAAGGACTTTAAGACATAAGATTAATATGACAAGTTTGTGGAGTCAATCCTAAACAAATAATGATTCAGTATTTGTTGATCATAAGTTTTGGACATTTTTCTAACAACAGAGAATCTCCCATAGAGTTACACTGGCCTTTACCTCCATTTGAAATTGTATCATCAAATTCTAAAACATGAATCCTACTTATTATCAGATTAGGCAGATTAGGATAGGGTAGAGTACCAAGAGTTGTACTCAAGTAAGAGTAACGTCACTTCAAAATATTCTGTACACTATATAAAAATATACATGCACTTTTTTTTCTCACATGAATTTAAACAAAACTTTTCTGTTTATAAATAAATAAAGATTACCAAAATTATTTCTACTTGCTAAATGCCAGAATAATGAGAAAAGACAATTTTTCATTACTTTCTTCAAAGTCAGAAGTTTACATACAGTAAGATTACTATGACTTTAAACAATTTGGGAAAACCCATATAATGATTAGAGACACACCTGTAGATGTATTTGAAGCACACCTGAAACACACCGCATCTTTGTGTAACATCATGGGAAAGTCAAAAGAAATCAGCCAAGATATCAGGAAGAGAACTGTGGACCGCACAAGTCTGGTTCATCCTTGGGCGCAATTTGCAGATGCCTGAAGATGCCACGTTCATCTGTTCAAACTATTATACACAAGTATAAAGACCATGGGACTGTCCAGCCGTCACACCGCTCAGGAAGGAGACGAGTTCTGTGTCCCAGAAATTAATATGTTTTGATCTGAAATGTGCAGATCAACCCAAGAAAAAAAGCAAAAGACCTTGTGAAGATGTTGAGTGAAGCTGGTGAGAGTGTGTCATTATCCACAGTGAAAGGACTACTGTACCAACATGGGCCAAAAGGACACTCTGCAGGAAGAAGACATTACTCCAAAAGAAACATAAAAAAAGCCAGATTACAGTTTGCAAATGCACACATGGACAAAGACATTCATTTTTGGGACATGTTCTGTGATCTAACAAAACTAAAATTGAACTGTTTGGCCATAATGAGCATTGTTACATTTGGAGGAAAAAGGTGGAAGCTTGCAAGCCCGAGAACACCATCCCAACTGTGAAATATAGGAGTTGTGGGGTTGTTGTGCTGCAGGAGGCACTGGTCCACTTTCACAAAATAGATGGCATCATGAGGAAAGAACATTATGTGGAAATACTGAAGCAACATCTCAAGACATCAGCCAGGAAGTTAAAACTTGGGTGAACATGGGTCTTCCAAATGGACAATAACCCAAAACACACTGCCAAACTGGTTACAAAATGGCTTAAGGATAACATCCAATGTTTCAGAGTAGCCTTCACAAAGCCCTGATCTCAATCCTGCTGAAAATTGGGCACACCCGAAAAGGCATGTGCGAACAAGGCGGCCTACAAACTCAGCTCAGTTACACCAGTTCTGTCAGGAGGAAAGGGCCAAAATTCCTGCCTATTGTGAGAAGCTTAAAGAAATCATCCCCTCATTATTCTGGCATTTAGCAAATAGAAATAATTTTTGCTAATCCTAATTGACCTAAAACAGGAAAAATTTAGTGTGATTTGTCAGAAAAAAGCATATGTGTCTTTTATAGTGTATGTAAACTTCTGGTTTCAGCTGTATTATTAAGTACAAGTACAACGAAGTGGTTCAAGAAATGACTCATCTTATTGTAATGTGATGGTGCTCTGAAGGGGGAGTGACTTAGCACAAGGAGCAAAGGGAGAGGAGACTCCTAAGTGAAACTCATAAAACATGTTAATCTGTTATTTTCGGGAAATATAACATTTAACAATAAAAGCTAACATGTTGATATAAATATGTCATGTGTTAGCAGTTAATACCTCACAGAAATAAAATACCCCTTTCTTTAAAAGTTACTCCAATAAATGTAACTGAGTAAATGTGTGTACTGCCCACCTCTGCCCGCGGTCTGTCTGAGTATAAACACATTTGGTTTTGATCTGGTACCTCTCCTCTGACACGGTGCATAGTTTGGCACAGGTCAGAGAGCCGCTGACCACAGGATTCTCCCTCTGCTCTGTCTGTTCCTGGAAGCTAGTCATCGGAGGTGCAGCAGGCTAGCCTCCAACCACACACACATACCACGGGCCCAAATCATCAGGCAGTATAATGGGTAGGGATCAGAAATGATATTATTCTAAATGCACTTGGACGCTTGAAATTCAACTGGGCAACATTTAGCGCAACTAGTAGCTTGCAGTTTCCACAAGGATAATCCAAATATTAGCTTCTTGAATAATTTTAAAAGCAGAAATTGGAGCAAAATAACTGACAGGATTTTAAGAGCAAGTATTGTAATGTTATACTTATTGGAAATGTTGTGCTCAAGCCAAATAGTTTTATAAAGCAGTGGTTCTTAAAGTGGGGTGTGGGGAACAGGCCTGGGCATCCCTGGGCCATGTGTTGGGGGTCTCAGTTAATCATTATGTAAATACTACAATTTCTTATGACACACAATCCCAAACACATATTGTTTTTGATGAAAATAATAAACACAACAAAATAAGGACTATGAGAAATTGATCTTTCAACCAAATCTGGTTTTACTTTTGAATTTTAGTGTGATGCCATTGTGGAGAACAAAAGGGGTCCTTGGTATATTTTCATACCGACAAGGAGACCCCAGCCTCAAAAAATTTGAGAATCCCTGTTACATAACATAACAGGTATTTTCATACACATTTCGTTATTTTTTATCTTTAGGGACCTAGGTTGGGAACAACAGACATTTTTGTGCATGTTTTTGAGGGTCTGAGAATTGAACCTGCAAGGCCTGCAATCAAACATTTTGTATTAGTCATTTAATGAGTACTCTGATCGCAAAGTCGCAGAACTTGCCTGAAAATAGTAATCAGACAAGCATTTTTTTCCCCAAAATGGTGCAGCCATAGTGTTCCTTCTGCTCCTGATTCCCAAACTTTCAGCAGTGTTAATGAAGTACTTGGAGTAAATGTGCACAGTCCCATAGCTGGCTGAGGTACAACACAAACATACCTGCGCCAATGGGAAGAGTGACTCACACAGTGTTTTCTCATAGAGGCACTCAGAATGTGAGGGAACGTTGGACAGGCGCCCCGGGACATCAGACCAGGGAGGCCTTCTTGTGTATTCATATTTCACCTGACAGCGGCTCATATCTGAAGTCCACTGATGCACACAGAACTACACTGTTACATGTACAGCTGTTGGGCCAGGTGTGAGGAGAGGGAGGGAGGAGAGGGAGGGAGGAGAGGGAGGGAGGAGGAGGAGAGGGGGAAGGAGGAGAGGGGGAAGGAGGGGGAGGGGTTTACCTGCCGAGTTGACAGGTGCAGCGCTCAGAACAGCAAAGCCATCCAGGTTCAGCCAATCTGGATCTGCAAAAGACAGAAAAGGTTATCAGGATTAATACCTAATTAATAACTAAATTAATAAATAGAGTAATATATTAGTATTTTAAAGAAGCACTATGTAACCTTTTTGATGTAAAGTTTAATGTTATACTGTGGAACGTTCCAAGTGGATCCAGTACCAAAGAAGTTACATAGAGCACCTTAAATGAATGTAATCTGTACTTAAAAAATTACTTTTTATGTCATGCAGAAGAAGAAATCAGCTCAAAGTTTTGTGAATTGTTAAGTTTTGTCTCCCACAAAAAATAGAAGTACCAAAGACTTGGAATAATTCAGCTGCATGAATTATTCAACTCTGTCCAGTTGAATGTATTGAAAAAATATTGTGAAATTTGAATAGCAATTTTTGTCAGGAAAATTGCAATCTGATAATTAACGGTCCAGCCCTGACTCCCGGAGCTAAGGACAAGCCTGTGAAATACTTTAAGCTTCCAACTTCCAGCCTACAAACTGAGAATGTACTTTAGATTGTACATGTAACCGTCCATAAGAAGATAAACAAATATAACGTGCTGCTCTGGCGAATAACTGATAACAGCTGTAAACTAAAGTAAAAACCACAAATTCAATTTTCATGTTTGTAGAAATAATAACACAACATGTATTTATTTGAGATATACAAAATACTTAGTTATTATGTAAACCTACAGCCATATAACACTTGTCTATTTCTGTTGTTCCTCATGGTTCTATACAAAAACTAAGACTAATCTGAGGCACTGAGGACAATGACACCACACAGTCCAAGTCAAATATCTGACATTTTAAAAAATCTCTATTGATGAAACAAAAGTGAATGTAAATAAAATCACTCCCATTGTTCTATTTAATAATTTTGCTGATCCAAAGAAAACATTCAGTTTTTTTTTTTACTTAAAGGTACAATACGTAAGTTTCTGGAGGCAGCATATCACCTGCATGATTCTGTGGAAATATTATTGTAGTACAATTAAATTACATAACTTGGAAAATATCCAAACTCGGCCAAACATATCGGCCCAAAAACATCGACAGAGCTTCTCGGCCATCGATTGCTCTAGATTCTAAAGAATCAGTATCAGCATTGCCCATAAAAAAAACCAAAAACATACTGGTCGATCTCTAGAAAGAAGTATGAGGACGCCCTCCTCCAGGCCAAATAAGAGTCAGGTTTGTGGAGATGCAAGTCCAGTCACAGTAAGGATGTATGTTTGTAACAACCAACATGAAAAACATGCGTTTGTTTTCATCTATTTTTTGGCTAAAAAAATACATACAGTGGCTTTAATCTACTAAAATATTTACGACAAATTACAACAAAACATTAATCTTGAAGAAAATGTACATAATTACACAATAAACTCAACAGTCAACATTTGCTTTTTTAGAGCAGAGGTTTAAAATAGAAATGTGTGATGTGTGTGTAAATGCATATGGACTGACCTGCCCTCACTCACTTCTAAAACTCTTCAGAGTGTGCTCCTTTTGGTCAGACTGGATGTTGTAAAGCCTGTGCGCTGTTATTTATGACGCCTGCTGCTCTCATGCTGATTTGTACAGCAGACAGCACCAGAGACACAGCTAGGCCAAGCGATTTATGAGCAAATAGAACAACCACAACAACTGTAAACACCATCCACTTATCCAACTGCGAGATGCACTTTTAATTACAGCCAGTGGTAAACATGTAAGACACAATGGTGGTGTCACAGCTCGGCAGCAGACGCATTGTACCACAGCGGGACCACAACACAAGGGATAGTAAGGAATAGTGGGCTGGAGTTTGGAGTTTGGAAGTGGAAAAGAAGAGGGGTTGGCGCATAGAAGTATGGAGCTCTGGCCGACGCCAAGGACAGAGGAAAAATGGAAGGATGACAAAAAAAGAGAATAAGGCTAAGTCAACACTGCAAACTCTGTGTATAGATGAATACAGAGTGAGCTGAAGTTTTTTTTACAGTGCAGCTTTATGGAAGAGCCAATAAACCCATTAAGACTTAAATAACAAATCCTTCAGTCTGAAATAATGAGGTCTACAGATATTTCCACTTGGATGATATGAATACGACTGCTAAATTAATCATGAACAAATTAATATTTAGCTGATGTAATAATCACCTAGTTCTCCATAGGATAGCTTCTTCACCAGCTACTTGAAAAACAAAGTGCTTTTGGAGCATCATAATAATTCAGCACAATGAGTTAATAATTGCTTTTCACAACTCTGAGACCAAAATGGAGCTTTGCCTTGACAGTAAAGCTAATAACTAGCATGCTAATACACACGTCCTGATTATGGGACAATAAAACACTTAGGGCTTATTTTGACCTCAAGAGCTGCTTATACAATCTAGCAAGACAAATATTTCTCAGATACATGGAAAAAATACAAATATTTCAAACTTGATTGTGATTCTAAAGAAGACACTCAATATGAGATATAGATAGATTTGTTGAATGCCATATTGTAGAACATTTCAGGCAATGCAATAACATGTCTGCAGGGACAAGCAGTTAGCCGTCCCTGCTCCAAAAGTTACATGCTACACCTGTAAAAATCAACACTATAACTCGATACTTGAATATAAAACAGCTGTGAAAAGTTCATGGAAAATTAGAATAATTAGAAATAATTGTTGGAGAGGGATCAAATACATGTTCCAAGACTTTCTGAGCACTGGAAACCTCCTCAGAAAAGACACACGTTCCACATTGTATTTCTTCTCAAAACGATCAATCAAGCTTCACACCAGTTTAGATTTTGGCAAATGTGGATCAAAACAAATCCAAGAGTGAAGTAACCCTGCCCCCACAGGACTCCACAAGGCTGCATACAGCTGTCCACTTCACGTCCACATCACGTCCACATCATGTCCACATCATGTCCACCTCACAGCCCCATCAGCTCCTGGCTCTGGCTCAACTGGTTTAACACTGTCCAGGGCACTCATGTTCTAGCTCTCTCACCATTTGTTTGGTCAATGCTTTTTCTTGAGGTGAAGAAAAGTTTCTCACCAAAATCAACTCTTAAAATGTGTCACCATGATTAGTCAGGGTTTCTGCCCAGATGAACAGACAATATTGCTTTGTGTATTGGGAAAGGGCAATATGTTGGTGGCAATATTAGTATCGGGAAAGCTTCCCCAGTCTCTGTGTGTCCATTCTCAGACTGTCCCCAGAGAAATTTAACTGTAGGTTTACGTCATCAAAAAAGGACAGCACATTATATCTGTAATAAAAAGTTTTGTACAAAACTATAACTTTGCTTTAATTTATGGGCCTTGCTATAATTTATCTGCTAATGTCGGTTGTCGCCCACAACAGCAAGACTCACAATACAAGGTGGATGATGTGACAACATTAGACAAACAAACCCGCACATGCCCTTGTACATTTAAACACACTATTAAAGCAGAAATTGTATATGAAAAGGACATACAGGTTTTGTCCTTTGTGATGTGTCACAATCTATTTTAGTAACTGTGAAAAGCGTTATATGAGATTATACAAACAAGTCCCTCAAAATGCAACTTTGAGTAAGATAATGTTGAGGTAATGTCATTATAACATGGATAAAAACTCACTTTAAGTTCTGTGGCAAATTCAAATATTTACAATTAAATATCATAATTCATAAAGCAATGCAACTGCAACTTGTGCACATTACATTCAGTACTCTTTGCCATCGGCCTAGGACAGACCCCAATAAAAACACTTGTAATGTTCTTACCCACATCCTCAAACAGGTTAGGCTTACTGCCCTTGTCCCACTTGGTGAAGCGGTGAGATCGTCCTGGCCTGGAGGGGAGCACAAAGCGGTCCACTGGGGTCCCGTCCAGCAGTATGGAGGACTCCCAGCCCGCTCTCAGACTCTTGTCCACAGGTGCAGGCTTCTTCTGAGGCTTGTCCGCTGCAAAACAACAGTCTGGGTCATTTCACAAAGGAGGGAGGGAGATTAATGGATGGACAGATGTTAGAGATGTCAATATATAGGTCCTGTCGCAATACCCACAGTACACACTTCAATGAAGTGTACTTTTTCTGAAAGTCCAAGGGCATGAGTGCACAAGCACAGAGGTGAAAAGAGAGAAATGGGACAGTCCGCATTTCATGTGACTCGAGTAGTGACCAATTCTTCCCACTGTGTCCAGTTAGCTCGCAGCTAAGTTGCTAATAAATTGCTATTAGCATAAGAGCTGAGCTGTTTTAAACAACAAGTGTGCAAGTATGAGTATTGGGACAGGCCCATATATTATGTTTTTTTTTTTTTTTCCATATTCGGTGTATTCGGATAAAGATTTAGGTCCTTCTAAATCTGAGCCTTTTTTCAGTATCGATAGCTGCTTAAAAACAATCTAGTTTCAATACTAATTTTAGTATCAATTACTAATAATAATAATAATAATGTATAGCATTTATATAGCACCTTAAATTCCCATTTTCCTTTCATATTTAAACTGTTAAAGCTACACTAGCATCAAATAAGTCCAATATAGGCATCCACAGCACATTTTACAGAAGTAAAACAGGTTTTGCACATTAGCATTTCAGACTACTGTTCACACCCCGAGGTCTCCATTTCAAGGCAAATACACTTGATTTATTATACTTGGCAAAAACTCCAGTTGGCGTTGGTCAAATATAAACTTACAAGAGAGGCAGCGCTTGAAAAATGTGAACTCATCTTCAGCTCACATAAATAAATGGGGGTCTGGTTTGACATTCAAAGTTTAGTATTGAACAAACGAAAACAGCTCTGTTTTGGATATCTGCATGTGTTTGAAAGATTGTTTGTAGCTTAAAGATGATATATTGTGCTTTCTCTGTAGTTACAATCTTTGGGTCTTTATTTTAAATTTTGGACATTTTAAGTCACAATACTGAATGTTAGCGATCTGAATAAGGGTTGTGCAATTTAACAAAAATATATATTACAATATACTAGGAGCCAGATCATGATTTAGATTTTATCATTTGATTTTATCTGAGTATCTTTTATACAGCCTTTAGGTGACTAAAGCTAAAGCTATCTGTTGTTTCTGAAAGTTTACACTTCACTGTGATTGGTTAAATCTATCTGTCACTCACTCAGAGCATGATGGAAGCTGATCGATAGGAGGAGTGTGTGATGGGAAATGTGTTTTTACCATAGAGTTGCATTAAACAAAAATCATGGAATCACATATCACAAAAATATTGTCACAGGGACGACATCACAATTAGATTTTTTTCACCGGCTTCTCTGAATTGAGATCTACACAATATCAGTCTGGAATGCCTCTCATTAAAAAAAAAAAATACTGGGAAAAGACAGAATGCAGAGACAAATATTTGAATCTGGTTGGTCAAAGCAACACAACAGTGGAACGAGCTGAGAAACCAAACTTGTTAAATCCAGTTGAGAGAAAAGCCCAAACATCTTTCCCTCCACAAATGCACAAATCGCTTCCCTCTGCACATTTTTTACAAACAATATATTCCTGTGAGTTGGTGAAATCACAACGCTTTCACAAACCCTTTGGTACATTGTTAATATTCACCATGTATTCATTTTCAGACTTATACATTGCTTTAGAAGAAGTGAAACTGGGGTGGACTGCACAAGCTCAGCCAATCAAACCTCTGAATGTTTTCAGCACTTACTTCTGGGTAGACGAGAAATAAAAATACTTTATTATTAGCTGCAGACAGTATGCAGTGGTTTCACTTTGTCACGCTGCTGCTTTTACAATATACTCTCAAACTTCCTACTGTTAAAAGACTGAGGCACTAAACCTCCAGGATGAATTTAACAAACCCAAAATTATCCTTTTAGCTTCTAGCAAGAAACTATTTAACAGCCCAGCATGACAACCATTAGAACATGCAATTACATACACATAAGCACTGTCATTATCACCTAATGATGCTCTCACTGAAGAACAAGCTCAAATTGTCTGATGCCATGAACACACTCTGCTCCAGTACTTTACAGACCTGTAGTCTCAGTCTGAACACTGCTGTTATCTCCCCTAGTTCAGATGGACATGAGTGAAGTGGATTAGCCAATAAAAAACACTACGTAACAAATACAAGTATAGCTTATGAAAGAATAAAGAGAAAAGAAAAAACATAGGGCATTTCTGCAAATCAACAAGTCAATGAGGGAAGCATCAAACTCTGTGCAGTCTGAGGAGAGTAACAGTCCTCAGGGTGAAGGCTCACACTTTGTAAAATCACTCAGGTTGTAATTATTTTTCCTTTACAAACAAATAAATATCCTGTCTCCATAAGGTCTATGTGTAAAAAACCTGCTAATCCAGGGCCTTCTATAGATCTACGTTTCTCTGTTGTCTAATAGGACAACAAGGAATCTGAACCTAGGAGACAAGGTGTAACCGGTCCTTACACAGCTGCTGTGTCTAAAAAGCTTCAGAAAATTTTCAGACAACATGAAATCCCAGTCTATGTCAAACCTCCAAAACATTTTAAGAGAGAAACTGGTTCATCCAAAAAAAACAAAAAACAAAACAGAGCCACAAACAAAGAAATGTGGTCTACTCCATTCAGTGTAAGACTGCAGTGAGCGGTGCATGGGAGAAACTAAACACTCTGTAAGATGTACGTACGTATGTATGTAAGATGAATGTATCAACATCGTCGAGAGAGCAGCTCGGGACCCCAATCTGCCGTGCATCTCCATCTCAAAGCCACTAACTATTCCTTAGAAGAAACTGAGGTACAAATCTTAGCCAAAGAAAATAAATGGTTTGAGAGGGGAGTTAAAAAGACAATTTTGTGAGGAAAGACAATCCATCTTTGAACAGGAATGGGGGCCTTAGACATCATTGATCTCCTATTGATAACCATCCTCAGACACATACCCATTGAACAGAATCCTCCCTTTATAATGAATCCTTGATTTTAACAAGTAAATATCAAATTACAAAATCATAGTTTTTCAAAATCACTCAGCGCTTCTGTAGTTACAAATAAAATCTTTAATTGATCCAGTAATATCAGCAGTATTTCTCATCTGACCTATCTCAACAACCCGTTCAAAAAACCCTGTCCTTGTTTATGTATGATTTTCTTGCTAAAACATAGTGTCAATGGTGCAGTATTAAGCGGCTGAGCATATCTGTGTTTCTTTAGTGTAGCCCCATTGACACCAGGCTGGCTGTACTTCAGTCCAGAGCCTCCTGGTTCCACTCAGCTTCATCCTGGTGTGACGTTGCAGAGATGTGCCTGACTTGAGATCTGCATTCTGGAAACATCTCTCCAACAAACACACGCTCTTGTGATTAACCCCAATCCTCCACAGTGCAGCACATGGCCCACTGCTCTCCAAGAACTATCTGTGGGAGACACATAAGCTCCTATGTAATGTGTTACACAGGCTGGAACCACTTTTGGACCCTTATTCTATCTGCTGCTACACTGAGAGATGAACTAGGCCAAGATCTGCATTGAGTTAAGGTTAAGGTACACTTTATTGTCTCTGTAGGGAAGTTTGTCCTCTGCATTTAACTTCAATGCTGCTGGGTAGTAATGTCTCAACTCAATTTCGATACTACGGAATAGACTCAATACCAATTACGATACCAAAATGATAAAACAAACACTCTTTCTTTAGACAACAGAACGCAATTTTCAACATCAAATCATAGTACTTTCTTTTATATTACCATATGGCTTTATATCTGTATAATCCCTCAGTGTCCAGTAGGTTCAGAGTGGTCCATGGGTGTGTACTAGTCTGTCTTATCCTTGCTCTGATACAGCTCAAGATCATTCCAAAGATATTCAGGAAAGGTTCATTTCTGACAAGTGAATGTGACTTTTTTAGTATCGATACTTGCTAAAATGAGTTCTAGTTCTAGTACAATATTGTGTTTCAAAATGTCCAAATTATAAAATAATCATTATTTTAAAAAAAATCATAACTAATCCTGTGATAATAAAACTATCATAAACAAAAACTATGAGAAAAACTAAGATTTTTTGTTGACTTAAGCCCAATAATAAAATCTAAACACAAAATAAAAGTGACAAGTGGAGACCAGATAGAGTTTCACTTTTTAGCCCCAGAGTCTCAAACCAGACCACAAACAAACTCAATGTCCAAGAAGCATGTCCAAAAGGCAATGCAGTACAATTTGTTGTAGTTATTTGCTGGTTGATTAAAACTATTATGACCACTACATGGCATCAAAAGGTGGAACAGAGCATTTTGAGATTTGGAGATGTAGACAGACTAATAATAAAGGATTACTGAAACATGTGTGAATGAAATGAAACACAACTCCGGCTATGTTTTTGAGGAGGTAACAACATTTTAACATGGCTTTAAGAATCCATTTTGTGTAATATAGGACCTTAAATACGAAGCTGAAAAGCTAAGGCACTCAAAAATACAAAATAAGTAAGTACAGAATGAGTGTTTTGTTTCATTCCCACATTTTTGAGTAATCCTTTATTATTAGTCTGTCTACATCTCCAATGCTCAAAATACTCTGTTCCACCTTGATGTCATGAAGGTTTATGGACTGTATGTATGGATAAAAAAAATATGAAGAAGCTTTATAAATAACCTACTAGAGACCTTATTAGGTGGGAGCACATGTTTTATATTTCACGAGGAAAGCAGACAATATGCAGGATAACTCAGGGCACAAATGGAGTGAAACAAAACACCACTACAGGAATGGAGGAGGAAATAACTTTATAAACTGGTTAAAAACTAAACCTTGCCTAGTTTGAGCATAAGACTTTCATTATGCAAAACTGAATTTTTAAAGCAATGCCATGATGTTAACTGCAGCAAAAAGTACTTGAAGTAGTTTCATTTACACATTGTCCCATTCCGAATATAAAGAAGTACTTAAAGAGCCTGTACCTGAGTTTTTTCCCTCTTTGCCTTGCCTCAAATAGCCTATACTGATATATTGTATAAGCAGCTCTTGAGGTCTTGAGGTTGGGCTTTGTATTGTCCGATAGTCAGGAAGTGCGTGTTAGCATGCTAGATGTTGTTAGCATTACCCTCACAGCAAAACTCCACTCTGGTCTGAGTTGTGAAAAGTGCTCATGGTAAATGATCACATTTTTATATAGCACTTTTCCACCTTCAAGGCACTCAAAGCACTTTACATCAAGGAGCGCTTGATGTAAAGCAACCTCACCGTGCTTTATGTCAAGTAACCACTCACACATTCACACACACCAGTGTATGCAGACACTGGGGTAGAGGTGGGTGTTACGGCTCCAGGCCTCCAGCTCCTCCTACAGTCATATGTGTTGTCCCTCTTGCTGTACACAAGCTTTGAACCAACAGTCCACTCCTGTGATTGGAGAATTGCCCGCAAACTGGCACCTGATTGGCTCCTGGGCCCTGTGTTGATTGGTGCAACGCACTACAGCGTGCCCACTCCTGGGCCTTCACCTGCAGCTGCCACACCTGAAAAGGACCCTGCCCCTGCCACTCTTGGTTGCTGGGTTCTGTCAGTGAGCATGATGCTGCCTTTGTTCTGTGACTCTCGTGTATTTTTTGTGCCTTTGTAAATTGAGACAGTTGTGGCTTCGACTTGGTTCTGAGACTGGTTTGTGTTTTTGTAATTTGTTTGCTTTTGCTTTGTTAGCTGGATTACTTTAAGTTATACCTTGAACTACTTTGTTAAGAGCCTCTTTATGTTAGTTTTTACTTTAAAATTCATTTTTAATAAATTATAAGTTTAGTTTTACAATTTTCCGTCTTGTTTGTTACTTCCCCTGTCCCTAGTTGAGCAGGGTTGTAACAGTGGGTTAAGCGTTTTGTCCAAGGACACACCGACAGCATCCATTTGTGGGACCTAGAATTGCATCACCAACCTATGGGTCAGTGAATATAACCGCTCTACCAATGATGTTTGTCAAGAGCAGGATTCAAACCTTCAGATCAGTAGACAAATGCTCTACCAACTGAGCTACTAGCACTTATGAACTTGTCACAGTCAATAATTCGGCTGCTCAGATTTCACAAGGCAAGTGAGAATAAATAAAGAGAATAAAGCATAATGAAACATAATGAAACATAATGAAACATAATGAAACATAATGTCCTTCAACAGGCTTGTTTGATGTTGGTGTGGTTTTGAGGGATCAGCACATATACCAGGATCATTTGGTTTCTCAATACTTGTGATTATAATCATAGTAATTAACACAGAAATTAAAGCATTTCAATTAAATTTCAATTCCAAAAAAGTAACCCTATAAATGTAAAGTGATTTTTTGATCTGGCTGTTTATATCCCATTAACTAATTTAGAAAGTTTCAACTATGAGGATTGGTAGATACAGATAAAGTAATTTTTCACAATAAATTCACAAATTCTCACAATAATCGTGACCAAATGCTTTTCAGTGTTCACAAATGTATAAGGAGATGAGAGAGACAGTCAAATTGAGTTAAGTGTGGAAAGTATTAACTATCTGAGGAATGCAAGTGCAAACCCAGAGGCTGGAGTGTCATGTTATGCCATAAATCTGCCCCAGAATCAATTTGAAACCTAGGAAAAGCTATAAATTAGGCTTGTTGAATCTGAGAGCAAATGTAGCACTGATCATCACAGCACAGACATATTAAACTGTTTGATTTTAATACCACCGATACATGACTGCACATTAGAATCTGGTCATGTTACAGTGTTTTCAATAGGGCCTATTTTAGGTTATTTCTATAGTACACTGAACTTTATGAAAAACATTTTTAAACCAAATAAAGATGAAAAATGTGCCTACTAAAGGTTTCTACATAGAGATATTTAGAACTAGTATTATTGATAAAAATCACAAACTGTTTATTCATATTCATTAGTTTAATACATGTTTGAGAGTCGAGAGCCCAGATGATGGCTAGCAGTTATTAAAGGGCCAATTTTACACTATTTTCTGATCTATATTATAATGTTCTTTTCTCATCAAAAACATAGCCGGAGTAGTGTTTTGTTTCATTCACACATGTTTAACACACAAACCCTGCATATATAGCATATAGAGAGTTCTTGTCTTAAACAGAAAACACTCTGTTCCACCTGAGATGTCATGTGGTAATACAGGAAGTGCTCCACTGTGTTTTTACTCCATACATCTTCACAAGAATCATGTGGATATTTTCAGCCCTGAAATTCCAAATCTCTACTGAACAGAAGGTAAAAGGAGCTTGAAAACTACCACTAAATGAAACCATAATTAATAAAATATTACCCAAACGTGTGTGAATGAATCAAAACACAACTCCAGGTCTGTTTTTGAGAATGTAACAGTATTATAACATGGATCACAAGAATACATTTTGTGTAAGATAGGACATTTAGAGTAGTCAGTGATTATTTTAATAGTGGACTTTTCACGATGATTCCAGTTAATCTCTTGCAGCCTCATTTTCAAGCCTCAATAAATGACATTCATTGCATCAGAAATTGGCAGTCAGAAGGCACACATGTTGTACTGAGTCCACAACCAATCCACAACAACCAAAGCTAGCTTGTCCTTTTCAGACCACAGATATGTGACCATACATAGAGCACATGTCTCAGTCTGTAGCCACACACACACATGCAGATGCCTCACAGGTGATGGGGCTAAAGGTTTCTTGTAAAGTGCCTCTCCACCTGCACTCTGGACTTTTACAAGAGACTCCTCTGAACTCTGGGCTCTCACAGCGCACATGTGACCGCACCTTCACCCGGAGCAAGCCACTGGACTGTGCTCCACTGATACTCAAGCCCACTGCATCTCTCTACTGCCTCTGTCCACTGCTCCTGTCCACTGTTCTTGTCCTCTGCCCCTGTCCACTTGTCCACTGCCCCTGTCCTCTGTCCCTGTCCATTTCCCCTGTCCACTGCCCGGGTCAGTAGTTCAGACCAGTCACAGAGCAGTATTGTGGTTTGGACAGAATCCAAAAAGTGAAGTGATCAAACAAACCAAACCAAGCATGTCAACACAAACAGATGTATTTAGTGGACAGGGAAGATGTGCTTTTCTCTCAACTGGATTTAACTAAAGGTTGATTGTTCCGCTGTTGTGATGCTTTGACCAATCACACTCATCATGATGTTCCAATCAATCGAATGTAAGCCAGGTTACCTATCCAAAATCACAAATTTAATATTCATCACAATCCAAATGTCTGAATGATTACATGTATTTTGTCATTTAGTCCACATTTTAGAAATACAGAATACATGTTTATGGATTCATGTTTCTCATTGGGAGCCTGATTGATAAAATATCAAACAATCATAAGAATATCAACATTTACTGACTATTTCCTATTCTCTATTATCACCATCTGAAGGTTTTCCCACCGGTCCTTAGTCCTTGTTTAGATCTTTTATTGCATCAATATAGTTTGTCATAACAGCTGTGAGTTTACAGGTCTTGGCTTTTAGACCTTGAAGAATGTGAGTTGAAAAGCCTCACTGCAGCCTACGTGAGTGAATGGTAAAACCTGATTATATAGGCAGCAGTGATCGTGTCCATCAATCCCTCAGCGTGGACAGGGTCTTTTATAAGACATGTTAGGGCTGTGTTTAAGAGGTCACGCTCAAACAAAAGCACCACTTACAGACATTTTAGAGCTGCTCATTTGAACTATTACAAGCTGTCAGCTTTGGTTTGCACTTGTATTGGCTGTTTTATTACATACAATTTGGCACATTTTTGACTAATGTGTACCACATTTCTGAGGCAAATGAGGTATGAGATAAGTCATATATAAATCTACAAGGTAATTTTGAAATGTCATTGTTTTGAATGTTTAATGTATAATTAATTAGAATGACCTGTTTATCAACTATAAGTAACTGTCTAAAATCTGGAAACATGCAAATTCTGCCATGAGCATTAGTTTCGTTAGCGGGAGTACGTTGATTGTGCTGTGATAGCGCTCTGGGGGGAATGTATTAACATGGAACATGTTAATATGTTCTTTTCAGTGAATATAGCATTTTCAAAACAAAAAGGTAGCTAAAAGGTACCATGGAGCTCTAAATATGTTATGTGTTAGCAGTAAGGGCTGCAATAAGTTAATCAATTAATCACAAATAAACGATTATTGAAAGTTATTATTATTATTAAAGCCAAGACCTATAAACTCACAGCTGTTATTATTAATAGTCAACTAGTTCAGTAATTGAATAATCGATTATGCTGATTTATACATAGGCTCCAAAACATACCATGAGCTGAGAGAAGAGTTGTTATGACTGAGACAGATCAGAAATTACAAACAAATGACACAGGAAATGTTTGTGTCTCTTCTGTCTGTAGATATGTTCCACCAAGATGTCCTCAAGCGGCTTCACTTCAGCTTTATCTGTGTACAATTTAGGAAAAATTGTACAGTCATGAAATCTGAACAACTAATCAATTAATCGAAAGAATAATCACTAGTTTAACTGATTAACAAAATAATTGTTTGTTGCAGCCCTAGTGAGCAGTTAATACGCCAGAGAAGTAGAATACCTCCTCTTTAAAGTCCTTTGGCATTTGTGCTATACTCAACCAAGATAATGTCACAATAATTGTATGGCCCTAGTTGAATACGACCAAAAGTGGAAGCACAATGGCTAGTTGTGAGACTCCTGAGTCACCTGGCCCTTTCTGTGTATAGTTTGCATGTTCTCCCTGTGTCTGGGTGGGTTTCATACTTTCCGATTTCCCCCATCTACACAAAACAAGCACCACAGGTCAAATCCTACAGCTAAGGTGGTCCAGACCAAAACAAGGTCGAGTGCAGAGAACAAATGTCCCTATGGGGAGGTTTAAGTATCTTAAACCTTTAACATAAGGTTGTATGGAAACAAAACACCAATAACATGGTTAAAATAATAACCTGAACTGATTACTGGCCATATCCCATATTTACAATGGAACAATACATTGAATAATTAGGTGGTGAATGGCCAGTATTTTTATAGAAAGTGACACGTAAAGGTGAGCAAATGGGTCTTAATGTACACATGTTTAAACAGTGCATAATGAGGTGTCAAGAACAGAGCTGGAGGAGAGCAAACATAGATCACTTCTCCACTGGTGGCCCTGTACTCCTGTGTGAGAGACTGACAGAAGGCTCATTCACACTGTAGATTTTTCCCTATAGTGTGTGGATGCAGAGCGGCAGGTGTGCTCTGTGTTTACACTATATACAGTGACATCATAACCACCGGGACTGGACTGCCAGCTCTGACAGGCTGCAGGAGAGAGGGCAAAGGGACGAGGGAGAAAGATACTGAGAGAGGAGGAGGGCGGGGGGTAGAGAGAGAGAGAGAGGAGACAGAGAAAGAGGGACGGAGGAAGAGCAGGAGAAAGGGTGAGAGAGAAAGGAAGACAGGGTGAGGGAGGGAGAGAAAAAGTTAGAGAGAAAGAGGGAGAGAGTATAAAGGGATGGAGGGAGAGAGAAAGAGAGAGGGGTGAAAAGAAAGAGGAGGTGACAGAGAGGGAGGGTGAGGTGAGGTGAAAGATGAGGAGAGGAGGGGAGAGAGTAAGAGAGAGATGGAAAGAGAGAGAAAGAGGGAGGAAGAGCGAGAAACAGGAAGGGATGGGTGAAATGAAAGAAGAGGAGCGAAGGGGAGAGAGTGAGAGAGAGGACAAAGAGAGTAAGGGGAGAGACAGTGAGAGAAAGAGAAAGAGTGAGCAAGATGAAAGATGAGGAGGCTGGAGAGCGAGAAGACTGGGTGAAACCGTTTCAGGTGATTAAACCCAATGGAAAATGTTGGTGTTGGGGTTAAAGGCCTCCATGGGGGGAGGGCTGGAGTTAGTTTTGTCTCATAATGGGCGCTGTAGAGGAGGGATGCAGGGATATTCAAAATGTCAACTTCCATATGTATTTACTGTTGAATTGTGGGTAGTGTTACAGCCTAGTGATCATGGCCATGCTTCAAAAGATGAAGACTAAAAAGTATTAGATGCTTGTTTTGTACAGAGTTTGTACAGAATGCACATTTTAAACACATGTAGCACGTTTTAAACAGACATAGAGACTCAAATGTGAACTTCTAAACTAATAGAAGAATCCCATGCATTTCAGAACATGTTTGTAGAGGTCTAAAGTACAGGGTTAGCAACTTTTGTATAAAATAAGACAGGGTATTTTACAGAGGAAACAAAAGCGATTTGTGGTCTTTTGATCTTGATTTAATTGTGATTAATGAAGCTGTCTTAGTATTAAGTACTGAGTTAAGAAAGTAAACCACCATTTTGTAAGTATAAGCTAAAATCTTTTTACTAACAATTACTTCTACCACAGAAGCTACACCCATTGTAAGTTCTTAAATCCCTCATGTGGAAACAACTAGCTTAAATGCTTTAACCACAATAATGAAAATTCTTTCGAACAGAACTGGTGAATAGTAGAATGCAGGCAGACGGTTGCAACATCATTTGCCTTATAGTTTATAGAAGGGCTGGCAGATATTTTTTTCCTCACATTGATTATTGAGTGTTATTAAAGCTAATAAAATGTCCATCCATCCATCCATCCATTTTCTTCCGCTTATCCGGGGCCGAGTCGCGGGGGCAGCAGTCTAAGCAGGGACTCCCAGACTTCCCTCACCCCGGACACGTCCTCCAGCTCTTCCGGTGGGACCCCAAGGCGTTCCCAGGCCAGCCGAGAGACATAGTCCCTCCAGCGTGTCCTGGGTCTTCCCCGGGGCCTCCTCCCGGTGGGACATGCCCAGAACACCTCCCTAGGGAGGCGTCCAGGAGGCATCCTGAGCAGATGCCCGAGCCACCTCAGCTGGTTCCTCTCAACGTGTAGGAGCAGCGGCTCTACTCCGAGCTCCTCCCGTGTGACCGAGCTCCTCACCCTATCCCTAAGGGTGCGCCCGGCCACTCTGCGGAGGAAACCCATTTCAGCCGCTTGTATCCGCGATCTTGTCCTTTCGGTCATTACCCAAAGCTCATGACCATAGGTGAGGGTAGGAACGTAGATTGACCGGTAAATCGAGAGCTTCGCCTTCCGGCTCAGCTCCTTCTTTACCACAACGGACCGATACAGCGACCGCATCACTGCAGACGCTGCACCGATCCGCCTGTCAATCTCACGCTCCATCCTTCCCTCACTCGTGAACAAGACCCTGAGATACTTGAACTCCTCCACTTGGGGCAGAGACTCACCACCCACCCGGAGAGAGCAAACCACCTTTTTCCGGTCGAGAACCATGGCCTCGGATTTGGAGGAGCTGATTCTCATCCCAGCCGCTTCACACTCGGCTGCAAACCGCCCCAGTGCCTGCTGCAGGTCCTGGCTCGAAGAAGCCATCAGGACAACATCATCTGCAAACAGCAGAGATGAAATCCTGTGGTTCCCAAACCAGGCCCCCTCCGGCCCCTGGCTGCGCCTAGAAATTCTGTCCATAAATATAATGAACAGAACCGGTGACAAAGGGCAGCCCTGGCGGAGTCCAACATGCACTGGGAACAGGTCTGACTTACTGCCGGCAATGCGAACACAGCTCCTGCTCCGGTCATACAGGGACCGGACAGCCCTTAGCAAAGAGCCCCGGACCCCATACTCCCAGAGCACCCCCCAAAGGACACCACGAGGGACACGGTCGAATGCCTTCTCCAGATCCACAAAACACATGTGGACTGGTTGGGCATACTCCCATGAACCCTCGAGGACCCGATGGAGAGTATAGAGCTGGTCCAGTGTTCCACGACCAGGACGAAAACCACACTGCTCCTCCTGAATCCGAGGTTCGACTATCGGTCGGATTCTCCTCTCCAGCACCCTGGAATAGACCTTACCGGGAAGGCTGAGGAGTGTGATTCCCCTGTAATTGGAACACACCCTCCGGTCCCCCTTCTTATACAGAGGGACCACCACCCCGGTCTGCCATTCCACAGGTACTGTCCCCGACCGCCACGCGATGTTGCAGAGACGTGTCAGCCAAGACAGTCCCACAACATCCAGAGACTTGAGGTACTCAGGACGGATCTCATCCACCCCCGGAGCCTTGCCACCGAGGAGCTTGCCAACCACCTCAGTGACTTCAGCCAGGGTGATGGACGAGTCCGCCCCTGGGTCCCCAGTTTCTGCTTCCTCCTCGGAAGACGTGACAGTGGGATTGAGGAGATCCTCAAAGTATTCCTTCCACCGCCCGACAACATCCCCAGTCGAGGTCAGCAGCTCTCCACCCGCACTGTAAACAGTGTTGGTGAAGCACTGCTTCCCCCTCCTGAGGCGTCGGACGGTTTGCCAGAATCTCTTTGAGGCCGTCCGATAGTCCTCCTCCATGGCCTCCCCGAACTCCTCCCAACCCCGAGTTTTTGCCTCTGCGACTGCCTGAGCCGCGGCACGCTTGGCCCGCCGGTACTCATCAGCTGCCTCAGGAGTCCCACGAGCCAACAAGGCTCGATAGGACTCCTTCTTCAGCTTGACGGCATCCCTTACTTCCGGTGTCCACCACCGGGTTCGGGGATTGCCGCCGCGACAAGCACCACAGACCTTACGACCACAGCTACGAGCAGCCGCATCAACAATAGAGGTGGAGAACATGGCCCACTCGGAGTCCATGTCTCCAACCTCCCCCGGGATCAGGGAGAAGCTCTCCCGGAGGTGGGAGTTGAAGACCCCCCTGACAGAGGGCTCCGCCAGACGTTCCCAGCAGACCCTCACAATACGCTTGGGCCTGCCAGGTCTGTCCGGCTTCCTCCTCCGCCAGCGGATCCAACTCACTAAAATGTCTTTAAGTGATATTTCCTGAGCATAAATAATACCGCCTTGCCATTGAAAACAAAAGAAAATAGTCAAATGTCTTCCTCCAAAGTCTTCCATCTGCTCCAAACCACAAGCTTTAACTGACAGAGGATTGGCTCTGGACCTCTCCATTAAAAAGACCCAAGCTGATCACTGACCATTAAAAAAGACTGAATCTCCATTAAAATTCTATCAATAGCACAGCCTTAGTTTAAAGATCAAAATCTGAATACAACTGAATATAATACAACAAAATAAAAAGCATAGCCTATTTTAAAGTGGGACTAAAGACCTACACCGCATGCAACCACACTGCAAATAGAGCTGATAAACGGGCAGTACCTGGAGGACTAAAGATAAGAATGAGGGGAATGGAGGGGCGGGGTCTGGAGTTATAAAATATAGAATGATTGGTATAACAGTCATGTAGTGCTTGAAAAAGAAGTGGCCACTGAAGGGAGTTTGCACTAAAGTTGTCAAAAATACCAAAATGCTTTTAATGCTATTAAAACACATTATACAAATGTTAGTGTCAAAAGAAATGGTTTAGTGTTTAGTTCCACTTTACAGAGGGGTATTTTACTTCTTTGGGGTATTAACTGTACCACATAACATATTTAGATCACCATGTTACCTTTTATTGTTTTGAAAAAGCTATGTTTGACAAAAACGACATATTAACATTTTATAACTTTAACTTTTGTTTTTGATGCTCTGAGCCACACCCTCCCCTTGCTCTCTCAACTAAGTTACATCCCCTTCAGAGCGCTATTACAACACAATCAGAGTGCATCCCGCTAATGAAACTACTGCACATTGCATCAGGTTTGTCAAGTTGTTGGGTACAGTTTTGTATCATGCTTTTGTAGATTTATAGAGAATTGTCATGTGGGAGCATGGATGACGTAGACTTGTGGGCGGAGCAGTTAACCATAAGGTTAAAATAGGGCTCTGGAGAGATCGTTAAAATAAATATGTCAACAATGTAAACATGTTTACAAATCAAACATGTACAGAAGACATCTAAAACCTCTTCAGACATGTTCTGGTGAGGAAACATCGTTGTGACATGGTAGACAACATAATACCTCCTCTTTAACTTTGGAGACCAAAGCAGAATAAAGTTTTCTGGCATCTCTTTGCACATTTAACAGTGGTCAAAATCCCAATGCAAAAATCTCCAGACTTCATTGCAGTATGACTATTCCTATAAGTTTGGACTTTCAGGCCTGGAGCTCCAAGCTCAAACCCAACAGTGGAGCAGAGAACTGAAATTCCTCTGGCCTGCGAAGACATGATTCCCTCTTTCCTCTCTCCAACCTTCCAGGAGCACGGAGGAACTTTGGATTTTTTATGATCCAACAACAGTCTCTCTCCTGCGACTACAGACTCCAGCTCTGGGGAGTGACAGGCTGATGACAGACAGAGAGAGAGAGAGAGAGGTAATGGGGCAGATTTACACTTGTCCTCCATAACTACAGTCAGACTAAACACAGGGAAAGCATTAAGGTGTCCCCCCCTGCTCACACAGTTAAGTTAATATATATGTCCAAAAGTGAAAAGGAAATGGAAGAAAAATCCAGCCCACGTGTAGCGAAAAATGCATTTTGACAGCTACTCAAACTTAGAGGTATGGGTTAAAATTTATGGCCAAAGTCAAAGGATTCAAACATGTGATTCAACTGAGAATGAGATGAGTAGAACAAGCTGAGAAATCAAACCTGCTAAATCCAGTTGAGAGAAACGGACAAACATCTTTCCCTTCACAAATGCACAAAGCTCTTCCCCTTCCACAAAATGTTTTTTCTGCTAAAATAGGCTGATGTGTGTCTATCTGTGTCGCCATGTTTGTTTTGGTTGGTTTGGGTGATTCACGTTTGGCTTTCGCCCAAACCACAATGCTGTGCTCTGATAGGTCTGAAGTTGAACCACTGGTTAGCCAGGAAATCACACCAAGGGTCTGCAACCTTTAACAGCAAAAGAGGCCTGTTTCGAACCAAATGAGAGGTAGAACGAGACGAATATTTTAATAGGAGGGGCAATGAGGGATGAACTGAATAATAAAATGACTTTAAAAGTAGGTGTTAGCTGCATTGTAAAGTAAATGTAACATTTTGTATCTATAAACGTGGTGGAGTTTCTGGGGTCTGAGGGTTACTTTTCTGCATTCTGGTGCATTTTATATGTAGGCCCAATTATAACTCAGCAACCTAAAAAATAATCTTTATTCTTACCACTCTCTAGAACATTTTTTTGTCAGATTTGTTTTTTTCAGTGACCCGTGGAAACGAAAGGTCTCATTGGTCACCAATGATTTACAAGTAAAAAAAAATATCTCACCTCAGGTTAAAAGAGTTTGGTGCTTTGCTCATTGATTCTACAGAAATCCACTGTGTTTCAGCCCCCTGTCATATTTTTCTGATACAGATGGACCATGGATGTCCCTGACTGGCTAATCCGCCTGTCAATCATGCCTACTTGAAAATGGGGAGATTCACCGGTGACCAGACTCACATCTTTGTAAAGTATTGAAGAAGTGTGTATTCTGGATCCCAGGTAAGAACATCATAGTAAAATCAGACTAACTTTTGAATTAGTTTAAACACACTGCCTTGTTGTTTTTTGACCCAGCCCTAGGGTTGCTGTGTTAAATAAAGTAAATATCCTTTGGTGCTACAAACACTGTAAAATATGAACTCAATAAAGAACATAGAACAAAATAGCCTAACAAATATTTTTTTCCTTAACATTTTTTTGTCAATCAAAGTGCAAAGACACTTTAAAGAGCCGCATGTGGCTCTTTAGACTGTGGTTGCAGACCCCTGCACCAGGGGGAGCTGGGCCAGATGGATTCTCGAGAGTTCGTGAACTCACAAATATTGTGAGAATTCTTCTTGCTGGCCAGATTTTTGGAGAACTAAAGAAAAGTCTTTGCACTAAAATATGATATTAAGTGCATTGACCATTTCACTAAGAGGCTTAAAAACAGCTCTGTAGTCGGTGTAGAATTTATTTGCATGTCAAGATTGACAGTCCAATCTAAAATAATTCAACCAGAATTATAATGGCGACGCCAATGGCAACTTCCGCAATAAGTGAAACACCAATGAAAGAAAAGCTGCATCAGGACTAAACAAACCTTAACAAACAGTGTTTGCCAATAAGGAAAGACATAAACCCACTTGTGGCTAGACTTGAGCCAACCCTATGAGAAGCTCACAGCCGGTGCTAATGTATGATGTGGTTTATAAATAGAAATTCAAAGTCTGAGACAGAGCTTATATCTGCTGCAGACACATTTGGCTCACTCCCCTCCTCTGGCTTTACGGCTCTGAATATTCTGGATGTTTGACAGTGTCTGGGAAGTGGGATGTTCACTTCTTATATTCACAATGGATTCTGCGAACAGCAAACTTCAAAACCATGTGTGCACGCTCATCCTCCCAGATCAGCCAAATAATGCTTTATGACCCACTGCTTTATCAATTACTTGAAGAACACACATTATGCATTATTGAGGCTTCAATTCCCCTTTAAACATGCTTGTGGTCACCTTGGGAGAAGTTTTTTTTCCACATTTTTTAACTGAAAAAAAAAATGTGTACATTTGGAAAATATACTTTCTTAAATTTTCACCCATTTCCAGTGAGGCATTTAGACGTTGGTTGAAGGTCCCTCTGCTGTCAGCAACAGGAATGAAAGATGGGAAAATAAACAAATCCCCAGTGAATCCTACGCTTTCTTTCTGCACAAATGAAATCACAGAAGGAGTTATGTTTTATGGAGTTAAAAATTGCATAGAAGCCCGAAGTTTGGTCTATGATGCAACAAAACTGACTAAATGTAAGTGCATTTTCTAGTGCTTAGAGAAGATGACATAATAGATTACTAACAACCAACAAGCAAAATACAACTTTACGTATGTTAAAGGACAACTAAAAGGTCAAGTAAATTTTGCATAACATGTGTTCTTTTCAAATGGGTCAGATTATGCAAAATTAACTTTTTTGGACAAAATGTAGGAGTGAGTCCAGTTGACAGATTTTTTTGGCTTTTACTATGGATCAGACCTGGACAACTGAGGGATCACACAGACAACATTGTACCATGTGATAACATTGTTCCTTCACCAAAAACATGCCTGAAGAGGTTTTAGATGTCGTCCATGGATATTTGAGTAATTTAGCAATCTCTCGTGAGCCCTATTCAAACCCTTCGTACTATTAGCCATTTGCTCCTATCCATAGTTCCGATCACCAGCCTATGTCATTCATGCTACCGCATAGCAATTTTCCTTAAATATACAAGAGCAGCATAAAAAACAATATACTACAACTTTGCCCACCTGATGCGCTGTGCAGTAGTTTCATTAGTCGAATACACACCAATTGTGTTTGAAAGGGGATTTGTGCTTTAAATGCTTTAAACCGGGAGTGAGTTAGTGTCAAAAAAACAAAACTGAAGTTGATTAAAAATGAAATTTTCAAACAATAAACTGTAACATGGTGATTGACATATGTTATGAGTTAATACCAGATAGAACTGTAATACTCCTTCTTTAACAACTCTACACAAAACTGTAACCTTTTAAGTCTCAGACAAAAACATGGACTACCGTATTCTTCCATGAAATCCAAATTTGCCATAATAATAATATATAGTAATGCAATTTTAACCAAATAAATGCCTTTTACCATGAGGAAATGTTGCACAATATGCATCCTCTATTGATCTGTGTGCTCAGATGAGGTCATGGTGTAGTGCTGCAGCTGTATTTGCAACTAAAAATTAGCTAGCCAAAATCTATTATGTAATGAATTGTACTGTCTTTAATTCAGGAAAGAACAAGTATTCAACAACATTTTAAATGTCAACTTAGTAAATTAGCAATACTATTAATTGAAGTGGTGTCAGGAGGCTTATGTTATATTGTGACTCTTTAAAAACTTTTGAATGCTAATGCCTTTGTATTTTGCTATTTAAAATGTGTTCAATGGCTTAAAAAAATGGAGAAATGCAAAGTTAGACAAAAGTGTTCAGGACCACTTCTTGGTCATATTGCTAACTTAAACTTTTATATAGAAGAAGACAACCTCAACAAAGGTATACATGAGGGAAAAAGAACTCCAGGTAGATTTAAGAGATCATTAAAAAATGCAGAATTGAAGAAGAAGAATTCAACTATGCAACATGCAACAAGCAGCCTAAACTTCAACCCCATAGTATATCTGCAACTCCAAAGATGGATAAATAGTGCAGTTGCAAATGACAAGGCATCTGGCATAAAAACAAACATAACTACTGGGAATGACTTTTTCAGACATACTTATTACGGACTGCCTTAGTCATTTATTACTAGCCTATTTAACACACTTATTATGTGGTCCAAAATCATAAAAAACAAAAAAAAACTTTTACATAATAAGCACAATAAGGTTAACACAATAGAGCTTAAACGATAAGCTTTCTGCAACATTACTGTGCTAAACCATGGACTAAGTAAGGACCAAACCAAGCAGACTAGTCTAATCCAAACTATAAACTGAGCTAAACCATTTTTCCAGGGTTAAATAATTAAGTAACAAATTGCTACTGCTACAAATATCAAATTGTGTTGAAAAGTTTGAATAAACAACTACAGACCTAAAGATCTTTTTGAGTATTTTAGAAAAGCCATTTTTGTGGCCAATATTTCCTATGAAGTGAGATGCCCTTAATAACGTTGTAATTAAGCAACCACTTATTTAGCATTTGCAAGCTCCAAATCACTATAGAAAACTTTAACATCAACAGGTGCTATCTGGAAAGCAGCACGGAGGTCAAGACAGTCTGTTGGATGCTGTTTCGAGTGATAAACTGACAATGCATGCACCTGCTCCGGATACTAAAAGCGTATAAAAAGTAAAACAAACTTTACCTGAGAAGCCAAATCCAGGTGTGCAGAGCGTCACAAAGAGCGCCAAAAACGTCCTGCACGCGCTCACAGCCATAGTGAGTGTGGCGCGCGACTGCAGAGGGGCACGAGGACGCAGGGAGAGGCGGGAGGCTGCGGGGTAGAGGGCGGGAAACCACAGCAGCGCGTGCAGTTATGGAGCTCCAGTAGACAAGAAGACAGCCCTCTGCTCCCTCTGCTCCTTCAGCCTCTGTGTGTGTCTGCAGAGAGGAGAGAGAAGACTGCAAAAACAAAAAAAGAAAAAAAATGATACAACTTTATGTTAAGTTATTTGTGGACGTAAGTTTTGTCGACTAATACAACGCAACACTATCTTCTTATAACACTGACTTCTAGCTAATTGAACTTTACTTTATTTAACAAAATTTATCTGGAATTGTGGTGTTTTAATTCAGTCTAAATTAAATTAGTTAGCCTAGCATGTTTTTATTTTATTTTTTTATTTTTTTTAAAGGTATTCATTGTGTAAAAGTTGTGGAGGTAAGTTTTGTCGTCAATAGCAACACAATGCACGTGCTACATTTGGCTAGTAACTGCAGTCCAGTCTCTAAATGCCTCTAAAAGTATCAAAAACGGAACAAATTTTATTTCAAAATACTGATCACATACTTCTTGCTAGAACATATTTGTTTATTCAACACATTTTCCCTGGAATACTGGTGTTTTGTTTCAGTGTGCACTACATCTGTTGGCCTAGCATCTTTACATCCATTTCAATCTGTGTGTAAGTGTGTACATCTGTTTCAGGCTTACTTGACAAATATCTGTCGACAAAATTCCCAAAATGTTTGATCAAAATTGTGGCAAGAGAAAATATAAATTGTCTTAGTTTTGGCTTTTAAAAGGAGAAAACTTGGGAAAGGCAAACCACAGTGTCCCGAGAGCTAAAAGTGAACGTCAAAGGCGTAACCTGCTATAAGCTCTGCAACTAACAGAGCCAAAAAGATTAATACGAACGATTTATACTTTACACTGTAAAGTATAAAGTGCTGTATACTTTACAGTGTAATACTGTACACTGTATACTTTAAAGTACTGTAAAGTTTACAGTACCATCTAATAATAAAAAAGTATAACAAATAAAAATTACAACAACTAAAATAAGAATCAAATAAGTTGTAAACTTAACTAAGTGTTCAGAGTTTCAAAAGTACTCCATGTTGAATCCTACTTTATTCTAACTCAAAACAACAAACCTGTCCATTGCTCTGATTTCTCGTGTTCTTGTGTTCAGGTCCTAATGGCTGGACATTCTCCAGACTACAGTCCACTGTGGCCGGCAGCAGCTGCAGGTGTGACAGGGCCAGTGAACTCACCGGACCAGCGCTTCAGCGGGTAGGACACTAGAGGGCGCTACCACCCACAGATTTACAATGAGGTAAGACGTTTGTCCAGGCGAATAAATTTAAATAGAATATAATATAACAGAATGCCGGGGTTTTCAACTATGGGAAATAGTATTTTGTATTATATTAAAGTATTTTATAAAATATTTGTCCCTTTTCACACTATTTCACAGTAAATTTCAATTCAATACTATAATTTTATAATAATATAATTCATATATTAATATTCATTTATTTCATTTATTTTTCATTGACTTTACTTTACTTTAAATCAAAGCACTTAACTTGATTTCCTTGTTCTTTATTCACACTACTAAAAGTGGTTAACATTATATTCTTAGTGTCCATAAACTATAAATTACATTTTTTTTTGTAGTTTTCAGGTATGTTGCCTATATGAGGCCACAGGTATGTATAACAGTTTGGAAGCATTTAAATCACACAAGTTGATAATGTAGAACATGACTGTAACTGAATTCTCATTACTGATCCAATCTCAATGTTAATGAGATTTCAATACTCTGGTCCTCCTTATCAAGTTTTTATGCAAAACAATAACTCCCCCTGTTGGCCATTATCAAAATCTGCACTGCATCATTGTGAAAATTTCCTCTTTTTCCATATTTTCTAATCAACTTACAATACTTACAACTTACAACAATAACTACATTTTTATGTTTCCTGTGTTTCTTGGAATGCAAAGCCATGTAAACAGGACACCCATGAACAGAAGAGTCTGAGTGCTCTCATTGGGCTATTCCTGTATAAATAAAGATAATTAAATACATATATCAGTACTGTATTGGTGATGTCTCTAGAGGACAGTTAAACAAGTGCATTTTTCAGAGCTGAATCTATACACATAATAAATGATCACAGTTTGTTCAGAGGGACATGTCATGGGGACAAGTTCTCATGAGACCTCCGCCGTTCTACTTTACATTCAGAGTAAGTGTAGTCATAATTAAGATCAGGTACAGTCCCCTGGTGGAGGAAATTGGTTCAATACAAAAATGTCTTCTCTTGTTAAACATATGCCTAGGGATGTATATGACAACTTATGATTTATTGAGAGAGTATATCATAAACTAAATAAACAGTATTGCAGTAACACAAAAGAGCGATATATTTTTCTGTAAAGAGAAAAAAAAGTTGTGTTTAATATTAATTAAATATCTTAAACTACAGCATAAAAACTTATAATTTAGCAATGTAGGAATAATCTTTTCTTGTAACTTTTTTGGGGAAAGTTTTAGGGCAATACTAAAGCTATATAAACAAAGCAAGATCACAGCTACCTTCAACAGGTAAGTCGACTTTCTAGTGGAAGTATAATGATATGTGGAACCCTTTTATTTGGGAGCTAGTACTGCTGAATAGTTCTCGACAAAGCAGCGTTGCATCCCCCAGTGTAGCCAACACAGGGGAGTATGTATTTAATCTGGCTTACTTTCTCCTCACAAGATTTCAAGGGCTTTTTCATTGGAATTTTTTTCTTTTTATAGAGATTCTGCTTTATCCTGTTCACCTCCTAATGTGCCTGTATAAGCAGTGGTAACCTTGATGTCCCATTCAAACAAGCAAAATCAAATGTACAACTAATTTTGTATTTTGTGCTGTTGCAGCTTTAGAAAGAGTTTATTGCCCTGTAGAGGCTGATACTTCATGTTGGACGAAAAATCTGAAAGATTTGTTTGCCCACATAGACATAGCATTGTACAAAATGACTGTTATAGGTTTCCAGTGTAGATTTTTTGCCACTTGTTATTATACTTTTATTATGTAGAGCAGGGCCCTTTAGTTTATTCACCTTTGTTTAACCACGATAATCCCTCTGAGATTAAGAACCTCTTTTTCAGGGGAGTCCTGGCCCCAGAGAGGACCTTAAATGTTTTTAGTGGTAAGGGAAACTGGAGCACCTGGAGGAAACCCACACAGACATGGGGAGAACATGCAGACTGCACACAGAACCCAAGATCTTCTTCTCATATAATTTTGGTAAATGGCCTCAAAATATCAGCTGCTCTGGATCTTAAAAAAACATTGGTATCAGCCTTGAAAAAACATATAAGAACACTGTCGCTCTCCCATGATGATAAGCCCCATGTGCAGAGAAAATGTTACTCTATATCGTCTGATCAAATTGAAAATACACACACCTCGTCTACACCAGCGCCTCTAACATACATCCTACTTCCACAGCTTTTTGTGTTGTGATGAAACAGTAAAGACCAGAGGGAGAGGCAGCCCTGAAACACACTGTTCTACTGCTCTGCATCAGAACAACCTACACTAGAGTTGCCTGGCAACTGCATCCTGCCCCACAGAGCAGGGCCTGCACCTCCACTAAGTTTAAGCTCTTTACTCAGACTTTAGCATTCCAATGTACAAACAAGCCCAAGTTATGTAACAGTCCATAGTACACTATAGTTCAGACTTTTTGAATGGAAAGAATGGTCATGATGCAGCACACGTTTTTGCTTTATAGTGCGGATAGTGTAGTCATTTGATTATACACCAGATGCCCTTCCTGTCATTGTTCAGACAGGACTGACATTCGCTGGTGGCTGCTTTGGAGTAGAGTCGTCAAAAGTAAAGTTAAATCAGATACTAATTGCTTTTGAACAGGTATTGATACTAAAATAGTCACAGGACGGAAATTAACCTTTCCTGAATATCTTTAGAATGATCTTGAGCTCTATCAGAACAAGTATAAGACACATAGACTAGTGTACACCCATGGACCACTATGGAACCGACCTGGACACTGAGAGATTACACAGGATATAAGGCGGGAATATAAAAGAAAGTACAACCATTGAAAATAACACTGTGTTATCTAAACAAAGAGTGTTTTTACTCTCAATATGGTATCGTAACCTGTATTAAGTATCGATTCTATTCCTTGGTATCAACATCAAGTTTGAAATGTTAGTATTGTGACATTATTTATATTATTATATAATATTATTATTATTATACACCAGATGCCCTTCCTGTCATTGTTCAGAAAGGACTGACAAAAAGAATACATTTGCTGGTGACTGCACTGAAAAGCATCAATCTTTTACACATAATAATACAATACTGTACAGTAGTTTTAATTGACATGCTTCATTACAACGTAAAAATCTTTGTAAGTCATTGTTGATTTCTCCAGCTCCAGCTAAACATAGAAAGTTGTGGTGTTGGACAGTATTTTTGCACTAAATTCTCTGAGCATCACTGGGTGCTGTATTCTTCAATGGGAGCATCCTGTGTGGCCCCTCCCCCTCCTCCTGCACAGTGAGAGGAGTAAAACCAGTGCACGGTGGAGATGCGCGACAAAGCAGCGCTGCATCCTCCAGAGCAGCCAACACAACGGAGACGTATATCTGCACTCACTTTGTACTCACTAATGCAGCCAATATGGATTACACAGGCTTTTTTCATTGGATCTAAATGTAAGGAGTGATTTTTGTTATTGTTGTTTTTGCAGAGGTTTGGCTTTATCCCGTTGAAGTTTAGTTTGGGGTGGAGTGCTCGTGCTCCGCTCCTGGACCGGCCGGACTCATGATGGCTCTAATGGTTCACCTGAAGACAGTGGCTCACCTGAAGGGGAAGAGTGACCGTATCGCCAAAGTCACGTTCAGAGGTCAGACTTGTTCTCATTGTATTTATTTATTAGTTACTTTTGTATTAGACAGTAGTTACATTCGTTATGTACAGTATGATCAATAGCATACCTTATCCATTCATATATAACAGGATGGAAATTAAGTTTTTTTTTCTTTGTTGAAATTAGTGACTTTAGTGCAGTTGTGCCAACAAAACTATGTCTAATAAATATCATCAAAATAGCATTTGCTTCCTCAAAGTTCGACCATAATTTTAAAATTACATCATTACATTACATTGTTTTTTAAAAAAATGCAGCAAATAATCGTTTTATTATTACTTGAAACCTCTTCACTAAGGTGTTCAGACAAAGCTTAAAGGGCCTGTATTATGCTGTTTTCTGATCTCATCAAAAACATACCTGGAGTTTTGTTTCATTCACACATGTTTAACACATAAACCCTGTGTATTTAGGGGTTTTTTGTACACTATGTTCCACCTTGTGCACCTTCACTAGAATCATTTAGATGATTTCAGACCTGGAACTGCCAGTCTCTACTGAACTAAAGGTAAAAGGAGCTGTTAACTTGAAAACTACCACTTCATGACATCACAAAGTGGAACAGAACATGTTAAGCTTTGCAGATGTAGACAAACTAACAATGCAGGATTACTCAAACAAAACACAACTCCAGGTATGTTTTTGATGATGTAAAAACATTATAAAATGCTTTAAAACTCACAAGAATCAATTTTCTGTAATACAGGGCTTTTAAGGAAAGACTGAACAAACAAGTATTTCTCTACATATAATATGTGATAAATAGTGAATTTCTTATCAAAATAGCATTCACTTTCTCAAGAATCACCAATAATTTTTTAACATAACTGCAAAAGCAGTTGTACTGAAAAAAAGATGTTATCCAATAACACATACATTTTACTGTCAAATACTAAGATACTGCATGTAATATTACTTCTATAAAATACGTTCTATAACTGTCTAAATTAGAGGTATTATATCTGAAGTGTATGTACTTTGTTTGGCAGTGCCACTGATTTGGACCTGAATTCATATTCAGGATCTGAAAAAAATGATTGAAAACTCTGCCACTTATTCCAAGTGCATTTATCACTGGACCACACCATAAGTGCCTTGTAAACATGTTAACAGTAGCGCGCCCTGTCACGTGCTCATGCCTTAGGTTTGCTCTAAATGTTTAATGCTGTCCTGTTCTGTCTGTGGGGAGTGTAGACCATAATGCGCGGGGCCAGGGCTCTTTAGCATTGATTAGTCTCCAGGAGCAGTCAGGGGAAGGTGAGGAGGTGAGAGGGCTCTCTGTTGTTTTATTTGGGCCCAGTGCCAGTATTCACCAGCTGCTACACCTGCAGCCCCACACTACACTGCATACTCTTTATGTAATGTGGCAGAGAGGAGGACCCTTTAGATCATTTAAATAGAATACATTAATATTAAATATGTGTCAGCATTTTTACATTTTTAATGTTACTTGGCAACTGTCCACCATTTAACAATATAATTAATATGTTTTGATGTGATGATTTAGAATTGCACAGTAGCTACAGAAATATGATGGACTTTTAAGAGCTTTTACTTAGAGAACTCTGTTATGTTTTTTCCTCATTAACTTCCTGGAAGTTGTATGTCCTGAAAATGTTTCCCCTACCCCCCCATACCCGACCTCTGTTCTGTATTTACTTTGATCTCCGACAGTGCAGCACTTTGTTGTGATGAAGTTGCTATAGATCAGTATTGTAATTTGAATTTCCTAAATATTACATAATGATCTATGTGTCACAGCCTTATATATAGTCATAGCATAATTATTACTGACAAAAGCAAAAGCTTCTTTAACACTGCTGTTACCTTAGTACCTGAACCATAGAAACCTTTTTCATGTGTAGTCTCTTTTGGCAAATGGAAAAAAGTATGTGATACCGGGCACAGTAATCCAGGCATGAGTTACAATTCAAATAATTTGCCTGTTAAGTAAAATTATAATTCCCTCATTTTAATTTCTCAGAGACATATACAGTAACTGATGGTGCAGTGGTTAATAGCTTACTTTCATCTCAGCAGGAAGTCTTGGAAGTCAGAGCCTTTCTACATGGAGTTTGCTTGTTCTCCCCATGTCCCCATGCTTTAATGAAGTACCTTGAGTTTAAAGGTCCTATATTAAACAAAATGGATTATTGTAAGCTTTAAGCCATATTATAATGTTGATACCTCAAAAACATATCTGAAGTTGTGTTTTGTTTCATTCACACATGTTTGAATAATCCTTTATTATTAGTCTGTACATCTCCAAAGCTCAAAATGCTCTGTTCCACCCTGTGATGTCATGAAGCAGTAATTTTCAAGTTAACAATCTACCTTTTACCTTTTGTTTAGTAGAGATTAGTAATTGCAGGGGTGAAATCATCCAAATAATTCTATTGAAGGAGTATGGAGTTTAAAAATACAGTGGAGCACTTCCTGTATTACCACATGACATCACAAGGAGGAACAGAGCGTTTTCGGTTTGAGAAAAGAACACATCCTAAATATACAGGTTTTGAAATGTGTGAATGAAACAAAACACAGCTCCGGGTATGTTTTTTGATGAGGAAACAACACTATGACATAGATCAGAAAATAGAGTAATACCCTTCAACTTGTGAAGCGTGGTAGAGACATGACAGTTCAACCATTCACGAGTACCCTCTGGTGGATCTGTCTGCGTGTCTCAAGGCTGGAACAGGACATTTAGCTGTTTACCATTTCAAATGCCCCTACAGCGTTCAAGCTCTACTGTACCCCACTGCTGACCTATTTCATTCAGCAACAGTGGTACAAGGCTGCAGAGGAAATGGCAAAACCAGGGCAGAGAAATGGATATGAGTTTCAAATCATAACCAAATATGTGGGTGAATATCAACGTTAAGTGTATCTAGGGCCTTTTTGGGAAAAATTAATTATAGTGTTCGACTTTGGACAAATTCATTATACCGGTAGTTGTCTTCACAATAATTAATCACATTGTCCGTTTTTGTAAGAATGAATTATTGTTTTCTTTGCTTTCATTGCTTCCTAAGAACTAGCTACAGTGTTTGCCTTGATATTAAAATTTCAAAAGTGATTTGACTCGATATTCAATACTGATTCCGATACCACGTTGATAATTAAAAAAAAAACAAAAAAACACTCTATCTTTACACAAACTAATTCAATTTTCATCATTAAAGAAGCCTTATTGTGCTTCTGTCGGCTATATAATTATAATTTGTGACACCTAATGTAATTATAATTGCACATTTTAAATCATAACATTCATCTAAAATGACTTAATAAAAGAAACAAGTCCCTGGAACTCACTGTATTACAGAAAATCTGCATTTTAACATGATTAATTTAACTCTGTAATAAATAGTATTGGCCTTTAGAATGTTGTGATGTCATCTAATGTCATCCCAGCATTTAGTAACTAGCTTTAACTGAACTATACTTTTTATCTTTCACGATTTTGTTCTTCACTCACAGTTGCCCTCGTTCAAAGCATAAATAAGAATATTACATAATAGCCAAATGCCCCAGACATTCTTTCATTTTCACACAATTGTCAAAAACAAATTGTCTACAGGGTTTTAAATTTTGTATGTGATAATCATGGGCTGTATATTCTGGTATTAAACCCTGCAAAATAAGAGGCTGCTCCACCTAAATGAACCTGTACAGTGTTAAAGTGGGATTTTTCACACCTTTGGCCAGACGTCCTTGTCAAAGCCTAATCACATCAGATCTCAGAAACTAGTTAGTTGCCTGGTTAGCACGTCGATGGGAGAGCGCTGGGAATACCACAGTGGGGCGCCTGTGTGAAAAAATGTAGTTGTGTCCTTAGGCAAGCCACTTCACCCACATTAGTATGAAAGTGGTGTGTGCGAATGTGATGGGAGGAGCTGATGGCACAGATTGGCAGCCTTGCTTCTGTCACTCTGCCACAGAGCAATTGTGGCTACTATAGTATCTTATCACCATCGAGTGTGGAATGAATAATGCACAGAATTGTAAAGCAACATTGAGCATCTGCAAAAGCACAGATCTGGGCGCTTAGTATTCCTGTCTTTAACAGTTAATTGATCTGTGTAGTTTTTCCTGTGTTGATATTAATCATTATAATGGTCCTTTATCATGCAAAACTTTTTAATATTTTAGGAAGAGATTTTATGGGGGTATGTTTTATAGCACCTTCACCTGAAAACATTCTGAGTTCAGATTTCCTTCACTCACTTTCATAAGCAGCCAAGTACCCAATTTTTCCCATGTATTTGAGCCAAATTTGTCTTGCCTCAGTACAGACATATTGCATAAGCAACATTTGAGGTCTGAAAATGTCCAATTATAGTGGTATTATTATTATCTGATAATCAGAAAGTGTACATTAGCATGCTAGCATGTTAGCTTTACTGTAATGGCAATACTCTGCTCTGGTCGCTGAGAGTTCTGAAAAGCACTTATAAATTCATTGCGGTGAATAATTAAGATACTCAGAATACATCATTTAAGGAACAGCATTAGTAGCAGCAATTTTTTGTCTGCTTCATTGCTGGATACAGAAACAAGAATCTGAACAGACATAAATTTCTTTTCTAAATATACATCATTTTATGTTGCATATTTTATGAGTTAGAAAGACTAAGGAGTTCATATGTTGGAGAAATATACAACATCTTAACCTTTCATAAAGTTTGGCATACTGTAGAAAATCTCCAAGTGTTCTCCAGTCTAATGCCAGTCTGGTCTATGTGGTTCAATCTCAGTCCATTTTCCTGTTGACTGTCATCACAATGCTTTTAAGTGGACTTCCTGTCTGGAGCGGATACGGCCAATCAGAAAATCCCAGCTTCCACTGAAACAGAACAACAAAATCCAACCCGACCGAGCCCCATGAGAGGTCTCCTCTATAAGAAAACGCTGTTATTCAGAGCACCGGTTCAAGACTGCAATAAAAACGCAATAAAAAGAAACCATCCTGCTCCCAAGCCCTGGTTTTAAATGGGATTTCCGGACTACTTTGGTATAAATAATGAATCCTTAGTGTTATCTTAGCTGTATTAAAGATTGACGCGGTGTAGAAGGAATTGTAGCCTGCAGCATATGGACGTGCATATAGCAGGATTGACGCCTTAACATTCACACAAAGACTTTTGATTAGCTCCTCTCTGCTCCCCTCTGACACCACCACAATCAGATTAAAAGTTTAGACTGAAGGATATGGATTTTGGACTATATGAAACTGCATAAAAGTGTTCTGTAGGGTAGTGATTTGGTTGACTTGAGTATTTTGAGTCAAAGGGGGTTTGTTATACAGCCATAAAATTTAAAATACTGCAAAGAATGTCTTGTTTGTTGGGCGAGGCTTTAACGTTTTTGCTTAACCTTCCCTTTTGGTTTATATTAAAAGAGCAACGTAAGCATATCTGGACGGATTCATTTTCATATAATGTGATTTGACTGTATTCAGTAACTTTTTCATTTGTTTGTTGCACTAAAAAGGATATTGCTTACCTACTTTTTGAAACCATGAAACTGTGCACTTTGGGCACACGAGCCAACAATTCAATATATATTGTCTGCCCAGTTTTTCGAAAACTACTGTACTATATTGTAACTGACAAGAAATGCTACAGTAGTCCAATATTTAATCACTGTCAGGGTGGGTTGACACATGTCCTAGTATGGTCCTGGTTTGAACCCACTTTAGTCCTGATGTATACTTGGTCCCGATCTATTCCTGGCTTAGTCCTCTGCCCAGTTCTCTGTTTAATCCCTGTTTAGTCCCAGTTTATACTGTGATGTATGAGTGTGAACGCAGCGTCTCCACACTCCAGCAAGTTTGCCCTAAAATCACTGAGATGGGTGAGCCTCATATATTGTTACACTCCTAGTTTAGCTTGTAGTACACCACATATTTGATAGACATGCATGCAGTGCTGTAGAGACTAACTTTCTGTCATGCTCACGTCTCACTGCGGTGAATTTTGTATGTATTTAGCTCATGTAAAAAGCCACGCATCTGCAGGCCGTGCACTTCACTTCATATGTCCAACTCTTTCAACTCTTCCCTCTATGGTCTGTCTGCCCCTGACACACAGCTCCCACATACTGGCCTCTATTCAACCCCTGTTTTCAAATGAGCTGTTCCTTTTGTTGACATCAAGGCAAACCTGATGAAGACTCCACTTACATAAGCTTCACATGAGCCCCTGTTCAAAGCCCACATCAGAGCCAGATCACTGTTAGACTCATGTAGGTGGAATATTGTCTCTTTGATTTGTGAGAGCTGCAGGTTTATTAAAATATCATGTTTTACATTAGATGGTAAGACACTGCAGGTGCGTTTATATTAAGAGATATGGAATTGAAATTCTCACAGTTGAATTGAGGTTGGCTTTATGTTGTATAATTTGTTGACTGATCTCAGTTGGAGGGTACAACAAATCAGCCACAAGGTTATATTGGCAATATAACCTTGTGGCTGATTTGTTGTCTATAAAAGATAATTTTTGCCATATTAATCTTATGGCTTAATGTTTCACTGTGGAACTTTTGTAATTTCCACCAGCTGCTTGTCACCATACTTATTTGCTTGAAATGTTCCACAGATGGCATTAAAGTTATCTATCTTGCATTTATAAAATTGTATGTGTATTTTGTTGCTAAAATACTTGAATGCATTATGAGCGGGGCCACCTCTCCCCAGATCTGACCTATAACTTGGCCTGGTGGCGTCACTTGAATATGCATAGAGACAAGCAGGTGGTGGACCTTCCACCAGAAAAGTTACATAGTAAAAATTTAAAAAATATAAGTAATCTGAAGTCTGACAACAGTCGCAACTGTGAGATTGAATAATGCCACTACTTTTCCTATACTTTTACAAGCACATAGGAACAGATATATAACCATGAATCAGGAATTTGCACAATTAATTATCAGTTATTTATGTAAAGTCAGACTTTACCAACTCCTCTACCTCAATGCTTAAAGACTCTTTTAAAGTTATGACATGTCATGAACACAACCATTTAATCAAAATGTAAATAATGGATTTATCCTGCCCAAACTGTTCATGGAAATATCCATAGAATATGGATATATATAACAATGTTTCCATGGTATTTCATTGGCTTCAATCTTCCACAATATGGCATAACATTTATGCCACTCTCCATCGAGAATGTTCCGAAATATGGTTTTAACACTGTTTCCATGAAATCATACAGGTGACTTGCTCCCTCCAGAAAAGTTACATACTGTACCTTTAATTAGTAATTAACAATCATTTACACCTCAATGTTCAAATACTATTTACATTTTATGACAAGTTTCCCTGCCCAACATCTTAAAAAAAAAAGTTTTACTTTAAATTGCACCACTTAGGCTTTTTTTTTTACATGCAAAATTCAAAGCTGTATTATGAGTTCTTTCGTGCATTCAGGTGTATTGCCTATAAATCCCTGTATCTGCAGATAGTAGTCTAATGTAATTACAGGTGCTCCTTATGTACACTAGTGTGACAGAGTAAACAAAGTAAATAAATGGGACAATGGCAGCCACACATCTCATTCAGAGTGCTTCCAGGTGAGCCCAGGCAATAACACGCTTCAATGGGCCAGCCTACTCTTAGCATGGGGCTGCACTGGAAAATATTTGTTCAGTATTATTTAGTCAGAAAAAGGCTGTGCCTATCTCCCATCAATGGGAGATAGGCATGGTATGGCATATTGCTTTGTTTACTTTTATATGAATGTGTTAATAAATGGTGGATTTGTCAGTAATCTTCATCATATTTATATTACCAGGATAATATTATTATATTTATTAATTTTTTATCATCTATGCACAATGAGAAAAGAGAGAAACAGTTCCATCTGCTCTAAAATTATGCAGCCTGGAGAATGGACAATGAATAATCAACACCAACACACACCTTTATATTATTATCATTGTCAAGTGGCATTTTGTATCTATCCAATCAACTTACATAACTGGAGTATCCTAGAGACAACTGGACAAGGAAGCAACCATTTCAGTTCACAGTAAATTATAGTACAACAATACTAACTATGTCCCTCAGCACCATGATAGTAAAACGCTTCCATTAAAAATTGCCTCACAGCATCAATATAGGGTGTCCTAGATGGTTCAATATAAACAGAAGCATTAGATGTTTTCTGTTTTTCACTTTCTATTTGAATACTTGTGTGTTTAATGCCCTCTGCTTGCAACAGTGGGGATTGATGCATTTCAAAAACAGAAATTAGCAGCATGGCCTTTGTCAAATTCAGTTAATTCAGAAAAAAAAAAAAATCTTTCTCCTTGTAAGTCTGTGCAGTTAATTGAATTTTAATAGTGAATTAATGTATTACTCTATTTAAACTACAAAATAAGTTATACTCGAAAATACTAAATCACTCATCAAACTAAAAACGAATAAAAGTTATATTAGGTCTATCATTTTTTTTGACAGTAGGACTATATAAGTTAACTCAAACAATCGTGACTAGGATTTTTGCTAAAACTGAGCATCCCTATCTCTTTTAATGCATTTCTTTGTGTGTAATAGTAATTCTTTTTATATAACTGGGATGGAGGGTGCAGACTTGTTGCTAACCTCTTTTGTATTTTCCAGGACTGTCCTTCCACAGCCGTGTAGCAGAGAACTGTGAGGATGTCGCCCCATTTAACGAGGTGAGTGAGACAAACAAGTCTTATTTGACAAGATAATGAACAATTAGAGCTTATTGGCACAAAGCTTATTAGAAATGACACTCTTCGATGCTTCAGTATTAACAAGCTCCCTGCATGGTCTGTAGTGTGTTGTGAAAAGAGAGAAGGCAAGGCAGGTTTGAGATTGTAATATTAAATATTGTAATGAACTGATAATTTGTGTTTAGCTCAGAGTTGACACCTTTTGCTGTTCTTGTAACTGTTTATGTTTTGTTGATGTAATGGCTTTTGTATGTGACACTTGTTTTGCTGGAAAGTTGATGTGAACTGTGATCTGTTGGTCAGTTACTGGTCTGTTTTGGAGACTGGCTCTAGTGAGTTGAGACTGCTATTGTTTTGCTCTTGTTTTGGTGTGAGTTACAACCTACAGTAGCCCTTTTGTTCAGAAAATCAACAACCAGAAATAATTGGCATGTTTCCTTACACAAGAACGCTACAATATATAGCTACATATAGCTATCTAAACTAAAGTTGGGTTGTCAGAATATCAGTATTGGTCCAATATTGAAAATGTAGCCAGTTTTTGGCAATGATATTTTTCCGGCTCTGTCCCAGTCTCTGTGTGTCCATTTGTCATTCCCAGTTTGTCCACACTGCATCACATTTGTCTTTTTGAACCAAGTAAAAATATGGCTGTATGTTTACACAACCATACAACTGTTTATTGAAATACCAAATAAATACATTTTAATATTTAAGCAAAAGTGAAAAGTAAATTTGGGATCTTAACTATTACTTTTTAAATTTGGGGTCCATACTATGGTTTTCAGTATCAGTATCTGCAAATATCGGTTATCGGCAACAATAGCAAAAACATTGTCGTCGTATTGACTCAAAAAAACATCTCTAAGATAAGCTGTGTCTGCTATACATTTGTACAATACATCTGCTTACAATTTAAATACATTTTTAAGAATACACGTTTGCTTGATAAAAAACAGTAATTATTTCTATTTAATCTAGCTGACTGAATCAAAACTCTGAGCAATGTATTGACACAATACAATACTCATGCATAATGTTTCCTTTCTCCAAAGAAGGCAACAAAACAAAAGTGCAGTCAATAATGAATTTTGTAAAGTATAGAAAATAAACAGACAAACAAACACACAATTCGGATGTATTTGTCATATCTACATCAGGCTGCAGCCCTCTTGCTGTGCACTTTGGTCTTTGGCATCTCTATGTGTCATAGTTTGAAGGAAACTCCCTTTTTTCAGTACAAGACACATTATTTTTCCTTAATCCATCCAACCTCTCCTCAGCAGGACAGGGTCAGGTGTGGAAGCAGTCTTGGTTGGAGTCGGGAGTTAAGTCTGAAGGAAAATGAATTGTATTTTGTTTAGGTGCAGCATAAGTTGACCTTGGACACTCTAGTTTAGGCGGCTCAGAGAATTGTCAGGGTTTCCACAACTGTCTAGCAACGTAACAAATTATGAAAAGCTTAGG
This sequence comes from Periophthalmus magnuspinnatus, assembly GCF_009829125.3. NCBI lineage: Eukaryota > Metazoa > Chordata > Actinopteri > Gobiiformes > Gobiidae > Periophthalmus > Periophthalmus magnuspinnatus. The sequence goes on from NC_047149.1 coordinate 6,073,202, forward strand.
CTAAGCTAAGCACACCAAAAAAAAGGAACCAAGAATACATTATAGCCCACGTGAAACAAAAACAAAATTCTAAAACATGTCTCTCTAATTTCTGGGGTATCATAAACTAAACTACACACAATTTATTATTTCTAGGACCTATAGCAGGGTAAACAGGCACGCCAACATCTATAGCAGGGGCTACACCTGCTAAACCACTGTTCCATCCCATTCTCACTTCTTATCATCCAATTACTGCAGCAATCAGGAAACAGAGGCAAAATGGATCCCCCTCTCCAATGACCTGTGTCCAACCAAGTGTGTGTGCTAATAGCCTTCTCCACTTCACTTACTTCACTTATTTCTGGACACATGGAGCATAGTAGGCAGCCTGTATAATAAATCACCTCCTCAATGGTGAGTCAACTCGACATTTAAAAATAGACCCATTTTAGAAGTATATTAATTAGGAATTGGTAATGTACTACTTATATCTAAATCTTCCTATCTTGGGTTTTTCGCAGATATAGGGGAAAAATGGACTTCCCAGATTGTCCTCAGTGCGTTTGATTTTTCTTTTTGTAACAAGATATTGAGCAAAAATGGAAATAGAAGAGCAATTAGGTTGTTTTCACACAAGTTACTCTCAGCTGATTGCCGAACTTATTTCTATGACAACGAGCTTCAACCGTCTTTCACCTTTGGCTAAATTCCGTGAGAACATGTAAGTGCTGGTGGTGGAGGAGAAAAAGCTTTTTGAATGACACACAGACAGAACCAGGCTCACCTGTGCAGACACACCCAGGCTCACCTGTGCAGACAGAGGCAGGAGAAGACAGTCGCTGATATTAAGTTGGTCTAAATTGCCTTGTCAGACAAACATGTCAAACAGCATCTCTGCAGCGCCCATTCATGGAGATATACGCGATCTGAGTGCTTTGTGCCCAATTCCAAGCACTTTTACGGTCACAGCGGACTGCGTAGGTCAGCCTGAGGTCAGCAGCGTTGACACTACATTTAGCCCACTCCGCCGTTTACTGTGGTCCAGAATGTAACTGTTGTGTTCACACCGGCCCAAGCACCGCTCTCAGAGTGAATGCTCTTTTATGTCGACCTGACTAGTGGCAGTGTGAAACCAACCTCAGACCAAAAATATGGCTGTGTGATTACACAACAATGCAACAATTTTTATATGGCACATTAATACATTTTGTTATTATTTTGTGAAAAAATGAAAAGTGAACAGTTAATTTTACAGTTAACAGGCAATTTTTATTTCAACTTCAGATAAGTAACATAATATCGGTTACCACCCACAGCATCAGTATCAGCTCAATTAATCCATATGGGGTCATTCCTAATTTCACATGTTAGACTAGTTTATAAGTATTGTGGCTGCTATATGATCTTAGAAGTAAAATGTGATCTTTAGGTTTCTCTTAGTGAAAGGTAAAATGTTGATTGATGCAACACAAGGAGACACATGCAAATTCACCAACATTTTTATTCAAAACAATGTTTGAGGGATATACACAAATAAATTAATAAATATACACATTAAGGAGTAAAGAGAAGTAAACCGCAGAGAAGAACAATGTGTCTGTTTGTGCTTTGAAGCTACAGTACAGCCGACAGTTCAGACTCAGTTAAAAGCCGGTAAAAAAAAATAACTATGCGCTGTTGGGTTCCCTTGCTGAGAGCTGCTTCCTTTGTAGATAGCTGGAGCTGTTGTTTTGGCACACTAATCAGGCAAATGGCCAAATACAAATTCAGTAACCTGCACAGTCAGAGGAAATGTTTGGTTAATAACTGACATTAATATAAATTGCTCATTATTATGCAATGTTTTAGTTACTGGGAGGTTAATTTGGGTTGTCTTTGGTAATATAATGGTAAAGATGTTTAGTAGTGTGCATGACTAATCAACTAATCATGATATCGACTTTAAAAAGTAATTGTAGTCATACTTTGATCATTGTAATCGTAATCTGTACTATTCGGACTCTAAAACACATAGGAAATATCAGTGGTGTTTAGTCTCACGATACAAAAATTTCAAACTCAATTTTGATACGAAGGAATAGACTCAATACTGAATACCAATTTTGATACCACGATCACTAATAATAGACTTTATAGATATTATTATATTATTATGTGATTTTATACATTTAGACATAGTACTTTCCTTTATAGTCCCATGTGGCCTTAAATCTGTGTAATCAGTGTCTGGAAGGTTCCACAGTGGTCCATGGGTGTATACTAGTCTATGTGTGTTATACTTATTCTGATACAGCTCAAGATCATTCTAGAGATATTCAGGAACCTTCATTTATGTCCTGTGAATGTGACTTTTTTAGCACTGATAGATGCTCAAATCAGTATTTAGTTTATATACTAGTTTTAGTATTGATTAGTATCTGATTTTTCCATACCTTAGTGGCATAATTAAATCAAAATGCCAAAAGAGAATAAACTGTTTCTTAGTTTCAGCAATAATACTACTTTTTTCATAAATGTTCTCTATATGGAAGCCTTCAGTCACCATAGTCCAACCTATATTTGTTGGTGATGCATTTAAAAAGTCTCTTTGCCCAGTAGAAATAATCTTTTAACTACTTGACTAATTGAAAAAATGAATCGCTGGACTTATCCACATGGAAAATAATAATTTGTTAAGGCCAAAATTGACGTATAAGCAACAATTAGTAACATCTAAGGAGCAAAGGCTGCAGCCATGATAAACTCTATAACCTAAAGGAAATCAATATTGGTTGAGTGTTAGGCCAATCAGTTATTGGAAATAGACTATTTACTGGCCATTTTAGATCCTGGTCTCATAATATTTGTTACGATCCAATTGCATTTTGCTTGAATAAGTCTTTATGTATATTGATATGGGTTGATAGGCATTGGATGGTATGAAGCATCTGTAACATTGAAGCCTTCTTAAAACATGTCATATTATAAATTTAACAACACTAAAGTAGTAGGATTCTTACAGCTTACAGATGACGAAATATTTCTCAAAACAAATGTATTTGATTTCAGTTTGCTATTTGAAATCATTAGGCAAGGCAAGTTTATTTGTATAGCACAATTTGTACACAATGTAATTCAAAGTGCTTTACAGAATAAGAAAGACAAAAAAAAATCACAGTACAACAATCAAAAACATAAATAATCAAAAATAATCATGAAATTAACATTAAAAGAGAAGAGTGCAGAATAAAAATCTTTCAGTCATGTGCATAGATAAACAGAACCATTTTGAGACTGGTTTTAAATATTGTCAAAGTGAAGGCCTTTCTCATTAGTTACATTTTGCAAAATTTCAGTTTCCCTTTTTTTCTGCAGTAATGATGAGCTTGCACTGGACAGTACCCAGAGCTGGATTAACATTCAAATACATAGCCCCAATTCACAGAAAACAGTAGCTTGAACATCCAGTCCTTGATAAGCTACAGTAAGTATAAAATTCTTTATGACAAGCTGACCCTATGCACTGGAGTAGGCCTGGTCTGTCGTTAGCTTGACTCAACATCACTTAAACCACCCAGGCTTCCCTCGGGCTGACTTGTGCGTTCGATTTGCAGTTTACACTTGCGTGGGGGTGGTTGGCTGGTGCCTTCTCAGAATACCAGGCCAATCCTTCGTCACATCCAATGCTGACATCTCCATCCACTGCGGGACATTTTGCACGGCTCACCAAGCTTCAGGCCAGTCCCGGAGTTAGCGTTAGCAAGTTAGCCGCATTAGCCTCAGAGCTGAGTGTTGCTTTATGCATGGGCTAGTAGCAGTAGCGCCTTTGAACTCTATGCACATAGATGAGATGGGGGATGTCTCTATCCATTATTCATGCCATATTGGGAGCGCTAGCTTTTAGCGACGACACACTTGGGCTTTCCCTTTGGAGGATGGTCGGACAGAACTAGAGCACAAAAGAAAACTGCAGTCTTGGAGCAGTCTTGGAGCTAGCGTGTGTAGTTACTTGCTGAAACAGTTGGATATATTTTGGCCACAAGCAATTTTGAACTCGTGTCAATGTAGAAATACTGTATCGGAATAGATACTGTGTGGTTTGCAAACAGATTTGAGCTGTGTTGTAAATGCGACTATTATTATGCAAAGATAATGACGTGCTTCTCTATGAGCATTTTGTGCTGCAGTTTCACATGCAGAGTCCCATTTCTTCTAATTAGCATGGTTTACGTAATGTTTGCTAGCCCCATGACTTTTATAAAATAGTTTATCAGGTGCCGTTAGCTCATTGTTCTGGGAAGACTGGTGCAGGGAGAATGAATGGTTTACAGCTTGATGGATCTGTTATTTTATGTTGTGTCCATTATGAAATTGATTTCTGTAGCTCTCAATCAGTTTGTATATTACATACCAGATGAGGTGTTGAGCTGCAAAAATGTCTTATACAAACATTATGCAAAATGAGCTTTTATGAGCTTTTAACTGTGTTATAAGGGTCTTTGGTGTAATGACCCTCAGAGTGCTGTAGGGGAAAATGAGAATTGTTCTCTAGTTTTGAACCAGAAGTCAATGGACACATTTGTATTTTTAAGGTGTTTTACTACAGTATATGACATCTTTCTATTTTTTATACAAAGAAGTATCAGTGAAGTGACCATTAACACCATTATGTCTCATGCCAGAATCAAACACTGCCGTGCAATCAGTTTCTTATTTCACGTGAAGTGGAGGTCATTGGTCACCCATCATTTTGAACAAAAAACATTTTCTGAACTCATATTAACAGAATTTAGTGCTCACTGATTCTTCAGAAATCAATGAGGACTAAACGGCATGTTTTTCTGTCCCCTGTGATATTTTTCTTTTTCCTTTCTCTTTTTTTCCTCGTAAGCAGCTTTATTTGTTTTGATAGGGGCGGCCCATGTATGTCCCTGATTGGCCAATCCAATCGTGCCCATCTGAACTCTGGAGATTTACCAGTGATCAGACTGACATCTCATTTTTGTATAAACATGTAGACATAGGACCATGTTAGTTTTGGCATTTTTTGTATCCTATCTTATATCTTACCATTACATAAGGCTTCTTTACTTAATTTCTGTATAAACCATAATTGACTTAAGAATGTACATTGAGTTTGCTTCCACTCCACTTCTCCCTTTCTTCATAATCAGGAAGCAGGCAGACTTTAATTGAAAGCACTGTGTTATCTGAGAACTTATCAGACACTGAGTGCTGAGAGCTTTATAAACTAATACAGGTACCCACCTCATGTACTTCCTAACACTATTCTTGCATCATTAGCTACATGCATTAGAGTTGCCAGATTGAGAGACTCAAGTTTCAGCTCTGACCATAGCTGTGGAGAGTGAGGTGAACTTTTGCTAACTTTGGTAATATACAGAGGATTCAGCAATGTTTCTTGAAGGTGCTGCCCCATAGCTGCAAACTTTTAATAAATGATGAGTGGGGCAGAATATTTTACTGGAGGCCTCGTGACTTGGGAGTTGCAATGTTGTTGAGAGGTTAGAGTTATATATATACGCAATGTCTTGTATTCTGCTATCAGTGATCTTATCAGTTTTAGCTAAAGAATGGTGGTCTTTGGTCAAAATGCCTCACATTGGATGAATCCAGATGCATAATCTGGATAAACATGCAAGCTAAAGAGACAAAAGAAAGAATGTTAACACTCTATAAGAAACAATAAACTATTGATACTTTCCTACTGATGAATATTCCCTGAGGTTGTGATGTAAACTAGAGGCACTGCTCTGTCTGAAGCGCTGTTACTCAAATTAGACTATAATCTGAGTTTTATTTGAACACATTCTGACCATAAAAAACTGACTTAGTTGAAACTACAACAGGTGAGCTGATTTTGTACTTAAATCTGTAACCAATAATATAACAATCACAAGCTAGCTAGCATTAGGCAATAGTTTTTCTGGTTTTATATTTTTTCTTATGTTTTAAGACTTTTTTGGCTGTGTTTCCTAATGTCTGCATTGTGTATCCAAGGTAACTGCTGAACACTGATTGTCACTACAAAGTGTCAATTGCCAAATGTTAGATGCACTTAAGTATACTGAGTGTAAGGCAAGGCAAGGCAAGTTTATTTGTATAGCACAATTCGTACACAAGGTAATTCAAAGTGCTTTACAGAATAAGAAAGACATTAAAATCACACAAATCAAAACATAAATAATCACAAATAATCATCATAAAATTAACATTAAAAGAGAAGAGTGCAGAATAAAAACCTTTCAGTCATATGCACAGCTAAACAGAAACCGTTTTGAAGCCTGGATTTAAAACATTGTCAAAGTAGAGGGCCTGTCTCACATCTTCAGGAAGACTGTTCCAAGTTTAGCTGCATAAAACTTAAACGCTGATTCCCCATGTTTAGTCCTGACTCTGGGCACCAGCAGGAGGCCGGTCCCTGAAGTCCTCAAATTGCGAGATGGTTCATATGGCACTAACATGTCGGAGATATACTTTGGACCTAGGCCATGGAGAGACTTATACACAAGCAGAGCTGCTTTTAAAGTCTATTCTTTGAGCTACAGGAAGCCAGTGCAGAGACCTGAGCACAGGACTTATGTGCTCATACTTTCCTGGTTCTAGTCAGGACCCGAGCAGCAGCGTTCTGGATGTACTGCAGGTGTGTTAGGGCTCGTTTGGAGAGACCAGTGAGCAGGCCGTTACAGTAGTCTAACCTACTGGAGACAAATGCATGGATAAGTCTCTCTAAGTCTGGCTTTGACAGTAATACCTTTGATTTTTGCAATGTTTTTAGGTGGTAAAAAGCTGCAGATGTTATTGATTTGATGTGGCTGTTAAAGTTCAAGTCTGAGTCCATTATTACCCCTAGATTTCTAGCCTGATTTGAAGGTTTTAGAGAGAGAGACTGGAGGTGACTGCTGACACTTTCTCTATGTTTCTGTGGGCCAAAGATGATGACTTCAGTCTTGTCTGAGTTTAGCTGGAGAAGTTGTTTTGCATCCACACACTGATCTGTTGGATGCAGTGGCAGAGTGAATCCACTGGTCCATAGTCCACCTGCTGCTAGTGAGACATAGATCTGAGTGTCATCTGCATAGTTGTGGTAAGGACACATTATTGTTGCGGTATTAACTGGCCTAACGGCAGCATGTAGAGATTGAACAGCAGGGGTCCCAGGATTGAACCCTGGGGCACCCCACAGGTCAGGGACATTTTATCTGATATACATTTTCCAATTCAACAAAGTACTCCCTGTTTTCTAAATAGGACTTGAACCAGTTTAGTGCCGTACCAGAGATGCCCACCCAGTCCCCTAGTCTCTGTAAGAGGATCCCATGATCCACAGTGTCAAAAGCAGCACTCAGATCTAACAGGATCAAGACTGAGACTTTGCCTGCATCAGTGTTCAGGCGGATGTCATTTGTCACCTTGATAAGAGCAGTCTCAGTGCTGTGGTGGGGTCTAAAACCTGATTGGAAAACATCAAAGGAGTTGTTCATTTCGAGGAAGTTAATAAGCTGTTGGTAAACAACTTTTTCAAGGACTTTGCCTAAGAATGGCAGATTTGAGATCGGTCGATAATTGTTCAATATTGTGGCATCAAGACTGCTCTTCTTTAGGAGAGGCTTGATAACCGCAGTTTTCAAAGGGAATGTTCCAGTTTGAAGTGACATATTAACTATGTGAGTGAGTGGTGACAGCAAACTGTTGAGCACAGACTTTAAAAATTTAGTGGGTAACACATCGAGGCAGCATGTAGATGAACTCAGACTGGTGACAATCTCTTGGACAGTTTTATCAGTTACAGGTGCAAAGTGAGTCAGCTCTAAGTGTCTAGGTGGGTGCAGGGTTGTTATTTGCGTTGTGGAATTTATGGCATTTTTAATGCCCTGAACCTTGTCATTAAAGAATACTGCAAACTCATTGCACTTAGATGTGGAAATTAGTTCTAACGGCAGTGGAGCTGGGGGGTTTGTTAATCTGTTTACCGTTGCAAACAGGATACGAGAGTTGTTACTGCAACTTCCAATAATGTCAGAAAAATACCTTTGCCTTGTTCTACATAAACTGTGGTTGTACATGTGCATCTTTTCTCTGTAAATTTCATAATGAACCTGGAGCTTTGACTTGCGCCATTCCCGCTCGGCCCTCCGGCACTCCCTTTTCTGTGCCCTGACCGAGTCATCATTCCTCCATGGCGCTTTCTGCTTATCTTTAACCATTTTAACCTTCATCGGGGCAATGGTGTCCAGAACATTCAAAACACTCGAAGTTACAGAGTTCAACAAATCATCAACATCAGAACATGAGGCATTTTCAAAGTGTATCATTTCCATGAACAGTGCACCTGTTTTATCATTTATGTGTCGCCTTCGAACAACTGCAGGACCAGCCGCTGGTTTGGGAATAACAGACAGGTCAAAGAAGACACAGAAATGATCAGACAGAGCAACATCCACCACATTGACATTTGAAATATTTACTCCTTTGGTAATGAGCAGGTCCAGAGTGTGTCCTCTGTTGTGGGTGGGCTCACTGACATGCTGAGTCAGACCAAAGGTTTCAAGGACAGAACTGAGCTCTTTAGCGTTTCTGTCAAACACATTATCCACATGTACATTAAAATCACCTGTAATGACTAAACCATCAAAGTCAGTGCATACGACTGAAAGCATCTCAGTAAAATCATCAATAAAACTCAGACAGTGCTGGGGAGGTTTGTATATGACTAAGTAGAGTATGGAGGGGGATTGTTTTAGCTCCATTTTGAATGAAACATACTCAAAAGATGAAAACACTCCAAATGACAATCTGTGAGTAACTAAATTATCTCTAAAAAATGCACACACACCTCCACCCTTTTGTGTACATGATGAAGAATACAAATAAGAAGCTATTGTCCTGTGCAGAGTATGTTCAGTGCTCCCTCGACATCAACACTGTTCTCTAAACTATATTTGGCCTCAGGTTGAAAAAAAGAAGACTGTGTATCATTATAATAAATTAATATATTGCTGGCCTAAATAAAACATGTGACAAAAGGCAGTGGTAACAATAAAACAGTAGTTGTTTGGTAAGGCTACCAACTGTTTAAAAAGTACAGAAAACACATGCATATTATATTGATATATTGATGATAATGTGGAGTTGTTGGTAAAAGCCAAAACAACATAAAAAGTGACTCATTGTTTCAGGCATCTGAATTAAAAGAGGAATGTCTCTTGTACAAAAACTAAGTCATTATTTAGAAAACTCCAAGCCATTTGCCCTGGGAGGTCTTTTATAATTACACTATACTTTTTTTTTTTGCTTATTATTATATTTGTCATTTTTTTACTAAGCAGAGACTGAAGGGTAATGTTCACAGTGCAGAATAGTGAAGTCTAGTGTTAAACCGTTTCACTGGGTGACTCCTTTTGTGACTTGAGCTAAGCATTGATTATGTTCCTTTTTAGGAGCTACTTCCTGACAAGTGCATTGTTCATTATCAGCCACCATCTGCTTCTCCATAGCAGAGCTCACAACACTAATTACACTTATGTAAGGGTCCCATATGAAGAGAAAGAGATGAGGGGACAATATTTAATTGTTGGTGAACTAGAAATTCTAAATCATGTTTTTTTTTAAAGCAGATCTACTGTGCTTATGTCTGCTCTATAGGTATGGACATTTTAATGCAATATTGATCTAAAACAACTTAATAAAAGAAGCAAGTCCGCTGACTTCTGCTTTAGAAAACAGCGGTGCCCAGTGGAAGATGACATCGCCGTAAACATCATCACAACAAATGCCGTTTAGCTCACACACTAGTGAGCAGCAGATTTCTTTTTCATTTGAACCAAAATGACTTTGCAGCGCTGCCGATTACGAAAATCATGCGATTACCGATTAAGAAAATGTAATTGGAGAACGAAGTATGAAGAGAGCAGTGGCTGTATACTGGTGGAGGTGAAAACAGATCAGCAATATGGCGTTTTGAAAATAAGCAATTAAAGATTGCTCACAAATCACTCCAAATAAAAATTCGAGAGGGTAAATGGTGAAAGGAAACAACTATAACATGGTTAGAAGCTCTGAAAAGTCGATTTAGCAGAATAGGTCTGATTTAACAAATAAACTGTCAATTAAAGGGCATGTACTTGATTTCAGGAACATCTCCGCTCACTTAGTCCTTTCTGTGATAGTGCACCATGACACAGAAACAGCTGTCAGGCAGGTGTTTCCTTATAGTTCTCATATCTCTGTTATTACTGAAAATGCTCTTAAAACTTTTGAAAATGCACCATGACAGAGAATGAAGTGTTTGGGATAGTGTCTGTCAGCTGTGTTAGTTATTACCTGAGAAAAAAATGTAAAATGATTAGATTATCAACTTATTTACAAAAAACAATGCAGGATGTAAAGAGCATTTATCTTGGCAAGAGTAAACTAAAATCAGGTGCTGGCCCTTTAATCTCTTGGAATTGTATCATGACAGAACTAACCACATGATAATTAGTCCTATTTTAAAAGATTAAGTAATTTGAGTTTATGTTGTATTATAAATAGGCCCTAGCTAGTCTGCCCACAGCATGTGCTCTTGTGCCTGAGCAGGTAAAGACACTGCAGATACATCTAAGAGCCTGCAACCTCCAAAATTTATGAAGCCGCCGTCAAAACCTTTTCCTCAATTTTCTGCAACATAAAGCCCAGTATATCTCATAGTCAGCACTTACACTTACCTTGTGTAAAAGGACACTTCTCTATTTATCATAAATAGATTGAATATACCACTCCTGTAAGTTTATTTCTTTGTTTCTTTGTCGCTGTCAATAAAAGCACAAGCCAAACTCGAGCCTTTGTCACCTTCACTTCTAGATAATCTTTCCTAAAAACCTCATGGTCATGGCAAAATAAGCAGTTGTTGCAAAATGTTGTAATTTATGTGGCCCATGTGTATGTTAAATTGTGGTAGATTTTAAGATCCTCCTGTGTGCTCCAGGCTTAACAGTTTCTTCCTCATATTTTGTAATACTTATCCACCCATAGTGACAAAACTGTGTTTGTGGGGTAAGCTGCAGATGTTAAAGTGGTAAAAGTGAATTGCAAGATTGTACAAGTGCTTAGAGATAATGACATTTCTTTACATTTCATTTTTATTTGTTGTACAGGTCTCAGGTCACCCTGTGGTGATGAAGAGGAGTCACCGCTCTCTTGTTTAGGTTAAAGCTCTGACTCAGAACCACAGTCTCTGCAAACCACCTGATGTGTCGTCACATTTTCCAACTTCCGACTAAAAGTGTGCCATGTCCTTCCCTCTGCCTCTGTGGATGTGGTGTTTGCCCTTGCTCCCCCTCCCACTCTCTGATCCAGCCTCAGCTCCTCAACTTTTCTCCTCTTTCTCTCCTCTAGTGCTTCTTATCATTATAATCCAAGTTACAGAAAGTAAATAGCAATTTTCTCACCATTTATTAGTGAAACTTAAGCACACTGACGTCGCATGTGTTTCTGCCAATAGCAGTAATGCGCTCATGTGTTTAGGTTTAATTTTATTAATTTAGTTTTTAAATACAAATCCAATTTAACCACCTCACACTATACTTACCTTTCACTGGCAAGCTTCCAGGTGTATTCTAGTGAAATTCATAAATGAGATGCATTGAATAGGCTGTCAGGTATTGTTGGGCCTTGCCAAATATATACTTGGAGCACAATGTGATTTGTGTCAATACAGGGCTGTTCTAATGCAGCTATAGTCCTGGGCATTCTCTTTGACATGAGTTAAATGAGTTGAAACTAGAGGAGAGTCATGGATGGAGGGAATTGAACAGGAGAGGAGCTGTGGGAAGGGACAGACAGCCCAATTACACCAGCCAGGCTGGGAGGATAGGATGGGGATTTACTCTGGGGAGAATATTTGTGTGTTTAAAGATATTGTCCTAAATTAACTTTTTGAAAAACTTTATCATGTTATAATGTTGTTGTCAAAAACATGTCCGAAAAGCAGACATCCCATGTCACCCAGGCTCCCACATGGCAAAAGCTTCATACCAAACAATGCACTACAACTTCACAAAACTGATCTGATTTGCAGTAGTTTCATTAGCGAGATGTGCGCCGATTCATTCATGTTTTATTTATTTATAATTTTATTTGATTTCTTCTCTCTGGCACTAGCCTCAGAATGTCATCCATTTCTCATTTTGTAGTAATATGAAGTGATTAATACCACAATCATTAGCAGTATCAATATATTGATACATCCCACAGAAAGAATTGATACTGAGAGGAATTATTTTGATTCTAAAACATTTACCCATAAGAACTTAACAATATCAGTGTAGTTATTGATAGACTACAACGTACCAAAAAATCATTGGTATTGTATTCTAACAAAAGTAATTTAGCTTACTAAAAGTGAGAAGAATTCCCACCTTTTTTGGGTGTTTAAAGTTTGTAAATATGCAGAAGACAATTTATTGAGAATGATTTATGCATCACATTTTCACAGCCCACTTAAACCAACCTTCACCACAGAGAATAAAAGTTGTGTTCATTGACGTGGGCAGGAGGTAAAGTTAGGTGAAAGTACACACAGCCAAGAAAAGTATTGAATTATTTAGATGCAGAGATGCCCATGTTCTACAGCAGGCGCATCTGAGAGATGTATGAATTCTTTCTCATACATCTCAGAAATGCCTCCTCTAGACTCCCACAGAGAATATTTACTGTTAAGTCTGACTTAGATATTACTTTATATATACTTTTATATATATTCCAGTACGTCAAACAATACTTAAGGCGTTTCTGCTGGGCACTTGAACACACAGTGAGCCTTGCTGTTATAACAGCTGGTGGACCAAAAAATGCAGAAAAAGTGAACCAAAAAATGAATAGGTTTTATTGAAAAAATAGACAAAGGCTGGGAGTTCAGATACATAAAAGCTGAGACCACCATCAACACTTCAGGAGAGTCAGGAATTGGACTAGAGGCCGAGTTGGTCTATGGGTGTGAGTCTGGTCCAAAAAATAGGGACTGATGAAAATGAAAAAACAAACTAGACTAGAAAACAGACTAGGCCAAGTAGTGACAATACGACAGAGGACAAACTGAGGATCTGGCAACGTGTGGGTGAATGAGCCGAGTCTTTAAACTGCAGAGGTTGTAGTTTGATTGACAATGGGCTGCAGGTGAGGAGTGGGTAGAAACCGTTGGTGCGGGTGGTGACAGACTCTTTGCCCAGCTCCAGGCACACAGACACACAGAAGAGAGGGGGGAGACAGCACAAGAGAGCACAGGGAAAAACAAGAATCCTGACACTCGAACAGTTCATTATCAAGTTTCATTTTTGATCAAATTTGTTCCTGAATGAAGAATAAGTTATTTAGAACATTTGAGTATTTCCCCTCTGTGTTTTAAACTGTGTCCCTGAAATATAGTTTGGAATAATTCTTGAGAAGAACCCAACTGATTTCACTATATGACATGTATTTCATTATTATAAAATGTAAAAATTGTGAAAGTGAAAGAAGTGAATGTGTCCTCTTTAAAGTACTAATTCAGTTTTGTAATTGTGTTTTTGGTTGGACAAATCCTGAATCTGTTGCTGCCACACTTGTTAGTATTTTATACAGATATTGTTGTATAAGCAGCTCTAGAGGTCGAAATAGGCCTGGCACGATAAATAATATATATTGACTTATTGTTTAATATATGAAAGCTGGAACAATTTTGGGCCTCAATATTTATCGTGTGGACAGTTTCTTTGTAAAAGCGGGGAGATTATGGGGAATTTTTGTTGTAATATGAAAAGATTTGAGCTGTAGAGAGTTGAATAAGTCTCTTTTTATAACTAATTATTGGCATATTCTGCTACTTCTTTGTTACAGCTGATGTCTTTTAATGAAACAGTTTATTTAAAAATGGTTCTCTGGGATTACTTGCATTATTTAAATTTTAATTAGACACTTAAAGTAGGTTCAATATTATCGTTTATCTCAATATTTCTCTTTAGCAGCACATTGTGCTTCAGGATGTGCTATTGTGATAGGTCTGCCGCTGTGTGCTGTCTGCATATACAGTAATTGGAAAGCGTTTTATTTTCTGAAAATCAGGAAATGAACATTAGCATGCTAACTGCTGTTAGCTTTATTAGCATAAAGTCACTGTGGTGAGGTAAGTGAGGAATAACTTTAGACCACTGCAAATGGTTTAAAATGGACTAGTTTTGTTTTTTTACATTTTTAAGGCAAGGCAAGGCAAATTTATTTATATAGCACAATCCGTACACAAGGTAATTCAAAGTGCTTTACAGAATAAGAAAGACATTAAAATCACACAAATCAAAACATAAATAATCACCCAATCTGCAACTCTCTCACCCACTCGTTTGCACCCTTTAAAAACTCTCTCTCTTTAAACACTGTCTTGCTCAGTTTAAGAACTTTCCCATTACTTTACAAAACTTTCCTGTCATTTCTCAAATCCATCAGTCCATGTTTCTTTTGTCATCATAAAATTACCATTAAAGGAGAAGAGTGCAGAATAAAAACCTTTCAAGACAATACAAATCAAGTACAGCGCCTTTAATCTGAAATGTAGATAGTAGTTTTAGAGATATCTCATAAAAATAAAATATTGACTCGAAATATATTGCTTTTTTTATTTTAAGACAATACATTTGAAATACAATTGTTGATTTAATGTAAAAATATTAAAATATTTGACAAACTACTATTTTTTTAAATCATTTTTATGTATAAATTGCAGCCACATACATTCAGCTGAATATGGGTTACTAACACCATCAAAGAGAAAGAACCAGCTGAATAAATCATAAATACTCCACATCCAATGTCTCTCATAGCATACTTCATAATTCATCAGAGTTGAGTTTTCTGCGGTGCGTCCATGGAAACAGTGATTACATCTGAGTCCAGGTCAGGAGGGCTGGTTTAACACGTGCTCACTCAGCACTGGGACCACAGCTGTAGCTCTAGGTTCTGCATTAGGTCTTAAGTTCATATCACAGGACATCAAGAGCCAGGCGTTTAGACTAGAGGTACTCCTAATGAACCCCCTCACATCGCCAATTAGCTACATGCTCATCTCTAGAAGGTTACGCAGGGCAGAGCCCTCAAACAACACCTCCATCATAAGCAATTGGTTATAGTCCCTCGTTATGCATCTTTTTTAATATTCAAATCAGCACATCCTCTCTTAGTTGAATGTGTGTATTACTGGGTTTAAAGGTAAGACAGGCATAACACACTTATGTTGGTAATACAGTGTCAAAAGTATCAAAACCCACCCAGATATGAACAAATACTAAAACTAACATCTTGATGTATCAGAACTAGTATAAGATCACATGATAATATTAAAGCCACACAAAATGTGTCTTTTCATTTTAGTTGTGTTTATTGCTCTGATAAACTGAAAAAAGCATGCGTCCTTACTGTGGGCAAGCTTGCATCTCCACAAACCTGACTCGTATTTGGCCTGGAGGAGCGGCTTTGTCTGCTTGCTTATCGCTTTGGCTGTAATGTTTCACAGTATGGCATAAAACACATCTATCTTCATGGATAATGTTCTGGAGTATGGTTCTAACTTTGTAGGTGACGTGCCTCTTTCAGAAAGTTACATACTGTACCTTTAAAGATCCAATATAATGCAAAATTGACTCATGAGAGATTTAAGCCATGTTCTAATGCTGTTACCGCTTCAAAAACAGACCTGGAGTTGTGTTTTGTTTCATTCACACATTATTAGTCTGTCCACATCTCCAAAGTTCAAAAAGCTCTGTTCCACCTTGTGATGTCATGTAGTGGTAGTTTTCAAGTTAGCTAGCTTTTACCTTTTGTTCAGTAGAGATTGTCATTTCCAGGCCTGAAATCATCCAAATGATTCTAGTGAAGGTGCATGGAGTTTAAAAATACAGTGAAGCACTTCCTGTATTACCCCATGACATCACAAGGTTGAGTGGAGTGTTTTCTGTTTGAGAGAAGAACTGAGCCTAAATATGCAGGTTTGTGTGTGTGTGTGTGTGCATGTGTGAATGAAACAAAACACCACTCCAGTTTGGGATGAGAAAACAACATTGTAACATAGATCAGAAAATAGCATAATATGGGCCTTTTGAAAAAACTTCAATATGGTGTTGATATCATTGGAGGAGATGGTCCAAAGCACAGCATGGTTGCTCATGTATGCGCACACGCACAATTTATGTTTACGAGCCCTGTGTTGTGCGCGGAGAGGATAGAGGATAAGAGGAAAAGGTAAATAAACTCTGCTCCAAGACTCAAGGTGAATCCTCACTCACCTTTAATAAGGACTGTGACAGAGACAAAAGCCTCGTTTCTTGTTTGCTTTGCTCCTCCACACTGTTGTTTAATCCATAAACTCACAGAGGAGTATGTATCACAGCAGGACTCATATCTGACTCAATGTTTAAGAAATATTTCATGCCCCTGGAAATATTTTCTCTGCTAAAGCGATAGCTCTGCTGAATGACATATAAACAAAGAGCATCTCTGGGCCGTGGCTCGGTTCTGTTGTGTAGATGTGAGTGTGGGCCATTGAACCCCACGTAATCATGCTTAAGCACGGCACAGCAAGTTCTAGTGTGAGTGCGACCTTAGTCTGTCTTTATTTTTCATCAGTCTGGCATTTCAGTTGAACATAAAACATGTGGACAGGAGTCTGAACAAAAGTTTTTAGGCTTCGAACTGCATGGACTGAGTCCAGTGTGAGGCTGCAGCTCATAGTGCGCTCAATGTGCCCAGTGCACTGGAGCCAGGGGGAACAGAGGTTCTGGGAACCACTGACATGATTTGGACACAAGTATCATGCACCAAGTGTCAAATGCAGGTTAGCCCCAAGTGTCTTTATAATAGCTAATGCCTCCATTGAATCTTGGAGAGAAGCAGCATGTAATCATAATGTATAACTAACTGACAGAACTTAACTATTGTGAAAAATGTGTTAGCTGATCTAATTTACCTCACATTACAGAAAATGACTTCTGCTTTGTTCAGAAATGTACAAATCAAAATTAAGAATCTTATTCAGGCTAATTAATGGCTTACAAAGGTCTTGGCAAAATTTTTTCGACTATTGATTACTGCGAATGGGGTCAAAGGGGCGCCATCAGAAATCTTGGCTAGGGCACCAAAAAAGCTACGCACTGATTGTATTTATTAGTAGATTAAAGCATTGTTTAATTTATACATAAACAGACAAAAACTCCTTCAGTGTATTGTGACATGGGAGAAAGAAATGTTACTTTTCAGTGTGTAGTAATAATAATAATAATAATAATAATAATAACAATAATAATAATAATAATAATAATAATAATAATAATAATAATAATAATAATAATAATAATAATAATAATAATAATAATAATAATGCATTTTATTTCTAAATCCCTTTTAAAACATCCAAGACACTGTACAGAACAAGTTAAAATCATAAAAACTGGGGAGAAAACACACAGTACAATACAAAACTGGATAACGGTGTGGTTATGTGGTGTAGGATTGTCTAAACTGAGTGAGTTTTGAGTCGTGATCTGAAGAGAGGAAAGGGGTCGATGTTGCGGAAGTCGGGTGGGAGTGAGCTCCAGAACTGCTGAAGGCTCTACCCCCTATGGTGATGAGATGAGCAGAGGGAACAGAGAACTGGAGAAAGGAGGAGGAGCAGACAGGGTGAGAGGGAGTGATTCTGTGTTTTATTGGAAGCCAATTAATTTGTTGGAGGGTGAGGGTGATATGGTGAATGTAGAATGTTGAAGGAGCTGTAGTATGTGGAGGGATTTGTTAGGGACCAAAGAGGAGAGAGTTACAAAAGTCAATCCTAGAGGTGAGACTGTTGATAAGAATAGCAGCAGTGTGAGAAGCACAGAGACAAGCACGGAGGTGAAAGTAGGCAGAGCGAGTGATATTATTGATGTGAGAGTGGAAAGAAAGGGTCCTGTTGAGGATGACACCGAGACTCGTGACCTGGGGGAAGGAAGAAGTCATTGATAGAGATAGAAACACTGTTGGATTTATTGAGAGTGGAAGAGGTGTCTATAAGGAGGACTGTTTTGGAGCTGTTTAGTTGGATGAAATGGAAGAGAACCAGGAGTTGATCTCCTGCGGACAGAGGGGAAGGGAGTGAAGTGGAAGTGATGAAGAAGGTTTAGTGGAAAGGTAGTGCAGGGTGTCATCCGGGTAACAGTGAAAGTGAATGTTTGTGCTTACGGAAACCAAGTGGGAGAGTGTGGATCATGTAGAGGAGGGGCCCTAGGACGGAGCCCTTGGGTGCACCAGCGTAGATAGGGAAGATTTGAAATCTGTGAGGTTTAAGTTGAATGAATTGACTGTGAGTGAGAGTGAAGTGAACCAGGAGAGAGCGGTGTGAGAGATAAAGATAGATTGGAGTCTGTGAATAGTGGTTTGTGAGATGGTGTTAAAGGAGGAGGTCATTAGTGATTTTCAGAAGTGCAGTTTCAGTGCTATGGAGAGGGCAAAAACTACATTGAATGTTCTTAAATATCATTACTGATCAGATGGGTTTGGAGTTGAGATGAAACAGTCTCATCAAAGAATTTTAGAGATGAAGGGTAAGTTAGAAATAGGGCAAAGGTTGTTGAAGTCATTCGGGTCCAAACTGGGTTTTTTCAAAACAGGAGTGACAGATGCAGTTTTGAGTGATGAGGGGACAGTTCCAGAGGTCAGGGAGGAGTGAATAATATTAGTAATAAAGAGGGCAAGTGAGGGAAGACAGGATTTGAGGAGAGCTGCAGGAAGAGGGTCAAGCTGGCAGGTAGAAGTTTTGAAATTGAGAATGGGCTCAGAGACGACTTGGAAGGAAGGGAGGGAGAAGCTTGATGAAATTAGGTGTGACGAGGGGGAAAAGGTGTCAGCTCCAGACTCTGCTGCTCTGCTTATCAGGTGTTGATGGATGGTAGTGAGATTGGATACAAAGAAAGACACGAGTGTGTTACAGAAGGCAGAGGAGTGCAAGTGGTTAGGAAGAGAGTCCAGGGGTTTCGCTATGTTAGAGAAAAGAGTCTTAGAGTTATGTTGATTAGAATGAATCCCACCAGAGTAGTAGGAGGTCTCAGTCCTGTGCATATTGTTGCTGGATGTTTCCACCATCCAGCCACAATATACATATATAAATAGTGCTAATGAACACCATTGTTCAGCCACCATTAAATTTGTAATGTTTGCTGTAAAAATGAATAGTACAATTTAAATGCATATGACAGGTTAGACTTCATCATAAGGCCTATATTGAATTTCTAGTCTAAATTGTTTGGTAAGTTATTATTAAACAAAAATAAACAAAAACACCTTTATTTTGTTAAATGAAGGTTTAAACCAGGGGGCTCCAACCTTTTTACCCCAGTGAGCAACTTGTACAAAACGAAAATATCAGAGAATTTCTCCTGTCGCAAGAAATTACGTTGATAAAACAGTGATAACAAGCATTAGATTGAATAATAATATTAGTGGTAGGTAGAGACATGGCCATTTAATAAAAAGTTCCAACTGCATGCTGGGTCCAAAGACAAAACAGCAGAAAAAAAGAACAGATTCGCACTGCAGTTTTTTGTAGCTCCCAGTTTGTTTGTTTTTTATTATTTTAATACATTTATTGTGGTGCTATTAAAATAATAAAACATTGGAAGCTCCAAAGAACTGCGTTGCAGATCTGTTCTTTTTTTCTGTTCGTTTTATAGTGGGCTAAGTTAGGCATCTAAAGCATACATTTACAATGGTCAAAGACATGTAAAGAATCGAAATTGAATTATTTAGCATAATATGCATACTTGCTAAATCCTTTGGGGAGCTACTTGGAAAGGGCTGGAGAGCTACTGGTAGCTTATGAGCTTTGTTTGGCATTTGGGATGGAATTCTTTGTGTTGATAACTGGAGATATTCTATATACAACCAGCCACTTAACTGATGTAAAATTATGATAGGTTAAGTATTTAGCACAGGTACTATCATCAAGACATCATCAGACAAACATGAAAACCTCATGTCCACTTTAACTTACCCTTTTTATTTTTACAACATGTTGATGAAGGTTTTTTTCTTGATCTTTCTGTTGCATACTCTTGTTTGAATATGAGCAGCTTAAATACAGCTCTGTACAGCTTGTCTGACTCCAAAATGTTTTTTCAGCACATTAATATGTTTGCTTGTTCTGTTTGACTTAAATAAAGAATTGATGTGAATGTAAGTAAATAAATGTGCTTGGTGCATTGCAGCAGTTTCACATCAGACAAAGTGACGACTTGACAGCTCCTACTGTGCTATGCTCCATAAAACAGCATCAGTCATACAAAAACAGCATCTATTTGTTACTCCTGAGTGTAAAGGGCCTATATTTTACAACAATAACTTATGTGAGGTTTAAACCATCTTATAAACTGTTACTTCATCAAAAACATATCTGGAGTTGTGTTTTGTTTCACACATATTTGAGTAATCCTGCCTACATCTGTCTAAGTCTGTCTACATCTTCAGAGGTCAAAATGTTCTGTTCCACCTTGTGATTAGTAGTAGGTTTAAAATTAACAGCTGTTTTAGCCTAAATGGAACTCAACAGTAACAACCTTCTCCAGTTACTCTGGAAGTACATTTTTCATTAATTTTTTCTATAGACTTTTCGAAAAATTCAAATATTAAGAGGTCAAAGGCTGTCACAATCCGCACTTTTCCGTTCCTGGTTTTGCCTCCTGCCTTGTTTCTCCCTCCCCCACCGACTGGAGCCGGAGCTGGGCTGATTCTTGGCTCCTCCCGCGCTCACCTGCAGCCCATCAGCGCAATTACCTCCACTTGCCGCCGTGTATAAGATGGACCGGCTCAAGACACTCGAGGCCAGATCGTCCGCGTGTCAGCGTGACTACCTAGCTATCTAAAGCAATTTTGTTTTGTCTCCTTGCTTCTTTGCTGTCTGGATTTTTGTGTGCTGCTCTCCAAATTACGTCTCCTGGTTCCTCCCGGCTCCTGCGCTCCCAGCTTCATCCCCATCCGACCTCCAAGTCCTGGTATAGTCCTGTCTGGTTCTGCACTCTGCTCCCTGCGTCTCTGGACCCTGCTCGCTGTCTCGGTTCTGCTCATCCTGACTCCGCCTCTACTCATCCCGCTCCCAGATCCCGGCTCACGCTCGGTGGCTTCTTTGGACTCTGGCCCGCTCCTAGCCCCCTGTTCCCCGTTAAATCTACCCATTGCTTTGTTTCACTTTTCACAAACTGTAAATAAACACCGTAAAACTTCCCCGAGTGCTGCATTGTTTGGTCCGCTCACCCTGCCTTTACGACAAAGGCATTGAGGACACTAACAAGCTACATGGTAATTAATATCCATGATGTCTTTTTTTAAGTCTAAAAAGCACATTTAAAACACAAGATTCAGTGAAATACTTAAATAATGGTCAAATTTGGTAAATAGTCACATTTATTAATAGCACTTTTCCACCTTCAAGTCACTCAAAGCAGAGAGCATCGAGGAACCACTCACACATTCATACACCAGTGTACACAGATACTGGGGGCAAGGGGGCTTAAGTGTCTTGCCCAAAGACACAACAGCATTCATCTGTGGAAGCTGGAATCACACCACCAACCAGGAGGTCAGTGGATCTGACCACTCAACCAATTTTTTTTTTCTATCGGGAGCAGGATTCGAACCACCAACCTTTGAATCAGTGGAGCGATTTATAAAGTTTCAGAAAATTATTGGTCTTGTAGTCATTTGTTACTGCATAGTTGATTAGCACTGATTTTCAAACTTTTCATATATATATATATATATATATATATATATATATATATATATATATATATATATGTATATGAATTTTTTTTTTTGTGGAAAGTCTACAGAAAAAATGTATGAGAAATTTACTTCCAGAACCATGGGATGGGAGGTTACTGTTGAGCTCCATAGAACTGATTTACTGTACAATACACTACAATAAACATACTTTGTTGCCTTCAAAAAAAGTTCTTTGTTTTACCTTTTTTCAGTTTAGATGCCACAGAAAGGCACTGCAGAGCCTTACGTGCTAACTAATATCCATGACTCAGTTTTCAAGTCTAAAAAGCACATTTAAAATGAAAGATTCAGCGAAATACTTTAATAATGGGCAATGGTCACTCATACTCTATCTGCTGGTGCTCTAAGGAGTGAGGAAGTTTAAATAAGGCTAAAACAATTGCTGTAGCTTCAAAGTTTAGCAATCCAGGGCAGCAAATTATTCAGTTGATTCCAGTGAAGGTGTTTGGTGTTTAAAAACACAGTGGCTTCCTTATCATCTAGATAACATCACAAGGTGGATTAGAGTGTTTCGATTTCAGAGAAAAACATGGAGGGTTTTTGTGTTAAAAATGTGTGAATGAAACAAGAACACAACTCCAGGTATGTTTTTGACGAGGATACAATATTATAACAGATCAAAAATGGTGTGAGAGTTTCAAGTGACTTTTCATTTGTTCAGAGTCTGTCTTAATGATATTTGCATTTATGTAGAGTCAACACAACAGATGCTTAGTCCCTCAGTGTGTGCATAGAAGAGCTCATAAATTATCATGCATATAATTGAGCAGACAGGGAGATATTTATTAATGCCAGCAGGTCCCATGGGTCCTCTCCTCCTACTTTATTGTTGATGTCCTTCACTTTTTAATTAAGCTTTTTATGAAGTGAGATATATGAAGCTTATATCCATACAGACTAAGAGACGTTTGTGAAAAATAATGTTGAAAAGTCATAATGTGATGGAAAGTCATTCATATTACTTTTCACTGGCCCCTATTCAAAGTTAGACAGACATACAGACAGGTTAACATTTGCCAAGAGTGCATTCATGCTAATACTTGTCATAGCACATACCTGGCAAAAATATCAAAAATCTAAAATTGTACTGTACAAGTAAAACCCATAAGTAGGCAGAAAAGCTATTTCTAAGTAAAATTAGTTCTTCTTTCTTCTATCCAAAACGCAGCCTCACAGCAAGCTTGTAGTTTTTAAGATAGCTTTCCAAACTTCTTCCACTCACCTTCAGTCAGCAGTCACTTGTTGCCTTGTAGACACTCATATGTTCTTATCCACTGCAGAGTGATGGGGAGAGTTCTAGGTCTGTGCTTTTAACCCTGGCTATTTCATCCCCTGCTGTCTTTGCTCTTGTCTTGTACTTCTTAGAGAAACATAAGCAAACTCTTTTTCACACTCCACTTTATTAAACACTGCCTTCAAGTGCCCAGGGCGTTTTACTTGAGAATAAACTTTAAAGTGCTCTATGTAACATTTCTGCTTGTGTTCATATTTTTTTGCACAGAATGGCCCACACTGTGGCATTAAGCTTATCTGTGTGTGTTTTTATTGCTCAAAAATGGCTTTAAACATGCATATGAGTGGGGTTACGTCTGAACTGAGGGCATTACATGCTTTTCTACACTGCAATGTTTATCACAATTTAATTGACAACGTTTGCGGTAACGATATAATAAACAATATAAATTACATTAAACTTCTTTTTCTTTACTCCTGTGCTAACTTGTAACCTAAATCAATCAAAAATCTGTCTTTATTGAAGCAACAGAAACAGAAACTTTTATTTTGATGCTGATGCCAGTAAGATGACAATGAGAGCAGAGCACATGCCTACTTTGAATAATAAATAAAATCCCTAAGTTAGCTCCGCTTTATAGTTAATGCTAGCTGCTTAAGAGAACTTCATCAGCAGGCAGACTACAGTGTTCAATTTAGTCAAGGTTCAGCTTTCACACCACCAGCCCATTGTCTGTCATCATTAGTGTTTTTATAAGTAGCGGAAGCAGAGCCAAGCATTTCAAATCATCTAACATTATCACAGCGGTATCTTGATATCTGATATGATCTCGAGCCTCAGTATTGTTCCTTCTTCTAAATAAGCATACATTATTTCACTTCTGTTTATTAGTGTATGCCCTGTACACTGAGCTATATGCATATTGCTATTTTTGCTGCTATCATTTCCTCCAATTATTGTGCATTCTGTCATGCGTGCAGCATTACCTCTCTGGGACCTTTCTTCTCTCTGTGGAGGAGATTAACTTTAAATTTCATATTCTATAGCTGTCAAAGTCACAGTCAACAACCATAACTCAGATGCAGGGCTAAAATTGTAAGAAATATAGCTAAGGCAGTTACTGAAAAGTATATGAAGAGATAACTCCTGGAAAACAAGTCTTGAGGGAGAAAGTGGGGTGATTTCATTCAGAGCACACACCTCATTTAAAGCTTTTCCTGAGCTTCGTCGGAAAAGTCCTAATAAGAATGGGACAAACAGTCTTGACGTGCTTTTTCCTGTATCCTTGTGGACACCACTGTATGTGTGTCTTTTTCATTCAATTAACATTACAGCTGTAGTTGATTAAAGACAGGACTTGCATATTAATTCATCGATTAAAAAAGGATTGTGGCATGGCACTGACAAAAGCTCTCACATTTATGTATACAGTAAAGTAAACTGCAGCTACACAAAATGAATAGGCAGATTAAACTGTCCAGTCATTCCCAAATCTTCAGATGCCCTTTTATGTCTTTTGTTAAATGCATATAAATCCTTATAACGTTAATAAAAATATTAGTCAACTAATACAAAATTTGCTCAACTAAGACACTGACTGATCAATCGACTAAATGACTGAAGGACCACAGCCCCATTTTCCACATATTACTTTTGCTTCAGAAGGTGGTTTAATTCTCAGTATTTTATTTAAACGTTCCCAGCAGACTGAGGAGGAGCAGGCATAGCAGAGTGTTGTAGTTTCACAGATATGGATGAAAGCAGCAGGGAGGCACCCCAGGGCTCAGTGATGGGACCGCTCTGATAAATGACCCGTCTAGCACCCGTAGTGTCTTCAGGAACTAGAGCCTAACGGCAGCAGGGGGGCAATGAGTTTTGGAATCACCACGGCAACCTTTACCCATCTGCCCAGTGACCTCTGCTGCCACCCTATATCTACGACGCACAGGTCTGATGAAAATGACGGTAAAGTAATACAAAGGTTAGCTGGTGCCAGAGTGTCTGAGAGGGTTTTCTTATAGTACTGAAATGGAATATTTACTATGAGGAATTTTGTCCTCCGAGCTTTTTCATTTTCATTTCTGAGAGAACAACAACCTATTACATGTTGGTATGCTTTATTCTGGCTTTTTAATTATACATCCTTTAAACTCAATACTGGTATCCAAAATTCATCTGATTCGTAAACAATTTCATAATTTAGGGTTATACAACTGAAGGTTTACTGTGTAGCTTTTTGTTCTGGTAGGGAGAATGCTTTGTTTTGAATGTTTCACTATATGGCATTAAAAATTTATCAATCTTGTTTTCCCCCCCATATATAAGTTGCAAACATGCATTCTTACTGTGAGCATGGTTGCCTGCTTGTCTCCATGGAGATAGATAAATTTGAAGCCATCCCATGCTGTGGAACTTTTCATGAAAAGCAATGACATTTACTGGGAGACAAGTAGCAGACCCTCCACCCGAAAAAAGTATAACGTAGTGCAACTTTGAAGTATTAAAGGTCACATTTTCCACCAGCTTTTTCAGTTCTGATATTGCTACTTACATTTTTAGTATATGCCAATATGTCAACCAGGTTATAGATATGTATTTATTTATACTTGAAATTACTTGCCCAAAACTACTCCACATGCGTTGTAAAGCTGTTATTTATTCAACTTCAACTGACTATGAAACCATACTCAAACATTATGAAACTGTTTGAGTCACCAAAGCCCAGTGAACTGCCTCAACAATCTGATACTAATTGATACTAAACTGGATATCGAAACTAGATACTCATTTGAGTAAGTAAGTAAGTATCAATACTACAAAAAGTCTCATTAACAGGACACAATTTGAGCTTTCTTGAAGTTTTTGTATGATTTTGAGCTTAAAGGTCCTTTACTGTATTACACAATATTGACACTTATGAGTTTTAAGCCATGTTATATTGTTGTTACCTCATCAAAAAACATACCTGGACTTGGATTTTGTTTCATTCACACATGTTTGAGTAAACCTTTATTAATAGTCTATCTATATCTCCAAAACTCAAAATGCTCCAATGCACCTCGTGATGTCATGAAGCAATAGCTTTCATGTTAAGATACCATTTACCTTTTGTTCAGTTGGGATTGGCAATTCCAGGACTGAAATGATCCAAATGATTCTAGTGAAGGTGTATGGGGTTTAAACACAGAGTGGAGCACTTCCTGTGTTACCACATGACATCACAAAGTGGAACAGAGAGAACTGTTTGAGAGAAGAACACAACCTAAATTTGTAGGGTTTGTGTGTTAAACATGTGTGAATGAAACAAAACACAACTCCAGGTCTGTTTTGATAAGGAAACAGCAAACAGCTCTTTAATCAGAGCAAATATAAGGCCTCATGCTAAGATAAAGAAAGTACTATTATTTTGTTTTTGAAAATTACATTATATTGCAAAAAAATGAAAAATTATTATCTTCAGCATGACATTGTAATCTGCATCAAGTATTGTGTGAATTCCTTCGTTTCTAAATTAAGTTTTAAATTTTAGTATCATGACCACACTACTCCCACCATACTTGCGTCGCATGACTCTTGTGTCGCATGATTTATTTATATTGCTCCTTAGTGAATGAATGTAATTGCTGTCTCATCTTTATCCAGCTCTAACACTCCATATAAAATTGCACCCATGCAGTGATTTAATATTGTTCATAAATGGTGGCATATACCTGCATAGCTCTTGTGCTCAGCAGTGAATGTAACTTGCTGACGCTGATTAACCTGACAAAAGCTGTTAGTCCACCTGTCATCACACATAAAACGATTTTATGCTCTCACCTCTACCAAGGCAGCACTTAAATGCACCTATCAACTATGGTCCAGCACATTTCAGATAATTAGAAATGAAATGCAGTTGCTGTGTCCATCAAAGCTCCAAAGTTTCTCAAGGGTAACCTAAGCATATTTTAGAGTGTATTGCATATGAATTTATATCTCCAGGAGATGTTTTGATGATGAATAATAGATGTAGTTCTTGAAAAATTAAAGGTCTGACATGCATTATTTAAACATTTAAAAATAGTTTTGGGCATCTTATTTTGCATTGTATAACTTAAAGAAACAGTATGTAGCTTGTGTTCTTACTGGTTTAAAAAAAGTTACTACAACTGAACCTGTTTTGCCAGAGCCTTAACCTGCAGATAGAGACATACACAAGTGTTTCTCGTTCTCAGTTTATGGACAGGCCTCATGTGAAAGCTCAGAGCCTCCGGAATTCACTCACTGAGCTGCAGAGGCTGCACTAGCACTGATTCATGATTGTCTGCAGGTGCTGGGGTTTAGGTAGTGACCATTCAGATCAGAGAGATACATTTTAGGTTTAAACCAACTTTAAATTTCATAAACATGGCCTATCAATGTTCCCAGATATGTTCAAATTGAATATAGCTTTTACTGGTATAATTGTAATGCTGTTTCATTTTTAATCATAAAAACATCGGACATGATGGTCAAGTTGCTTGTTATAATTTGGTGTGATGGTTCTCAAGACAATTATATAATCATAAAGCAAAATGAGCCTTTCATCCACGTCTGATTTGGGTTTCAGTCAGTTTCAATGCTGAAATGCAGTTGAAACCTAAAGAGACTGTCTCTGATGTTAACTGTCTCGGTAACTTAAAGATTTTTTTTTTATTATTATAGAATGGGAGACGTAGATGTGTGGGCTGAGCATTGGACAGAATCGTACAGGAATCGTAAGGAGTCTTTGAATAGGGCCCGGAAGAGATTGCTAGATTACTCAAACTCGCATGGACATATAAAACCAGCTCAGGCATGCTTTTAATGAAGGAACAAAGTTATAACATGGTAGAAAGCAAAAAAAAAAGAAGTAGATTTTGTGTAATACCCCCTCTTTGGAATACAGCTGAAAGATATCCTGTCCTCTATCCAAAATGACACTGTGACTGCTAGCATGCATAAAAATGCAGGATTACTCAAGCATTCACAAACTAAACAACTTTAGATAATGTAGCAAAATTAAAAATGTGAGCTATCAAATATGGCAGCTGTGGAGACAAATGCAATTTATTTGTTCTTGGATTTAGATGTTTAAAATCTTCTCCTGACAGCTCTCCTCCTGTAATTACATTAGAGTTGCTTCAATGGGAAACACTGGGAGTTTGTTCAAAGTTACTTCCAGGCTGCGTCTGAAAATAGCTTTTGCAGCAGTTTTATCACAGTCTCACTGAAATCGATCTTCTTCCTTCTAAAGCTTGTTCAGTGGTTGTTTAGAAAGTTGTAAGTTTCTGTTACTACAAAGTTCTGAACTAAGTATTGGTTAGATTGAATACAGTTTTGTTTTTGCCAACTAATGAGTTATATAATATATCTATGGAATATAGGGATCGTGCCAGTGAGATTCTTATATTCCAACAGATTCTTTTTTTCAGACCAAAATTTAGATTGTTTTCATTCCTGACCATTTGAACTGCTCACTTGTACGTGATGTTGCTGTCTCTTCAGCTGATTTATACAGGTTTTAGCACTTCCTACAGGAAAGTGGCACCATCTCCAGTCCTACTTCTTAGGAAATGGCATGCACACAAGCAACAAAACACAAAGCAGAGCAGGAGCAACTCAAATCGGCAAAAGAGAGAACTACATTATGGACTGGAATGGAACAAGCATTATGGGGACAGAGGACAACAAGCATCGTCGCTGGATTAAGGATGCAATTTAAATATGAAAACATTCTCATGAGACCATAACCCGGAACGAGGGGGCCTTTTTACTCTCACACATGTCCTGAAGAAATTGGACTGCAGGTGGCGCTGTCGCCCTACTTCCTGATAGGAAGGCAATACCAAAACCTGTATAAATCAGATGAGCAACATCACATGACCACTGTGAAGAAGACCGTTAGTGAGCAGTCCAAACTGTTAAGTATGAAAACAAACTAAACTTTGGTCTGAAAATAGTAGGGATGGTGCAATATGATTTTTTTTGGCCAATACCGTTATCCAATATTTGTCATGCTGTTGTGGTTGATAAGTGATGTTATGCTTATTAAGCAAATTTATGTGAAATAATACTGACATTTAGAAATTAACTTAATAAAAATAATAACAAATGTATTTAACTGGGATATAAAACCATATTTTTTACTCATTTAGTCTGGTCCAAAAGACAAATCTGATGCACTGACACCTGGGCACAAAGAGAAAAAATATACATACTAAATGTAAATGTTCAATATAGGACCAATGCTGTTACCTGGGGAAATCCTCCAACACTGCTGAATCGATATATCCCTATCAAAAAGAATCTGTTTCTTTTAACTACTTACAATTGCTTATAGAAAAAGATTTTGATTTATAATAATATATCCCCTTCAACTTCTATATTTGCTTAGTTTCTTCCAAACCATTCTCTTCAAAGTGACATTATTATTTCTTCCTAGTTGTACAAATTTAATACCAGTTTTTTTTGTTTGTTATTCATGCGCAGGTGTTCCGGTGGCCGATTGCCAGTCAGTTGGATCAAAATGAGATGCTGGAGATCCAAGTCTACAATTACAGCAAGGTCTTTTCCAACCGGTAAGCCCCACTCGTCTGAGCCAACACTAACACAATCCAGAGCAAACTGTTCACACCAATAAAGACTGACACATCAAGCTGGGTTTTCAACTCGGGGAGCATTACCGCTTTTCCCTTGCAGCATGGTTGTAAATTGAATACATTTGGCGGGTAACAGATTGCAAGGAACCCCTGAACATACCAGAGATTAGATTAATATGTCGCACTACAAGCAGGAAAGGCAGCGACAAAACAACATCTTCAGTAATAGTCACATTAGTCACTTGCGTGCTTTTAAACAGTCCAATCAAGAACAAGCGCAGTTTGCTAAAGGCAGTAAGAACATGGATAGTTAATCTGAGCAAATACAGTATCACAATTTACGCGATGTGCTGTAATGTCTTCCTACTGTGTAAGTGGTTTTCAAATCAAATATTTTATGATCATCTCCTAATGTATGTCATGCATTCATTGACTTGGGAATCCTATTATCTTTATCTGATTCTCCCAGATTACTGACATTTAGCCCAGCAGCCAATGATTAATAGGTACTTTCCCTTGTATTTCATAGACTGTAATTATGTGATGGAATTTGCAGCATTGAAAAGGAAGCTTGCTCGCTTCTGTCAACAGAACATAAACAGACAAAACATTACAGGTCCTATATAACGCAAAATTTACTCTTGTGAGCCTTCAGAAAACATACCTGGAGTTGTGTTTTGTTTCATTCACACATTTGAGTAATCCTTTTTATTAGTTTGTCTACATCTCCAAAGCTCAAAATGCTCTGTTCCACCTTGTGATGTCATGAAGTGGTAGTTTTCATGGTAACAGCTCCTTTTACCTTTTGTTCAGTAGAGATTTGCAGTTCCAGCACTGAAATCATCCAAATGATTCTAGTGTATGGAGGTGTATGGAGTTTAAAATCACAGTGGAGCACTTCCTGTATTACCACATGTTTTGATAAGGAAACAACATTATAACATAGATCAGAAAATAGCATAATATGGGCCCTTTAAAAACAAAAACTTTAAAAAGTTGCATTCAATCCAGAGTTTCATTAAGTGTCCTAATGGGAGAAGAGAAAAAAAAATATGTAAGATATATAAGTTTAATATCATACTGTAGAAAATAATGCTCCTTTAAATATAGAAAGTACTAGCCTCCCCTGTACAGATGAGACTTTGCCCATTGTTAATTGGTATGACCAGATTTTCATCACTCTGAAACCCATGGATACTATTAAAAAGGTAGAAATAAAAAAAAAAAAAAAGATTTAAAAAAGATAGTATCATGAATATAAGTTGTTAAAATTGGTTCACATTTAATTACCAAAAAAAAAAAATCTTTGCTTATTTCTCTGGCTAATATCAAAGGTCTAATTTAAATGTAAGATACTTTGTCTCTCCTAGATAGCCTCATATTATCCCCAGATACACAATGACATTAAGTGTACACCGTCATATTAAATGAATCTAATCTCACCATTTTAACAGCCTACACACTTGAGCTTCACAATTCTGTTGTTTACACACTGCATAGCTCTCCTTAACACGACCATGTCCTCATCTGAAAATATGGAGTCAATTGCACAAATGGAAGGCTCAGTGCTTCCTGTGGACACACTGACAGCCTAACCACAGCCCACACTGATCATTAGCCCGCTTTGTTCTGGGCGTGTAGGAGGTTCTTTATGTTACAGGCCATCCACACAGCCTTATCTGGGCCGGACACATGTGGACAGTGGGTGGACAATGGGTGGACTGGCTTGGCTTTTCTAAACACTGAAGGTGATGGACTTAGCTGTGGCTGAATAGTAGGCAGCAAATGCAATGTAAAAAGTTTCATAGTTCCAATACCAACAGTGGAAGAGCACATACCACATACTTTTAGGTAAAAGTATTGGTGAGTAATAATTGGATAGAAATAGTGTCAGGGCTCCAGAATAATGATTTGAGTTGGGTGCACTGAGGCATCTAAGATTTTCATTTGAGTGCACCAGAGCATGATTTAAATGCACCGAAACCCACTACTTATTTAGGCAATTTAAGGACAGTATATTACAATGGCTTTAGCAATAAGGATTAAATAAATAACTTGGTTAATTACTTTTACCTGAATATGCAATTCATACTCTATACTACACATTTATTAAAGAAAAAAAAAAGTAAACAATATTATATTACATGACAAGTTTTATGTATGTTGATATTTGATCAAATAACGTTAAAAATTTACCTTTTCTTCAAGTTAAAACAGAGTGAGTTAGTGTCCTGTAGGTTTAATTAGTAAAAAAAGCTATGAAATAAATATTGGCTTAAAATTGTTTTTTATTTATTTTTATTAGTTTATTTGATAGGGACAATGTGCAAAAAAAATTAAAGATGCACCAGATTATAGCCGAAGCTAGTTTCCATCTGTAGTCAGAGTGAGAGGTCTGTGCATTTAAGGATCTTTACAGTTCTCTATAGTAAGTGCAGAGTGACACCTCTTACTTTCAGTTTCAATAGTTGATCTTTAACATCTTTTGTATCTAGTTTTATTTTCTTTTTCACCTCACATAACAGCAGCTTCATTTAAGTACCTGAACAAAGTGTGGGGAATCTGGAGGTTTGATGATGCTCTTTAAAGGTAAATAGTGTGTCTCATTCAAAAATTGATGAAAAAAGCTTATTAAGCTTAAAAACTTATGAGCTCTGTGGTGTGTTTAGCTCTGTGCATCAGAGTGTGACCTGAGCAGATTAGCTTTAGCCGCTCGGATTGACTAGCGGTCTGGTCAGAGGAGAGGGGGAAGCAAGTGAATTTTTTTATTTTAGTTGTCAATTAAAACAATAATTTAAGTGTGTTGTATTTTACCTAATTCACCTTTCTAATGAGGAAAGAGGACAATGAGAAAAATGTGATAAGGATCTGTCAGGTGCACCGGTGTTTTTAGTCTCATTTTGGGCACATGTGGTCCATGGGTGTACACTAGTCTATGTGGTCTTATACTTATATCTTATATCTGATACAGCTCAAGATTATTCTAAACCTATTCAGGTTATTGTGTTGTTCTGTGAATGTGACTTTTTTAGTATCAATACCTGCTCAAATGAGTATCTAGTATTAGTTTTAGTATCGAGTAGAATCAGATTTTTGATATGTTTAGAAATAAAAACATTGGAAAAATTCTCCCAATAAAATGCATAAACCTGACAAATGTACACTGTATGTAAACTTTTTGTGTCGGGACATTTGTTTTTTGCTTGACCTATCCATCAGCCACTGCTCTGCTCGGCTGCACTGCTCCATGACCCCTGCAGTTGTCACATACTCATCGGAGTGAATGAGCAGGCCTGTCATGATAACACATTTTAAAATGTGATTTATTGCCGAAGCAAATAAAGACGATAATATAATATTGGAACTAATTATACCACTGACACAATAACCCTAACACAGGACTACACCAAAAAATAAAATAATAAGAATAATAAAATACTTAGTTTGTATCTATAATGAGTCAAGTTATTTTTTCAATCTTCTACAGTTCAAATCTTATATACAAAAATGACCAAACATTTCCCAATAATACAAAGAAAAAGTATCCACCATAAATAATGACCCCCAAAAATGATTGTTCCATCTACTATTTATTGAACGATAAGTCAGTGTAGTATTTATTGTGACAGATCTAATGAGCAGTCTCATATCTCATGTATGCAGTCTGCAGAGCTGTGGTGGTGATTTGCCACTGCACCATCCTCAGAGCAAGTCTATTTTCTCTTCTTCTGTCAGTCTGGCTCAAGCCCCACACTTCAGAACGCACCAAACAGAAACGGGAACGTGAATGACATCCAGATTTACAAAGGAAACACACTCCACGCTGACTTCATACTCATCAGATCACTCATAATATAAGTTGTTGCTTTGATAGTTGGACTCAGTACTTTATTACTCAGTCTACATGAAGCTACATTAAATCTTTATCTTGTTTTCTGTTTCACACTTTTATACTATCTGCATTTTATTGTGTATTATGAACTACCATAATAAGTTAACTTCTCCTTTGTGTCTTTCTTTTCATGTCCTCTTTTGAGTAAAATTCCCCCCAAGGTATTTGAATAATTTATCATTCAAACAAAGTTATTTAGTGGCAGCATCACTTGGGAAATACACATGCAAATTTAAATACAGGGATATATAAAAACAACAGAACACATAGGACAAACGCCCCTCTCATTTGCATGGAAGAGTGTTTAGAGGGCTGTATCTCACTTCTAACGCTAACACTCATGTAATCAATACAGGCAGTGCACAGGTTGGTCTCACAGGTTCTGCAATCAAGGAGGTCTACCATCTATCATACCTGTGACTCTTTTGTGGATGCGTTGCCACTGTGATGGTGACTGGATTCTGTTCAGGGAGGTTGCTGTGGTCTTCAGCTCCATCAGCCATTGTGTTATGTGATGCCTCCTTTTCCAATATGCCTTTATAGTACCATTCAGTTTCCAGCTTTGGTGCCATTGAGCCGTTGAGCTGTCGGTACCTTTGAGCACACACTGTTGTAGGTGGTGTTGCACAGGCCGTTTGTGTAGCTTCATTATCTCATTTGTACCTCTTTAAGCAACTGGCCAGGGCTTGGAGCTTTTGTTTGGCAGTTTCTGGGCCTCTGACAGTTGGCTGATTTTAGCCTGTTAGGTGGGTTTTGTTTCTCATGGCTCCCACAGTTGGTCTCTAGGATCACTGTTACTGAAGTATTCATCAGCTAATTGTTTTCAATGATGGTTGAGGTAGGGATTAGTCTCAATGCTGCATTCTAGGAGACTTTCAGATGGTACTCCAGTTAGCCTATGTAACTGGTGTTGGGGTTGCCCTGTGCATTTGGGCCATGATCTTGTCTTTCAGGTCAGTCCCCTCTTGTTCGGTGTGATACCTAGATACCTAGTCTGGTTGGGGAGGTGATGTTAACTCCGCTCTGACCTGGCGCCCTGACTCCCACTTGCCGTAGTATTTGTGTTGTACCTTTGTGCCGTTGCTTTTTGCAGATGCTTGGATTGTGTTTCTCCACATCCTATGCCCTCTGTACTTAATACTTTTAAATTATCTTAATATTTAAAAGGGACATATTTTCTGCTTTTAGCCATGTTATAATGGTGTTCCTTCCTCATCATTAGCCTCCTCAAAGTTGTCTTAAAATGTATTCATGCATGTTTCAGTAATCCTGTATTGAAAACAGATAAAGCAGATGTTGTTTGTTTCTTAACTTCTAAATGTGACAGTTGAAAACACGTCTTTACATCTTCCACCTTCTCATTAGACAGAAACCAGGTCTAAAAGCTTATGGTAATTATAGAGCTGAGAAAATGACAACCAACATTTTCCAAAGCTGATGTAACAAACTGCTCTTTCCACAACTGATGTAACAAAGTAAATCTTTTCTTTGCCTATTATTAAGATACACCACATTCGTAGCTGACCCCAACTCATCTGGTGTGCGATATTGATACAAATTCGGGATGCACCAATACCGATATTGGCATTGGATATAAGCACTGATCCAGGTTCAGCCAATATCTCATTAGACCTTTAATTAGTTGTAATAAGATTATGTACTGGCTGGTGTTGGTCCAGGAGTTAATGTTTACATGTTTAATGTTTAAACTTTTAGGCATACAAAGCTGCTCAGTAGTTACTTACGGGATAAACAACAGCTACTTCACAACTTGATCCATTCTGTAATAAGTTAAGTGTAATCGGGTATCAACAGAAAAGCCAAAGTATCGGTATATATATCGCAATTGAAAAAGCTGAATTGGTGCATCACTATTTGGAAGATGACCCTAATGTTCTTTTTATTTTGAGTCAGTGTTTTGTCTTATCTTTTTATTACTTTTTATTATAGGCAATAAACTTGATTTTCTAATTTTGTGTATCTCCAAAACAGCAATCTAATATTATCCATTTTTAAACATCTCAAAAGATAGACACTTTATTATTTTATTGTCATTCAATGTACACATATAAAGACAAGCTCCAAAAACAACAAGTTTTAAAGTCCTACTATACAATAAAATCAGCAGTTTATTCCTATATACTGAGAAGATTTACAATGTGTGCAGCCACAAAGCCCGAGAGCAGCACTGTATAATTAGTCAGAGTTCAATAGTCTTATGACCAGCGGAATGAAGCTGTTACACAATGTGGCTGTTCTGCTCTTCACACTGTGATACCTCCTCGTTTAATTCAGTAGTGAGAAGACAGTAATGGTGCTGGTGTGAGCGTCGCTGTACCTGATTTTGTACAGTCTTAAAAACATGAAAAACAGCTTTCAACTTGTTCATTTGAAACGTTTTGCAATGGTCCAAAGTTATTCTTCACTTACCTTATGCATTCTGAGCATCCTAATTATTCACTGAAATTAGTTTATAGGCACTTTTCACAAATCTCTGAGACCAGCGCGGAGTGGTAAAGTGTCACAGTAATGCTAACAACTAGTGTATTAAAATAAAATGCTTTCTAATTAGCTGGCTTGTTTTGACCTCAAGAGCTGTTTATACAATATACTGTATCTGCACTGGGGCAAGGCACATTTTGCTCAAATATATGGGGAAAAAGCCTTTAAGTACAACCATGCATGAATAGTCACATTGATTAAGAACATCAGAACATCAGTGACAGTTACAATATCTAACAGAGACAATTCTATTATAAAACAACAACAACAAAAAACATTAGGACATTTGTTTGAAAAAAAGCTTTCCAGAATGTCTACATCGCTGCACTGAACCATATACATACCTTAACCCTGTAGGCCCTTACTATGAGGAGTTGAATAATTGAAGTGGAGCTGCAGCATATGTCCTGACACCTGCTCGTTCAGTGTGCACACTCTGGAACATTACCTCTGTAACCCAGCCTCTGCCCCCTGCCTCCCCCATGACCACTACCAGCCTTGGCAGCCATAGCACGCATAAATCTCATTGTATTCTACAGAGATAGTTATCCAATACTGCTTTGTCTGTGTACCATTTTAATGTTGGACAATAGGTACCAGAGAATAGATAGTATACAACCTGTAATAAAACATGTCATGAAAACTGCAAAAAGATACGACTAAAATGAACACTTTAATTAGTATTAGTAAAGCATGAATAAATACTTAATTTATAATGAACTAATAGTTTATTAAGAATGATTCAGGCTCAGTAACTACTTGTGTGCTGTATCTCATTTTACTGTCTTAAAAATGTCTTAAACAGGTTGCAGTGGCCTCAAGTTATTCCTCATTTACCATATGCATTCCAAGCATCCTAATTATTCACAGTGATGAGTTCATAAGTGCTTTTCACAACTCTGGGATGGTAAAGATAAGAGCAACTAGCATGCTAATACACACTTCCTGATAAAATCCTTTCTAATTATATGCAGAACTTATTTTGACTTTAAGAGTTACTTTTTAATATATCTGTACTGTGGCGAGAGAAATGCTCAGATAAATAATAGTTAATTAAGTCATGCTTTATTAAAGCAGATCTATTTTGCAAAATCACCTTTTCAGAGGTTTAACCATGTTATAGTTGTCTCCTTCTCATTTACTCACTTGACGTTGTTTTTGGACTGATTTGTGCATGTTTGAGCAATCTTTATTCACTTATTTTCAAGATGCCATATATATCAGCCAATCCCCATTTCACTTTCACATTTCACCACCGGTACACACCCACTGCTCTGTACGTACTTTGTTTTTCCATTTTATTTTCCAACATGACCAACATTTTTCAAAGAAAAGTGTGCGATATGTGATAGCTGCAAAGTGACATTTTTAAAGCACTAAACCCTTGAATGCAGACAGGTTTGTTCAAACATTCAGAGCATAATTCACTCAAAATACAACTACCGTAAATTTCGGATTATAAGCCGCTACTTTTTTTCCACGCTTTGAACCCTGCGGCTTTTACAGCAGTGCGGCTTATATATGGAATTTTACTGGATAACGGCCCCTGGGGGGCGCTCTCTAGCTGTAAACGTAAAAGTGAGACAGACGTGGGGAAAGATTCTGCTCTGAAGAATTCACTAGTTTTGATTTTGAACGATCATTTTGCGCATCATGAAATGGATATGATGCAGTTTTTAAGATAAAGAAACAGAAAGGAAACAGAGCAGGGGTCGGCCTTTAACACGCAAAGAGCCATTTGGACCCACTTTCCACGTAAAATAAAACACTGGGAGCCGCAAATACTTTTTGACATCTAAAATGAAGATAACACTGTATAATAACAATAATGTAACGGAATAATGTAGGTTTTACTTTCACGGACAAGCCTTCTACACGTGGCAGATAAATATGGCAAAAACAACTTAAGTGCATTAAAAAAATACAACTCACCAAACCGCTGCATCATGCATCGCGCTGATTATGTGATTATGTCTACTCTACTCCGCAGTTTCTTTAAAAAAACAACAACAAAAAAACTCGTAGCGTATCGTTTAATCCCAGGTGCTTATTCTCCATGTGCCAAAGCAGTTTTGAAGGTTTCATTGCCTTATTTGCTTTTCCCGTATGTTACGCAGAGCGGACTGTGCGCGTGAGTCACCTGCAGCGACAAACCCAGATTTTAAGTAGGCATTGTCTGTTAAATTTATCTTTCTTTTTCTTGGAGATCGTAGTCTCCTCTTCTGGCTCCTCAGTTGTCCTTTCCCCCTTTGTTAAAAGCTCTCCAAAGACTTTTGTTTTGGCTCATTTTCACTCGCTTGTGGCTCTAGTTTTGTGCGTCGTGTCTGATGTGTTATACGTGAAACGTCATCGCGGAGACAAGAGCAGATAATAAACTTGCTACTACATCAAATAGATTTCTGTGGCGATTTCCAGCAGGATTTTCATGATACATCTACGGACGAGCTTATTAGTGTGTCATTAGGGACGGGCCAAAGTTGCTCCTGACCCCTGTGCGCACAACGTCTGAAAATCAGGGCTCTTTACGCAGGACTGTGAGCTGTGTGTGTGTCAGTTCCCAAGCCACGCAGAGCCGCAGTATAAGGCTGAAAGAGGCGCATACGGCTCCGGAGCCGCGAGTTGCCGACCCCTGAAATAGAGCCACTGCACGTAAGCTCGACATCAATGAATCCAACTTGGTCAATGTAAAAAGACGACAAAAGTTTTCAGAGGAAATAAAAGCAGATTTTCCGTGTTGGTGCAGCTTTATTTTATAAACCTGCAGATGTGTTCATCCCGTGTTGTTGTCGTGTTGGTGCCAATTTTCAGGCACAGTTTAAAAAAAAGCGTGTCGGTGCAGCGTCTTTCTGTGTAAATATCTCATGTTACAATATGAAAACCTGCGGCTTTTATTCAGGTGCGGCTTATATATGTACAAAATTGATTTTTTCTTCAAATTTAGCTGGTGCGGCTTATATCAAGGTGCGCTCTGTAGTCCGAAATTTACGGTAGTAAGGTAATGATTAAGGAAAACCAATATAACATGGTCTAAAGCTCATAAATGTAAATTTCCATGACAATTCTCCATAAATATACAAAAGCACAATACAAAACGATACACTACAACTTCACAAACCTGATGCAATTTGCAGTAGAAATGCACACTGATTGTAATGTGATAGCACTGTGAAAGAGGAGTGAAGCAAAGGGAGGGGTGACTCAGAACATTTAAGAGAAATGTATTCAACATGTTAATACTTTGTTTTTGGTGAATATAGTATTTTAATGATGATACACGCATGACGTCAGCTCCCACTGAGCACCACAGTTTTCTAACACGGAAACCAGCGCACTTGTTTCTTTTACTGAATCATTTTAGATAAATTTTGTGATTTAAAATATGCAAATTACAACATAATGAACACAGACACAGCACAATAGGTCTTATTGGAGGATTAAGAATTATTAAGGGGCAGTTATTATAAAGCGGTACCAAAAACGCTTATGGTGTAATCTCCCAAACAAGGCTATGAAGCAATTTCTGCAGATTAATTTTACAGTATTTTCACAAATACTATTCATGAAACTCAAACACACATTTTTGCACATGGCAAAAGTATTATCTGATTATTGTTGTCAGATTAATTTACTGTAATGAAAGAGAGACCCACCCAAGACACGCTGGCACTGGATAGTCCATATTGCTAAAGACCACAAGTCATGACCATAGACCATACAAATGCAGCAAAGCATGATGGAAGCAGTCTGAGGGGGCTTCACCTTGGGTATTCGGTTGTTATCTCGGAGATGACACTGGAGCTGGGTTACAGTTCAGTGGAGCATAGAGATGTGGTAAAGAGGAGACAGGGAGGAAACTATACAGCAGATGTTTCTATATAGGCCTTTACATTGTTTGAGTCAGTTACTATTACTGTAGCTATTCCCTGGATTTAAACAGGAAAAATACTAATACATTATAAAAATTTTGGTCAACTAAGACACCATTGACATCAGTGATATCAGTTTTGAAACTGGATTTAAACATTATCACAGTAGGGTCTTGTCTCACATCTTCAGGAAGACTGTTCCAGGTTTTAGCTACAGAAAACTGAAACACTGATTCCCCATGTTTAGTCCTGACTGTAGATACATGTTTTGCACATTAGTGAAGTACTTGATGCTCAATTTAAAATTAACTCAATATGTTTTTAAGATCAAGAAAGTTAAAATTTTCAAAGAATAGGTGGGGATATGCGATAGCTGCAAACAGACATTTTCAGAGCACTAAATCCTTGAATTAGGACAAGATTGTTCAAACATTCACAGCATGAATAACTCAAAATACAACTAGTAAGCTAATGATGAAGGAAAGTCAATATAACATTATCAAAATCTCAAACGTAAATTTCCATAATATGTGTCAGTCAATCTATGTAAAATCGATTTTTGGAGCCGTCTAT
This sequence comes from Periophthalmus magnuspinnatus, assembly GCF_009829125.3. Lineage (NCBI taxonomy): Eukaryota > Metazoa > Chordata > Actinopteri > Gobiiformes > Gobiidae > Periophthalmus > Periophthalmus magnuspinnatus. The sequence continues at coordinate 6,113,660 of NC_047149.1, forward strand.
GTTATAACTGTCGTAATGCTGGGTTTTTCGGACCAAATAATGCAGAACTCGGGGAAGTTTTACGGTGTTTATTTACAGTCTGTGAATCAAAGAACAATAATGCAAGTAGATCTGACGAGGAACAGGAGGCTAGGTGCGGGCCAGAGTCCAGGGGAGAAGCCGTATCTGGGAGCAGGGAGTTCAGAGGCGGAGACAGGACGAACAGGACCGAGACAGCGAGCAGGGTGCAGAGTACAAAGTGAGACAGGACTATTCCAGGACTGGGAGGACGGGCAGGAACAGAGCTGGGAGCGCAGGAGCCAGGAGGAACCAGGAATCGGGATCTGGAGAGCAGTATAAAAATCCAGTGAGAAGAGTCGCAACGAGCAAATACAAAAATCACTTTAGAAAGGCTAGGTAGTCACATTGACGCGCGGACGATCTGGCACCAAGTGTCTGGAGCTGGTCCTTCTTATCCATGGCAGCAGGTGGTGGTGATTGCGCTGATGGGCTGCAGGTGCGTGCGGGAGGAGCCAGGACTCAGCCCAACTCCGCCTCCGGCCGGTGGGGGGAGGAAGAGAGAGCAGGGTAGGAGGCAAGACCAGGACCTGAAAAAGTGCGGATCATGACAATAACGTTCCTTCATCAAAAACATGTCTGAAAAGGTTTTATGTACCATCCATTCATGTTTGAGTAATTTAACGATTTCTCTCAGGCCCTATTTGAACCCTCCCTACAGTTGGCAGTACAATTCTGTCCAATGCGCAGCTTACAAGCCTACATCACTCATGCTCCCACATGAAAATATACAAAAGCATGACACAAAACAATACACTACAACTTCACAAACCTGATGCAATGTGCAGTAATTTAATTAGCGAAATGGAAACCCACTGTAATGTCATAGCGCTCTGAAGGGTGTGTGAAACAAAGGGATGGGGGACTCAGAGCATCAAAAGTTAAAGTGAAACTTGTTTTCTGCAAATATAGCATTTTCAAAACAATTGTAACATGGTGATCTAAATATGTTATGTGTTAGCATTTAATAGCCCATAGAAGTAACTCTCTTTAAAGGGCGTTAAGGAATCTTTTTGTTCCTTACTGCTTTTTGATCGTGCCCTTACAACTAAGACCAACTTATCAATCATTGATTGTAAGAAATCAAAAATATATACAGACATAATTTCATCTGACAAATAGGATTTTCTTTACATTTTGGCTTCTCATACCCTCATCCAACTATGTAATTAAATTGTGTCTGTGGCTCTGCTCCTCTCAGTCTGGGTCAGGATAGAGATGAGATTTGTGCATATCTGAAGGTCAATCTCATTTCCCTAAAGTCTCCGCTCTTTGTCTGTGCCTGGATTGTTTCTCTGCCTCCAAAACTTGAGTTGTGTGAAATCTCATTATAGTGCGTGCCTGGGTTTGTTGGTTTATGGTGGTCTCTATATTAACAATAGACACTATTTGCATTTGTTTCTGAATCACAATATTTGTGCACTTTCCCTTTAGACTTGATAGACTTTTTACTTTCAAAAAATGTTACATACAACATTACAACCTGTGAAACACTAATTAACATAATAATGGACTGAATCTCACCAATAATGGCTGAGATTTATTGTGCTCATTTACCTCTGTGGAGTATAGACATATTGCAGAAATACTGCTTAAAAGACTTAATGACTTACTTTAGGGGTTAGGAGTCAGAGTTTAGGGCATGAAAGGGCCTGGTTTTCCTATGTATTTGAGGCATTTTTCTGGATACATAAAATCCAATACTGATGCGAGTTTAAGGTTTCTGCTCTGGGTGTATACAGAGGCACAGGTGTCATGCTCATTATAAAGGCAGAGGTATGTGTTGCTAGACTGCATCAAAAAACGGAGAGGACACAGACAGGAGCATTTGAACCCTTGTAGGGCCTTCATTAAAAATGACAATAATGTTTATGTTCCTGTTGTTAGTGTATGTGAATTGTGTGCTGTGTGTGTGTGTGGTGCAAAGGTTTTTTTGTATGTGAGTGCATCCATGCATTTGTCTACAGTAGGTTAGACTAGTGTAACGGCCTGCTCACTGGCCTCACCGAACGAGCCTTAAGACAGCTGCAGTACATCCAGAACACTACTGCTCATGTCCTGACTAGAACCAGGAAGTGCGAGCACATAAGTCCTGTGCTCAGGTCTCTGCACTGGGTCCTGTGACTCAGAGAATAAAGCAGATGCTGCTTGTGAACAAGTCTCTCCATGGCCTAGCACCAAAGTACATCTCCCACATGTTAGAGCCACATGAACCATCTCGCACTCTGAGGACTTCAGGGACCGGCCTCCTGCTGGTGCCCAGAGTCAGGACTAAACATGGAGAATCAGCATTTAATTTTTATGCAGCTAAAACCTGGAACAGTCTTCCTGAAGATGTGAGGCCTCTACTTTGACAATGTTTAAGCCTCAAAACAGTTCTGTTTAGCTGCATATGACTGAAAGGTTTTTATTCTGCACTCTTCTGTTTTAATGTTAATTTTATGATGATTATTTGTGATTATTTATGTTTTGATTTGTGTGATTTTAATGTCTTTCTTATTCTGTAAAGCACTTTGAATTACCTTGTGTATGAATTGTGCTATTCAAATAAACTTGCCTTGCCTTGAGGGTTGAGGTGTGTGAAGGTGCAAAAAAAGAGATGACTTTGGCCTAGCGGACTGATAGATGGAGTGTGAAGAGAGAGAGGAGGCATGACTGCATAGGACTAAGGATTAGTCACACCAAAACTGGGAAAGGGGGCATTCAGTTGTTTTGCTGCAAAAAATTGGAATACATGTCAAGGGAAAGCAAAATTGTTTATATTGGTGACACAATCGCAGTTTAATAATTGCAAACATGCTGTTGGTTCCCACATGAAAGACCATGTGCACATAGAAAATATGAGAGTACATGAAAAATGCAAATATTAGACAAGCAAATATGTAAAGTGCAACATCTTATATACATACACCATTCAGCTGAGAGGAATTGGCAGATGTAACACACAAAGATCCATGAAGCACTTCCCACTGCTTATTTTTCACAGTTTTAGTTTTCCCTCGATGTTCATATGGCACGTTTCACATTTATTTTCTGCTAATTACCAAATTACTAAAACTGAACCATAAACCATAAATAAACATCTTACTTCAAGGTGCTCTTTGTAAATTTTCTCATGCTTAGAATGTCCCACAGTATGACATTAAATTTATCTATCTTCATGGACACACCAATATTCCAAAATCACTGTTCAGGTCTGTGGAGAGGTGACTTCACAGTAATGATACATGTTTTAACACCTAAAATTGAATAAATGCAAGATAGAGGAGTTTAATGCCATACTGCGGAACACTCCAGGCAATGCAGGGTGACAAGCAGGTAATGGACTCCCCACCAGAAAAAATACATAGTGCACTTTTAAATGACAAAGGTGTTAAACTACAAAAGCTCTCTCTGGATACTATTTAATACTAATACTAATATCAAAACTAGATACTCATTTGAGCAGGTATCAATGCTAAAAAGTATCACATTAACAGGACAAAATTTGACTTATGATTCTGAGCTTTATCATAATTAGTATAAGATCTCATGTTGACATAAGGAAAGTACTATAATTTTGTGTTGAAAATTACATTCTATTACTAAATGGTAAATGATCACATCAAGGAACCACTGACCCACTCACACACCGGGTTAAGTGTCTTGCCCAAGGACACAGTGATAGCATTCACCTGACCACTCAACAGTACTTCTAATAAAGGAGCATGTTTTATCTTCACTGTAGTATCGTAATCAGTATCAAGTATCAAGTTTGAAATTTTATCATTGTGACAACACTAACCCACATAAAATGATGCCACTATATATTGTGTTTTATATTGTTGCATGTGTACTGTTTCGCTGAACACAATCACACATATACTTTTGATTAATGGGCAAATACATCTTACTGCTTATCTTCTGGCACTGAACTTTATATCACTATAGATTGTATTGTATTCCGAGAAAAGAGTACATACACAGAGGCTCCCCTTGGTTCAAGTTAATATCCCTGCACTGATCTCATAGTTAACTTTTGAGTACCTTTGTCAGTTTTATGCACTGCACTCCCAAGTGACACACTAGCCCCATCAAAAACATTGCTACTGGAGCCCATAAAATCTACAGATATATGCATAATAAAATCATGGCACTGCTCTTGGCTGCGGGCGATGTCCTAATAACTTCTCGTGTTGTCATGATGCTAACATTTCAAATTTTATTTTGTTATTAAGGATTTGATACTCAAAACACTCTTGTTTCAGTCAAGAGAATGTGATTTCCACGTTGTACTTTCGTAGTACGTAGTACTTTCTTTTATATTACCATGCGGTCTTCTATATCTGTGTAATCCTTCAGTGGTCCATGGTGTGTACCAGTCTATGTGTCTTATACTTGTTCTGATACAGCTCATTCTAAAGCTGTTCAGGTAATGTTAATTTCTGTTCTGTGACTTTTTTGTATTGATACCTGCTAGTCCTAGTATTGACTCATATCTGATTTTCAATACTTTTACCTTCTCCTCATATTATACAAGTTGTTCCGACCACTTACTTTGCCTACCAATCAATACTTAATGAAAATTGGGCCTTATCTTGAGCCCTTAAGTCTGCAGTCTTCATGGTTTGTCTTTGCAATATTTCTTACATTTAGAGTCAATTTTTCCGACACATAATAGGGAGAGTGTGAGCTGAGTGTCCTTGTGTCTGGTTTGTACATGCGTTTCAAAACACCTTTATTTTTTTAGTATCTCAAGGTTAGTTATCTCATCAGGTATTGACTTGGGAGACAGTATATGTGTATTCAGAGTGAAATGTTTGTAGATTGTAGTCTATACTGTTGCTATGTGATGATTTTCACTCATTTGTAATCAAATGGATGGGACTTGGCTTCTCTAAAAGTGTAGCAGTTATGGGCTGTCCTTAATATTTTGATGACAGTAAGAATAAAACCAGGAAAGGACCAGACCAGCAAAAGCCAAAACTAAACCAGGGCTAACGGTGTGTTCACTCTTGTATAAAAAAATCCTTCAAAGTTGGGATTAAACGAGCACTAAATGTGAAGCTAAATCCGGACTAGATCAGGACCAAACCAGAGTTAGACCATGACTAAACCAGGACAGGTTTGTAGACAGAAAAAAACGGATGAACTCTGTATGGATGAACTCTCTGCTGGCTAAAACAAGACTAAGTATAAACATGTGTAAACAAGGATTAAAATAACCCAGGACTAAAACAGGACTATACCAGGACTGAACTAAGGCTAAATGCATTCTGACAAAAGCCCAAACCAAGAGAAAATAATCAAAATCATCCATATATTGGTGTCTGTGTAATCCCTCAGTCATCCAGGTATGATCCATAGTAAAAGCTGAAGTTAAATCTGTTTCTGAAGAAGCGCCTTGGATGAGCACTGAAACGTCTTCAAACCTACAACGCTTTGTCCAGTTGACAGATTTACCTTCGGCTTTTGCTAATGATATATATTGGTTCAAAAATATCAGTGGATCTTATTGGCCAGCAGTTGTTTTGGATTCCCATATAGGTTTATCTCTAACCCTAACCAAACATAGAAAGATTAAACCAGATCAGAACCAACCAGGATCAACACAGGACCTCGGTACAGGACTCTGTATGGCCCTGGTGACAGGTGAGGCCCGTGGGGGAGTGCAGGCAGGTGATCCAGTGGAGAGGTAAATTATGAAGCAGATGAAAGTAAATTGTTTGTGGATCAATAATAAATGGCAGCTTTATAAGTGTTAAAAGTGAGGCTGAACTCGATAGGCCCAGCTCTGCTCAATAATTCACTCATTCAGAGTCCCAGGACAATAGGCCACTGAAATGACTGGGTGCTTCACTGCAGAGTCTCTCTGTTAGCTATTTATTCTAAATTTATGTAGATTAAAGTGTAGATTATGTAACTTTTCCTGTCTTTTAGTTAATTACCTGCAAATAGGTTTGTCAAAACTATTTGATACTAAAACTAGTATCGAAATTAGATAAGCTCATTTAAGCAAGTATCGATAAATCACACAACTGGATGAAATTGGGCCTTTCCTGAACAGTCTCATCTTGAGTTTTATCAGAACTATTGTAAGATACCGTGGTATAACCAGATCGTATTATTTTGGTCTAAAATAGCACTAAAGCAGGTCTAAGTCAAGTCTATACCAGATCTATACCAAGACTAGCTGCGTAGAGTAAGTCTACACCACTAAATTATAATTACAATCTACGGTAAATAAGTTCTGAACAAGTACTGAAGCAGGACTAAACCAGGACTAACCAGGACGACCCAGGTCTTAATGTAAGTGACTTTGTAAAATCTGGTTCACAGCACAGTGCAGCAGGCCACCACAATAACAGAGCTAACTTTGCTATTTAGTGCACAAGAACAAACGCAGCTTAGAACAGTTTGTCTCCACCTCTCAGTCGTAGGTTAACGATAAAGCCTGGGAAACACACTGTCCAAACTTTAGTCCTCCAGTGGCGCTACACGTAATATTCCTTGTAAAAGAGCGGGCTTCAAAGCAGACATACCACACCAGCCTCGAGCATGTTGCATTCACACCAAATCATCAATTAAGCTTTTATTCTCTGTGTTTGCATTACACAGGTATGTTTAGAAACTGTTTCAGTTAAATACAGCTCTGTGGCCAACCACATTGCGGGCTGCATGTTGACCAAACATGCAGCCCGCAATATTAAAATATTTTTGATGATGTTCATACAACATATTACATATTACTACTGTATAACCCCAAAATAATATACAGATTAATTAATATTTTGTCACATTCCTATTCAGTGAGAAGTGAAAGTTTGAGCACACATTTGAAATATTCCTGGTTAAAACCTTTCAAAAACCTGCATTTTACTGCTTTTTTCCTCCACTGAAATTTCCACTCAAGTCCAAATGTTATAGAAGCAGCAGACCCTATATGAGCACCTTTCTTCTTCCTTCACTCTCTTATCTCCAGCATGTTCTCGGCTGAGGCCAGAATAATTCAGCAGGGAACGTCACACCTCCACAAAGGCATTCCCAGCGCCTCCAGGCCCAGAAACACTTTTTATTTCAGGCTTTTTGAAGTCGAGTCAGGCCCTGCTGCTTCAAATGCACCTATTATGACATTCAGGAGTTGTGCTGACAAATGTAGCAGCAGATATCCCATTCATCTTCACAGGGTCCAGGGAAAGAGACAGAGATAAAAGTGATGAGATGCTTTTGTGACGCAATCTCTATGATAAGAAACACATTGGAATCTATTATTCATGGTGTTTTGTGCAATCTTGTTTAGATTAAAACCTTCACAAGAATCACTTGGATGATTTGAGCCCTGAAATTGCTGAACTTAAGGCAAAAGGAGCTGTTAACTTGAAAACTATCACTTCATGGCTTCACAGATGTAGACAAATAAAAAAGGATTACTCAAGCATGTGTGAATGAAACAAAACACAACTCCAGGGATGTTTTTGAGGGGGTAACATTATAACATGGCTTAAAGCTCATAAGAGCCAGTTTTGTTTCATACAGAACTTGTATTATAATAATAATAATAATAATAGTAATAATAATAATAATAATAATAATAATAATAATAATAATAATAATAATAATAATAATAATTATTATTATTATTATTATTATTATTATTATTATTATTATTATTATTATCATTATTATTATTATTATTGTTATTATTATTATTAATAATAATAATAATAATAATAATAATAATAATAATAATAATAATAATGGTAACACTTTATAATAACTACACCCTATTTAGCCTTAATAAAGCATGAACAAAGACTTAATTAATAATGAACAAACACTTAATTAATAGTGATTCAGGCTTAATAATTACTTAATAATAATAATAAAGTTGTATTATTATTATTATTATTATTATTATTATTATTATTATTATTATTATTATTTTGTTATTGTTATTATTATTATTCTATTTCATTAAACATGAATAAACTGTAGTTTTATTTTTTGGAATCAATTTTAATTGATGTAAATTCAATGGAGCCCTAGAGTCCTACTTCTTGGGTTCCAGAATTGCAATTCCCGTTAGTTTGTTTTCCTGTTGTTTTGTAAAATTGACATTTTAGAGACGTTAAAACACCCCCTTTATCATGAGCTTACTCAGAGTTACATATCAATTCCTTCAAACATGTTTGAATAATCCTGTATTGTTCTGAATTCAAGACTTGAGTGTGTAGAAATTGTTTTCACCTATCACCTCCGCCCACTGTCTATAATAATAAAGATATATTAGGAAGAAAACATACATTTTTTTTCCATTTGTACCAACATAACTGCGCAACGCTGCTGATTCCCACGTGTGTCACTGATTAAGAAAATTAAATTGGAAAACAACCAACCTCACAGTGGGCATGTACCTAAATAAAGACAGGTGGTGTTGTGGTTGGGCCTAAGCACATAAACAGGTTTCTTCTCCTCTACCATCTATTCCCAATTATACTCCACACTCTGTGAAATAATGTCAGTCTAGGGATGAGCAGTTTTAAGCATTTATCAATACTACTACTCATATTGATAATACTTATTGATCCAGTCTTTTAATGGTACTCTTATAGGTACTTTAAAAACAAAACAAACAAAAAAGCTAGTTTCTGTTGACTGTGAACCGAGCTGAGGCACTGTGCTATAGTCCAGTACTGCTCAGAATGCCCCTGCAGGATTGAAAAAGTCTTTTAAACATCTTTTATTGACCAGCGAGTAATTAAAGCAACACAAGGAACTATTGAAGTCCACAATTAGGGATGGGTGATATTGACATGAGATATTGTATGATTGTATATCTCTGTAGCAATATTCAGACAATATTTTAGCAATGCATCAGAAATGTGCTCACACGTATCTGTCTTATTTAAGTATCGCACACAAACTGAATGGACCATAAAATTAAGTGCAGAGACATCACTTTATATTCTTGTGTGGATGATTACACGAGTCGTACAGAGTTTCAGCTGTGCTCATCTGGACACTGTTTTTGCAGTCAAGATGTTTCGGTTCCCATCCAGAAGCATTTTCAATTTGATAGTACTGGCTTGACAAACTAGGATGCATACTACACAAGTCCAGCCTATAGACAGTTTATATAAACGGACATAGCTAACCCGCTAAATCCGCAGATTCCAGAGCAACATTTGTCATATTTTCAATTTTTCAATATATCGTTCACCCCTGTACACAATTTATTATTCATTATCACTGCTAAGTAGATTTCAACACATTAAACCAAGGAGAGCAGCACAAAACTCTTCATCTTAACATGGATTTCACAGTCCTGTTGAGTTGTTGTCATTATTATCCATTCCCTGTGAATCTCTGGCCCTGTGTGTGCTACATGGTGCGTGCTAACATGATCACTAATGGCAGTGGGGGCCAAACGGGGTAAGGGAAGCCATTAGGAGAGGGGGGTGAGAGCGCGGCTGGAAGGTTAACTCCGAAGGCCAATGTGTAGCTCGGAATGTCTTCAGAGAGACAGAGAGATGATTAAGTGCTGTGTGTGTGTATCCAGGCCAAGTGCTGGTTGGTGTATTGATCTTGTTTCCTTGTTTGCGTTTCAATATAATTCCTCCCAGTGGAGTCATATTAAGGCTGCTGTAAAACTGATTGACTTAAGACATGTCCTGCCAATTGATTAGTCAACTATAAATGGGGCGTGACATAAGCTCTCAAAACTATTACGCATCTCTATGGATCTGACCCAAACTGCACTCACAAGACTACAGCTGCCTTGTAAATCTAGACTGACGCATGTGAAAGGAAGGAGCTCATTGGTCAAACATTATTTTTAACAAAATGACTTGTCTCTCACCACAGATTGGAGTTTAATCCGCCATGTTTTTCAGTCCCTGTGATATTATTTTCTTTTTTCCTCATAAGAAGCCGTATTTGTTTTGATGTAAATAGACCATACATGTCCTTGATTGGCTAATCCACCTGTCATTCACGCCCATCTGAACTCGAGGAGGTTCACCGGACATCTTTGTAAAGTATTGTGTATTCTGGATCCCAGGCAACTGCACAGGACAGGACTTTATGCAAAAACAATTATTTATACAGAGCAGTACTGGGAAATTGTGTGTCTATGTATGAGGAAAAATCAAATTAATCATCCCCATATCTTCATGAAACTCACTCCATGCATTCTCCTTTCTGCTGTTGTCTCACAAAATCTAAATCTAATCTAAATGAAATAATTATTTGGCTAATATACAACTAAAGGACTATAGCCCTACATTGCAACTGAATCGAAATCGCAGTTTGAGTTATTATCAAATCGTGAAGGCTGAAATTACTAATAAAATGTTCTCAGCAAACAAAATATCATGTCTTTTTGACCGAGACATTCTGTTATAACCCCTACAAACATGTTCTGATATTCTTGTATTAGTTTTATCAGTTCAGATTTCAGTCTTCTCTCAAAGTTCACACTGAACTTGTTGACAATATGCAACCCTACTTTTTAATCGTATATTGCAAATCTAATCGTAGTACTACTACTACTCAGAAAAATTGCAATTTGATTTTCTTCCAATCTTGGCAAGCCCTGGCTCAAACTGCGCAGTGGCTGAAGTTAAAATATAGTAACATCAGAACGACAAAACATTCTGACAAGGATTAAATGCTTTCAGAATGGTCAAAATGTACAAACTGCAAATACTACATTAGTTAGCTAATATAAAGTACTATGCAGTGAGTAATGTTATCCTGTCTCCATGTGGGTCTTATAAAAAGTGTTTAGACCTAATTTAGACCTCTGCAAACATATTCTTGAATACTGTAATAGTAAGCAGATTTTCCATTGTGCTCTTAATGTGAATTTCTCAGGCTGTGGTTAAACAGTGAACTGTGAACTGATCTTGGTTTCAAAATTGATTTAGTGGTGGGATTAGATACAAGTGCCACCAGATGAGAATTGGTACATAAGAACGAGACAATACGAGATTTTGACAGTTTTGGCTTCACAATTTATATTTATTTTGTTTGATATTTTTGCTCACTAGACCATTTTTCACATTTGTGCCTCTTTATCTTGTTAGAGCTCATGGCATAAGATCTTGTCCCATCTCTAAAATAAAACATTGCAATATTGCCTGAAAAGTTCAATTGCATATTTTCTTGAATTCAGCTAAATAGGTATTATTGACTAATTAAAGCTGACGTGTAGAAGCAGGAATAACAATGCTAGGCTAATTGCTAAACTAATTAGTTAACCCCTTAGCATTCCAGGTCATTTTGGTGAAATTGCCTTTGTTCTGACCTCTCCAAATTAAAATCATCACCACTATTGAACCCTCAGTAGTAACTGCACTAGTTTGGGGTCTTTGTAAAGGTAACACCCTATAGTTTTACCCACAGGTGTCAGAATCACTGTAAGTTTGTCTGCTGAGCATTTATACACCTTGGAACACACATAAAAAATAAAAAATTTCTCATCCTTGCCAAAAAAAATTTGTGAAAATGAAGGTGTAGAAATCTGCAGTAGGAGCTGGGGCCAAAAATACACTATATCTCAACTGACAAGATTGTTGACCACTTACATTTCAAATTTGAGGTCAATACCTATAAAAATTAGAGTTTTACACTCATTCTATCATGAGTAAGTCCAGGCCTCTCCAAACCTATCCGAATGAAGACATTTGGAGAACATTTGGAAAAAGTGCAATAACTTTTGAATGTTTCAACCCACAGACATCAGTGAGGCTCTACTGAAAACTCACACTGAGAGGAATCTGTATCTGCACACCCAGCTGCTCTATTACTGTACATTTATATATCATATCAAAACACAATATAAAATGTACATTTGTATATAAAATACAGTCAAAACAAGTGCTATGGGTCAAAATAAATATATATTTACAAACCACACACTGCAAACAATCAACAAACACACACTTCAAAATGTAAACACACACACACTGGAAACTAAGAACTCACTGTACATGATTGTACAGTGAGACAGTCATTCTGTGACAGTGGCTCAGTGGTTAGAGCTTTGGTCCCGCAACCTGAAGGTTGGAGGATTGAGTCCCACTTGGACCAATTGCGCAACATGCGTGCGTAATTTTACGCGCGGATCTTTATATCCAGTCTCGTCTTTTTACGCGCACAGAAAACTCCATCTGTTTACAGTAAACCACTGCATGTCATGCGCTGATGCATGACATGCAGTGGTTTACTGTAAACAGACGGAACATGCTGATGTGTTCCACAGTTCATGGGCTTTAAGAGGAAAACGTCACTAAACGTGTGTAATGTAACAGCTTGATTCTACAAGGGGGAGAGTGGGGCGTACTCTTTCAGTCATCTGTAGCTCTCATTCACTGTCTGCGGCTCCAGTAACCCACAGCCCCCACCTTATTGGCCAACTTTGGTGTCAATCACAAGCTAACAAGTTTGTTTTGCGCTGAGGAATACAGTTGGCGCTGTCAGAAGTTTATTATGCCTGAAACTGACAAAAGAAATGCAGAGAAGTGACGGAACAGATTTCACTTTCCTGCAGCAGGAAAGCGGGAACGCGTCGGAACGCTAAGTGGTTTTAAAGGCATCTCCAAAAGACGCCTGTTCTTTTACAACCAATATATTTTGATGGAGTTTTCAATTTAGATCTTGCCTAGCAACAAAACAACAGTATAGGTAAGTCTTCAGCTAATTCACTCATTCATCAACTTCTCCTTTCTGCTTTGTCCCATATAAATTAGAGTTGCTCTGATACCGATACTGGTATTGGAAAAAGCTCCAATACTGCATTTTTCAGGTATCATATTGGCGAGTACTTAGATAAAATCACTGATCTGATACCACTCTGTATATTCCTTGAATGGAGACCCATCGATGCGAGCACTACTGCTGTTGACGTATGTGGCTAATGCTACTGCTAACGTCCAGAGCAGTTTGAATGCAGACCGAGGAGGTTTGACAGAGACTTAAAACATGCTAATACTTATAGAAAAGGCATTTTTGTTGTCTCTTTATCTAGGCAGTGGACGCTGAACTGAGGAGAGTGTAGCCCGACAACAGCACAGACTTGGTTTACTCTGCATAATTAGCCATGTGCGCTGAAGATGAGCATGTTTTTACAGGCCTCACTGCTGTTTTTATCCATGCTCTGTGGTATAAAGTAATGAGGTAGAAAAGTTAAAGTGCTTAAATCAGCACAAATCTTCATCAAGACCTTTATACTTATGACTTTAACACTTTAGTCCTCAAAATCGTTCTTGTAGATTTTTTTTAGAGAGCCCTTTACTACAGTTATTTTTTTGCTCTTGTACAGTAACAAAATTGAGTAGCCTTAGTCTACCTCTTCACACTATGCAGTATTGGTCTGGTATCAGTATCAACCAGTGTACTAAGGCCAAGTATCGGATCAGAAAAATACTAATATATATCCTTAAATACAATCATTAGTCAGCTAATACCATTTTTTGGTCGACTAACGCGCCACTGATTGATCGGCTAAAGGACTAAAGGACTACAGCACTAGAAGAATCACGTGCATCCTTGTAACTGTAGAAAGATGACTGTGCTGTAAGATTGCTAAAGACATATGTATCCTACTTTGCACTGCCAGTGTGTGGATGGAGGCACCGTGAACTGTAGTTTTGGGGGAAACAGTGTAAATTATTCAGCAGAGCTAATTGGTGTGGTGAGAGTGGCCTAGAGCTGGGTTTGTCTCTGCAGAGGTCTCAGCCCAGTGGGGCAGTAAAAAATAAATGCTTTATCATGTTACTGCTGCTGTGAGGAACTAAGCAAGAAAGAAATAAAATAAAGTGAAACAAAACTCACCCAAACACAAGGCAAACTCCCCAACTGTGCTTTGGTGCTGCATTTGAATAAGGGACCTTTTGGTGTGAACCGAACCACTATGTTGCATTGTCATTCAAAATCTTTGAATGACAGTGCTGTATTTCGGTTAAATTACTCTTTCATTCCATGTTAAGAGGAGCCAACTGAGGTGGCTCGGACATCTGTTCAGAATGCCTCCTGGACACCGCCCTAGGGAGGTGTTCTGGGCAGGTCCCACCAGAAGGAGGCCCCGGGGAAGACCCAGGACACGCTGGTGTGACTATGTCTCTTGGCTGGCCTGGGAACGCCTTGGGATCCCACCGGAGGAGCGGGAGGATGTGTCTGGGGTGGGGGATGTCTGGGAGTCTGCTTAGACTGCTGCACCGTGACCAGTGTTGGGAGTAACGGCGTTAAACTATAACGGCGTTACTAACTGCGTTACTTTTTCAGTAACGGAGTAATGTAACTAATTACTTTTCCTAGCGTCGTAACGCCGTTACCGTTACTGACAATAAAAGTAGCGCGTTACTTTTAATTGAGTTTACTCTGCTCTTCATCAGAGTCTCTCAGCCGAGGAGCTGCTGTTGTGTTTCTTTGGTGAAAGAGGAGGCTGGGGTGAGATAAAAGGCTCGTTTGAGATGAGGCGGGCGCAGATATGACGCTGTCAGTCGGTGCGCGGTGCATGCCGGTTAGTTTTGTGTCCAAGATGCCACCGACTTGCTCTGACGTATGCGCCGGTAACGGGAAGTTTTTGAGCGAGGCGAGCGCAGCAGCTCTCCACCGACTGCGGCCGCCTGCATGGACTACAAACGCGTAATGCATGATGGGAAATGATGTCCTGTCCACACGTGCACTGACAGTGGATTAGGTCCGAGTTGTGTTTTGATCAGAAACGTGACTGTGTTCTCTCCAAAGAGGAACAGGCTCAGATCAGAGGTGATTAATATTTGAATACTGGACAGAGAATCACAGTGTGTGGCCAGAGAAGGTTAAAGGTTTTGTCTTATTTTACATGATTTACATTTGAATGCCTTAGTTTTGCAAAACATAGTAATGAATCTTTTCAGTATTTTACTGAAAGCACTTTATTGTTACTGTTTATTTTAATGAAGAAAATACTTGAAGTTCAGTTGTCTGAAATTGTGTGACATGTTGATTTATTTGCACTTCAAATGAAATGTTTTATATTTTTTAATTTTTGATACATTCTATAATTTACTTGGAAACAAATGCAATATAATTGCAATCTGTTAAAGTGAAATAAATGTTAAAGGTTCACATCGGTTGTGTTTTTATTGTTTTAACATAATAAGTAACATGGAGTAAAGAAAACGGATGGATGATGCTGATACTCTTTTATTTAGTAGTATTCAGACCAGAATTAATTTGCTAATTACAAAATTGCAATTAGTAAACCACAATTTCCTCCACAAACAATAAAATCTCTTGTCTTATTACTGCATAAAAATGTTAACCCTGTAGTTTACACCTGAAATGTGATTCTTCATATTTGAGTTTTGTTTGTCATGTACCTGTTTAAAATGTGAACTTTGAACAGAATCCTATTAAACATAAATCACAAATCTAATTGCAGTCACAGAAAAATTGCAGTAAGATATTTTTCTCAAATCGTTCAGTCCTACACAGGAGTGAGAAAAAGAGAAAAGCGCCTCTCCTGCAGCAAGTGCATGTGATACATAAATGCATAACAAACAGTGCAACAAACATACAGTAGTTTTAATCTCATGTTGTGCTTATGTTGTTTTTTGACATTTTAATTTAATGTTGCTCAATCTGTATTGAGTATTCGACTCCAGTACTCTGATTGGACCATGTAACATCCATCCATTTTCTTCCACCACCATGTAACGGAATACGTGAATACAAGAGATTACACTTTCTTAGCTTTGAAAATTTTATTAAGTTTTCTCATTTAAAACTGATGTATAAATGTTTGCAGAGTAGAGTTTCAAGTGTCGTTAGTGAGCTCATAGCCCCACTAAGAGCAGTGGGGAGCATGAGGAATTGACAATGGGAATGTGAATATGTCTGATAATCTGAGAAAAACATCCACTAGGCAGTTTGCATTCTGTCTCCAGAGCACTAAACTCTGGAAGCCCTGAGCTGAAACTGGACCTGGACTGGGCTGGTTTTAAACATGAACTTAACATGTAATCACTGATAAACAGTCAGTGAGGACCTGCATTTGTCTTTGTATGTTGTTAAATCATAAAGTGAATCCTGCGTGTTTTTGTTTTTTTTTTGTTTTTTTTGAGTTTGTAAAAGCACTTCTAGGGACAGACAATTAGCAAATTAATCTTGGCTATAAATGTTGTAGTTTGTTACATGTCTAATGTACATACTTGTCCCTGTCAAAAATATAAATAAAATTCATATTAATGCAGGTAGTCTTTATAGTCAGACATGACATGCATTACATTTTCTAACTTTCCTTTCAACACTGGCTATGACACTGTATTCTATATCATGCCTCAATTTTTGCTCCTTGCTAGCTTGTCCTTGTTTGAGCTGGCGAGAAAACAAGTTGGTTCGTCCTTGGTGCTCGGTACAAAAGAGAAAAACTGTGTGATGAGAGAGAAAAGCTGTCGAAAGGACGCTAACGCTATTAGCTTTAGCAGGATTGATTGACACGCACCCCTTTTTATTTCAAAGGTCTCTGATCTCCATTACCAACACACCTGCATACTAACGAATAGGGATGAAAGCTACATTGTTTATGCTGAATCAATGGACTTTTCAAAGAGAAGCTGCAATATTATAGATGTGTCTCAGCCAATACTGAGATTTAGACAGGTAATAGAATCTGTGAATGGTATTGTATATAAAATGTACCTGATTTTTACAGCTTTAAAAACAGAGCCAGTTTAACTGTTTAACCTTACCACAACTATAATGTTTTGTGTTGTTGTCTCATTTGCTACAGACTGGTGGGGACTTTCAGCATGGTGCTTCAGAAAGTAGCCCAGGAGGGACATCTACAGCTCACAGATACACTGATAGATGAGAACAATACTTCTATAAAGGTGAGTAAAGGTGTTGGTTATGTAATGTAATTAAAATGACAAAAATCTATCTTACAACTTTTAAGTGCTCACAAACTCTTTGGCACAGAGCTAGTATTCTATTTGCATTATTTTCTAGCCATTGGCACAGCTTTAAAACAGCTTTTCAGACAGAGAAGTAAAATGTCCTTGCACAGCCAATCAGCTCTCATCCCATAGCGTCACATATTTACTCACATGTAGGGTTGTCAGAAGTATTGACATTGTCAGAATCTAGACACTCAATTGAGCAAGTATCCATACAAAAAAGTCACAATCACTAGACAGAAATGATCCTTTCCTGAATAGCTTACAAGTATAAGACACATAGATTAGTATACACCCATGGACCACTACCTACCTGGACACTGAGAGATTACACAGATGTAAGGCCACATGGGAATAGAAAAGAAGTACTATCATTTAATGTTGAAAATCACATTCTGTTGTCTAAACATTGTTTTGTTGGTATTGGAATCAGTATTAAGTATCAAATGTACTCTTTAGTATTGAAATCAAGTTTGAAATTTAAGCATTTTGACAACACTACTCACCTGACTCTTTTCTGACATAAAATGTTATACTGTGATGTGTAATAGATGGCTCTGTGCACAGTGGTATCCGGCTAGTTCCAATCAGAGGGACAGTCAAGTCAGCATGATCATTTCCAGCCTGACGTAATGTCTATGATGTTTTTTTCTGAGTCATACTAAAATCAATAAATCAGATTGGGCAAAAGAGAGGGAGCTGCGGGTGAATGCCACTGACAACATGTTAAATACTTTACATGCAGGAAAACTTCACCCAGGGACACTTCTGCTTTTAGAAAAGTACGTGTTTGTGTGTCAGTGCTAATGCTAACTTCTATTAAAATGTGAAAGGTACCATATCAAAAAAATTAAATTTGTTGTAAGGATGACCTAATTATATTTAGGTGTTAATTATTTAGTCAGTGGCATCATTTAAATATTTACTAAGATAAGAAATTAGCATTAGCATTAGCCAAGGCAAGTTTATTTGTATAGCACAATTAACATCTGTAATTCAGATGTTCTTTGGTGCTGGAGAGACTTCTGCTTTAAAGTCTATTCTCTGAGCCACAGGAGCCAGTGCAGAGACCTGAGCACAGGACTTATTTGCTCGTACTTCCTAGTTCTAGTCAGGAGCAGTAGCGTTGTGGACCTTAGATTTTTGTTACCTTTTTAGATGGTAAAAAGCTGCAGATGTTATTGATTTGATGCGACTGTTGAAGTTCAAGTCTGAGTCCATTATTGTCCCTAGATTTCTAGTCAAATTTTAAGGTTTTAGAGAGAGACTGGAGGTGACTGTTGACCTTTTCTCTTTTTTCTGTGGGCCAAAGACTATGACTTCAGTCTTGCTTGAGTTTAGCTGGAGAAAGTTGTTTTGCATCCACAAACTGATCTGTTCCAGTGAAAAGCCAATTTGCACTCATTAGTGAATGTGTATGAAAGAAAGAGTATTTGCATATCTGAAACTCAGTTTGTGTATGTGAATAATTTGGTATGGAAGTGTGTGTGTGAACTGAATGTTTTTAGAAATGTCGTATTTGAGGGTGTGTTGTATTCGATGTATGTACCATGTGTTTACAGGTTTTTCATCCATCTACAACAAACTTATTTTTACTAAACATCAGCCTGTCCAGGGACGACAGGTGGAAATTAGTATTTTTGCTATAACCTGGCACCGTACATCTTTCCTGTTTTTAAAGGTCAATGTAATGTTGTGCACTGTCTCTGTTCAAATAAATGCAGACCATACCACTGGTCCATATTCACCTGCTGCAGTGAGACATAGATCTCACCAATACCCAATTTACAATAGGGTATAACAACACATAATGATGTTAGCTGTAAACAAGAGCAGGGCTGTTTCTTTTTAAAACTCCTCCCTTTGGGGCTGGACTACACTGCAATTAATGCAGTGTAGTATAAATCCTACTGCCTCAAGCCAGTACCATCAAATTGAAAATGGCTTCTGGATGGGAGCCGAAAAGTCTTGATTATCACCGCTGAAACCGCCTCTATATTGAAGAAAAGTTTTGTTACCCAGGTTTTTACACAGACTAAAATCTAAATTTACCTTTTTGTGAAAACACATTTTCTATACAAAATGTTCAATCCAATCCGACTTTATTTGTATAGCACATTTTATAAATAAGAGTTTTAACATCTGCCTATTTTTGGGAACATTGTATATTTTAAGGTCCTATATTACACAAAACTGACACAGTAGCCATGTTATCATGCTGTTACCTCATCAAAAACATACCCAGAGTTGTGTTTAGTTTCATTCACACATATTTGAGTAATCCTACATTATTACTTTGTCTGCATTCCCTCACAATGTTGCCTGGCAAATCCAGACCGCTCTGTATTTTTTATGCAAAGATCAATTTTTTACATACTGCATTTTTTATACTGATTGAGATCAGTCTGGTTCCCATATCCTCCGTCTCAAGCTCGGTTCAACGTGATTGTGCGATCAGATTTGGTCTTTTCTTGTGAAACAAAGGAGCTCATTGGTCACCTGTGATTTACAAATAAAATCAAATTGATCTCACCTCAGATTAACAGACTTTAGTGCTTCTCTCATTTATTCTGCAGAAATCTGTGGTCTTTTTTCCCCCAATACAAACAGACCATGCGTGTCTCCGATTGGCTAATCCACATGTCAATCACACCCATTTGAAAATGGGGAGATTCAATGATGACCAGACTCACATCTTTGTAAAGTATTGGAGAAGTGTGTATTGTAGATCCCAGGCAACTCAAAATGATCTGTTCCACCTTGTGATGTCATGAAGTAAACAGCTACTTTTTACCTTTATTTTAGTAGAGATGGGGAATCCAGGACTGAAATGATCCAAATGATTCTAGTGAAGGTGTATGGAGTTTAAAGACACGGTAGTGGACTTCATGTATTACCACATGACATCACAATGTGGAACAGAGTGCCTAAAAATGCAGTGTTTGTGTCTTAAACCTGTGTGAATGGCACAAAATAAAACTCCAGGTATTTTTTTGATCCGGAAAGTACATTATAACAGATCAGAAAATAGTGTTATATGCTCTTTAACGACTGTACATTTTACATTATTTACAAGAAAAAGCTGTGAAGTCGGATGCTAATTTTATCCTTGGAAAGAAGCCCCTGGATTCCATCATGAATTATGAAAAGCTAGAATACATCACAGACATATTAAAATGACATAAGCTTCATAAAATTTACTGTCAGAACTCCTTACAGTGATGCTAGCAGAATTCATACGGATTGTGCTAGCATGGCTGTCGTTGCCAACCCATTCACCAGCAAATACAAAAACTTAATAGCTCTATCCATCAAGTTACCGACATCTCTGCAACCATAAAACGCAACGCCTTTATGATCCTACACAGCAAGATACGCCTCCTATAGAATCACACACAAGCACATTACATTCAAGCATTATCTATGGAATATTCCAACAAGCTGCAGTGTTGAACACGTGTTAGTAGAATTTAAAAGGCAATTTGTAAAGATATGAAAATAGTTTGTTAAAAGAGAAGACAGGCTAAAACGCGAGAGAGAGCCCCAGGGTGCTCAGTGCATTACTGGGTTTTGCTGATGCGATGATCCACAGATGATGGTGGTAGTGATGGGGTGAGGAAGAGGAGGAAAGGAGGAGGAGTGGGGAGTGAGAGAGGGGAGGCGCAGTAAGAGACTGCTTTAAGGCACGCAAGTCCACAACATATGTCATGGTTCTTTTATGAACACTTCAAAACGAAGAATAAAGATACTAGCAGACAAAAGGAGAGTGGGGCGGTGTGCAGAGAGAGCAGATCAGGCTGGATGGATCAAGCTCTATATCAGAATGTGGGTTTAGAATAGGGGGGATGCATAGGTATTAGGGTTGTCAAAAGTGTTGAAAATCAGATTTCATTTGAGCAGGTATTGATACTGAAAAGGTCACATTCACCGAAAAGAAATGAACCTTTCCTGAATAGCTTTAAAACATTAAATCAGTAGTGTAAGTATAAGACACAGACCACTATGGAACCTACCTGGACGACTGAGGGATTACACAAATATAAATCCACATGGTAATCTAAAAGGAGAGTGAAAGGAATCTGTGAAGGCTCACATTGTTTACCACACTTCTCCACTGAACGGAGACAAGATTTTTTTCAGAACAGGGAACAAGTTATTATCAGTATGTTTATGGGACATACTTTTGGATATACTTTTGTTTTGATTCATAAAGACTGAATGAGTCCATTTTGGACCAACAGAAATGAACCAGATTGGATCGACCTGATTTTCTTCCTGGATTGTTTGTCTTGAGTTTTGGGGGTGTTGTATTTGAATGAATAGGAGTCCCTGCAGCGTTAGCTTCATGCTGTTGTCCAAGCGCGTTTGTGTAATTTGACATGAGTTTCATGTCCCAGTTCACCTTAAAGCCTGTTCTGGCGATTTGTGTTTTATTAAGCAGGGAATCAGAGAAGCTTCTAAGTGATGCTACAACATCAATACTAAATTCTTCTAGCTTCTGTGTCTTACAGTAAGAGTTAAACAAACCTCTTCTTGGGTTCAGTTAGATCTCTTCTTGTGCAAACATTGCTTTCACCTGTTGTCAGGGGTAAATGTGAGACTGCCCCTGTGTCCTGTTGAGTCTGCCTTTGTGGTATAACTCTGGAGCCGAGCTCATGGGTTTTGGGGACACTCCACTGGTGTTTGCAGTTTGAGCTGCAACAACGCTGTAATTACATGTTAACAATGCTCTATTGACTTGACCTCCCCTACTCTAAACTCATGCATGCTGCTGAAAAGTGTTGGACACACAGCCGCGAGTATGTGATTGGTCAGATTTGCATAATAGACTTTCAATGGAGCTGATGATCTGTTTTTCTGATCGCCCCAAGTAGCTGTCACATACTTTGAAATGCAGAAAATTAAGGAACTAACAGATTATGCTATATTTTCTTGTTATTTATGTTATTTATAGTCAACATTTGCATAATATTTAAACACTAATACTGCCAAAGTATCTGAAATTTTAATGTTTTACAAATTTGCATGATTGGTTTCCATCTGGTCACACTAGCTCTGAGAGTGTAGCAGTGGTGCGGCGCTGGCACACTGACTGCAGGGGTTCAAATGCTGCTCGTGCCCTTGGTTTTATTATCCAGTATGCCATGTGCTTCACATCTGAAACAAGTTACAGCTTAATTGAGTGAGCAGAAAAACCAACAGCTCAGCTCTCCAGACTCCACTCTGCCTCCTGTAGCACAGTGGATACACCACAAACATTGGAAACCATCGGTCACTGATTCCTGACACATGGACTTTAGATTGTGGCTGTGTGCAGTCACTGACTCCAGCCATTGCTCTGTATATAGTTAAAATGATGGTAAAAAATGCTTTTAAAGTGACAGCTCTGTTCTCTACTTCCAGTAGGCCTAGATTTGTTTCTTCAATAACATTTCCAGCTCGTCAAATACAAGACTGATTCACATATTGTCAGTGGACCTGTAGAGCTCCGAGTATATATGCAATGCATCCATCTCTGTCAGATAAATAAATTGCCCACTCTATAATAAAGATCAAGGCAATATCAGGGGTGCCAGGTTTGTCCAAATTCGGCCTCCCAGAAGACGTCAAAGACAAACTACAGCGTCTCGGCCAGAGCGGGCGTAATCGCCACTGACGAGCTGAATTCCCTACAGCAGCTTGAAAACAGACATGATTTATAGTTAGTGAGTCTGCGGAGATTGAGCCTTTTTTTATAAACACTATTAAAAGGGCATTCAAACACGCTGCAGGGGTTATTGGAAATATCTTTTAAACTTCATGATTAAACTATTGGATTTGCCATAACTCCTCACAGACCCACAGAGGCACCTGGGCCTATAACTTTGGTGTTGTACATAATTTATTTACATCAGTTTCTCAAGTATTGAGTATTAATTTTGCATTTTTCATTAATAAATATTTTTTGCTGATGAAACTAAATAAAACTATATAAACTAAATAATAAGTAAATGCATAGAAATATATTATTAATTAGCTAACCTATTGCTCTGCCTTTTTTTTTTTTTTTTTTTGATTGATTAGTCAAGTTTGGATGAATGGAAAATGTGTTTTTCATTAAAAACATTTACACATGTTCTGTCATTGTGTCAGTCAAAAACCTCTTCATCACATGACATGTTTTTAAGTCTCAATAGATTAATTTGTTCACAATCATTTAAATAATCAGATTTGTTATTTCAGGCTTAAACTCGACATTCTTTTTTTATGATTTACATATCAGTAGTTTAATGCAATTTGAAAAATCTAATTACTAAATAAATTATAGGGAAAACATGCAGGGGTCTCCAACCTGTATCTTGGGACTTAGTAAAATATATGTAACCTTGAGTCCAGTTTAATTTCTGTCCTGTTAAACTGACATGGAGGCAACCAATTAATATTTGAAGACAAAAACATGGTGCAGGTGCATTTGCTCTTTCTGCACCAAATCATTATTCAACAAATTGTGTTTCTGAGGACATATCTTACCATATTAAATATTATAGACAGATCCGTACCTCTTCAATACTAAAACCTGTGTTTTTCAGACCAGTGTGAGCGTGGAGATCCGGTATCAGCCCATGGAGGGCACAGTGGGCTCCTGGAGCGAGGGGGAGTTCCTGGACGTCCCAGACGACAGAGACGGGGTTTTTACCTTTGAGACAGACAGCCTCCTGTCCAGCCATGGATCAGGCACTTCACCTGGACGCTCACTGCATGGATCTATACCAACCTTCAGGAAGTAAGCAGCATTACTACACACCATGTATTTGTTTGTTTAAATGAAACGTCACCCACTAGTGCTTTCAAATCATTCACACTATAAATATTGACCCCAACAGTCACAGTCTCTAATTTCAAGTAGTCAATATTAATTTTATTCCAATGCCAGATATTCTGTAAGCAAATACAATATTTGTTGTACAGTGGCAGCAGCACTCGAGCTGATCCTCCTCTGTGTTTTATGAACCTGAACAGCTGTAGCACAGACTGACATTTTTCATTACACACAACAATGTGCTTTTCCTTTTCCATTGCAAACGGGCCTGTCATGGTGTGTGTTTCCCCTCCTCTTTGTCCAGAGGGTGCTCGCCTCAGGCCTGTAGGTGCTGCGATAGGCCTCAAACCTCTCATAGATATGAATAGAACAAAAGCTGCTGGAGATAAGTTTTAACATGTGCCTTCCTTTCTGCTCAATAAAGCCACTGTCTCAATATGTATAGAGCTGCACATACTGTACTTATGTCCTGAGAGAATAAAACTCTTATTCTCTGACATAGAAGTAGAAAGATGTCATGTCAAAAACGTATTTCATCTATAAATATATTCTATTCCATTTTACAATTATTCAATCACTGGGTTTCAGACGTCACAACATTCTATAGGCCTATAATATTTGATATTGATAAAAACTGATATTGTTAAATTCAGATTTTTGTAATAATATGGCAAGTTCTTTATGATCTAGTCACTAATGAAAATAATCAGGCTCAGTATTTGTGTGTTTGCTAAATACCCTCTATCTCATCTTTAAAGATCCTGTTTAGTGCAGTGGTGGTTATCTGGAAGTGCTCATCTGTGTTTTTAAAGTTCTATCACATTCAGCAGACTATTTCTTATAACGTCCTATATGGTGCGATGTGTTAGACTTATAATGCTTGACTCATCATTTCATCAACACTTGAAGTGGCTGCACCCTCTGCTGCCATTTTGTTTTCAATATGTGTTACTTACTTATTTTTTTTTACATTACACATACACAAGCCTGTCACGATAACACATTTTGAAGTACGATATAATGCTGAAGAAAATATAGACGATGAACAATAATATTGAAATTTTTGCCACTATTGAAATGTATATCATTATTTCAAATTATACATTGAAAATAATAACATGAAACCCACACTAAGCTAACAAAAAGTATTTTAAAATGGCCTGATAAATGTGCATTAATACCCCGTAGAATGTATGATTATAAACCTTATAAAAATGTAAATGAAAGCAGTTCACCACATGTCAAACCGCTGCGTGGCTGTCACATTAGCATTCCCTCACTCTCACTGCTGTACCCTTGTGGAGAGAGAGGACACCTGTCTGCAGAGCCACACTGCGCTCTCTGTCAGACTCCAGAAAAGCTGCTGCAGGCTAAACCTCAAGAAAGACAGGAAAGTGAATATGGAAATGCTCCAAAAATACTAAAAACCAGAGAGCTTAAGACAGGACTTAAATCCACATCAAAAACTCTCTCACAGGTTTCTCAAATCCTTTAAGTTTATGAATTTTAATGTAAGGGTTTAAAGATAGACAGATTTAGAGGTGTGCAAAAATATTAAAATATTGTTATAGCGTGATACTTAACTAGAGCGTTGGTAGGCTGTTTGTCTACTGATCCAAAGGTTGCTGGTTCAAATCCAGCTCTCAACATAAACAGTGGACAATGGCCAGATCAACTGACCCACAGGTTGGGGTGCACTTCCAGCTCCCACAGATAAATGCTGTTGTTGTGTCCTTGGGCAAGACACTTAATCCACCTCCTCCTCCAGTGTCTGCATTCACTGATGTGTGTGAATGGGTGAGTGGTTCCTTGATGTAAACCGCTTTGAGTGATTGAAGTTGGAAAAGCGCTGTATAAACATGTGACTGTTTACCTTTAAATTATGTAGTGCTTGTTTAGAGAAAGGAAGTTTACATACATTTGACACATTCACTGATTTGGTGACTGATTTGTGTATTTGCATGTATCACATATGTGCAGGTAGTGGTTTAACAGAGAAATACTGTTGTTAAAATACAGTTGGTTCTTAAAAATAACAAGTGCACTATATCGATTTTTGCATCGCCATATCATGATATTATTGTATCACACTAAATCAAGAGGGACCCTGAGATTCCCAGCCCTTCTCATATTTATATCAACTTTTATATATTATGATAACTACTTGCACTGGGGAACTGTTTTGCTAGAGATTCCATCAGCTGTTTGTCTCCAGGGAGATTATATTGTTTTGCTTAGAATGTTCCACAGTATGAACATAAACTTATATCTATAGAAAAGCCTGTGATAGGACTAGGTCTCACTATAGGACAGATCTGTGGAAGGGTGAGCCTGATCAGAGGTCTTACCTGAATGAAAGAAAGAAAATGAAGAAAACTTTTATTTATTTATTTTTTTTTTTATTAAAAAGAAACTTGTAATAGAATAAATTAATGATTTTACATTTTGTTGATTTACAATAATGATCTACACGATTTGTTTTTGGCATCATGTCGTATTTAATTGGTCTAACATGTATTCAGGTGATTGTAATCACAAACACCTGGCTGTAATCAGGGCAGTTCTGTGTGACGTCATCAACTACTGGAAATTGCAAAGATCACTGAAGGCAGCACACAATTTGATTTAGACGTTTTTGACCAGAAATCTGAAAATGTACCTAGTTTGTACTAAAGTTGCCAAAAGTGACTTGGGAAGATATTGCTGTTAAAACACGATATACACTATATACATACTTTAGTAGCAAAAAAGTTAATTTAGTATTAATTCCACTTTAATTATATCAAAATGTAGTTGCATCAATCTCACTGGCATGCTTGAAATAAATTGTAGCAATAAGATTAATATAAGTTTATGGTCACCTAACAAAAAAATAATTAGTTGAGTTAATCTTCAGATTCCTGTATCACGACATACCCACAAAACAGAAAAGCAAATTTGCAGGTAGACTGTACAGTCCCACTAGACAAAACCAAAACCCACATTATTAGTTTGTACCAGCCCCGACTGTCCACTCGTGTTATATCACTAGGTCTAAATGTCAGGGATGCTGCTTACAGAAATGAATTGGCCTCATAGCTCGACTCTGGCTATTGGTTTTCATTATACCAGTACAGTCACACCTTATTAAAACTGGACGGCCAATTGGTTCACGTCTTTTCTCATAATGTCACCATAATGGCACCTAAGTTTGGCTGTCTCTAACCCAGCCCCACTGCTCGCTAAAACTTTTATCATAGTAAGCTTGATTTATTGCCCAGTTCATTCTGTCCTGTCTGGAGGAGTCACACAGTGCAGGCTTTTGGGGCTTTTTGTTATTCCTAATAAATAAATCACCGGCTGCATGGCTTTAGTGGCAGCAGGCAGAGCACACGCTGAATAGTGCATGGAGTCCAATACACAGGACAGGCCAGAGAGGTGAGAGTAAAGGTGGTTATTTGAAACTATAATGAAACGGTACTTTTATTTTATCAATCAATCAATGTTTATAAAGAGCCCTCTTCCAAGGTGACTCCTTAATGCCCACTGCCTGTGTCTTATTTGTGACAAACCAATTTGGGATCAGTACAACCAACTTGGTAAAGTTATTCCACCAATTTTGTTTCTAGGTTGTTAATTAGGCTCTTATGCAACAGGTTTGAGTGGGAGCTGCAGCCCGTTGAAAAAAGCAAAACTTGAAATTTGAAAAATGTGAAAATGTGGTTTATATAGCTGGTGTAAATTCCTATGATGAGGCAAGCTGGGTTAAAATAAAACTATGCAGCCTCCTTAGATAAGTTAATAAGATCTGTTTTTTTATTATATGGGTTTTTGGGATTGCAGCAAATATGAGACACCAGGCCATAAAGTACCAAATGAGGATCTTAATGCATTCTTATAGGCTTCAAAATTGCAGTTCCAGTCCTTTTTAAAAATGTCATTCCTGTTTTGATTATGCATCTATTATTTACAATGTTTTAGACCTGGTTTGGTCCTGGTTTAGTTCTGCCTTGGACCAGATCCAGTTCTGGTTTTGACCTGATTTGGGCCAGTCAGGACACCAAAGATAAACATGTAGCATTGTTAAAATCAAGATTTTAGAAAATGAGATTCAATGTCATGATTCTTTTATATTGTATTTAGGACAAAAGTCTTCCATTATGGCTTATTTTAAGTGCCTTGTTTTGGGATTCAGAGGAAGATAAAAATCACCATTCAAACATTTTTTTATACATTGGGGAAATAATTCAGGGGTTAAAGGGGATGTATTTGATTTTGTGAGCTTTTAACCATGTTGTAACATCTGCTTACGTCAGTCTGCACAAAACTGGACACTTTATAAATCA
Organism: Periophthalmus magnuspinnatus; assembly: GCF_009829125.3. Taxonomy (NCBI): domain Eukaryota; kingdom Metazoa; phylum Chordata; class Actinopteri; order Gobiiformes; family Gobiidae; genus Periophthalmus; species Periophthalmus magnuspinnatus. Next base: position 6,141,766 of record NC_047149.1, read on the forward strand.
TGTTTGCACTGTTGTTCTGATGCTGCTGTTGTATATATTTTCTACCTATAAGTATTTTATTTTATTTTTAAGCTTATCTTTTTATAACTTTGTGCATGCCCTTATTTGTGTTTGTATTTATTCAGTGTGTTTTATGTTGCACTTTATCACCGAAGTAAGTCCTAGTTTGTGAACTTTGTTCACAAACGATGGCAATAAAAGTCTTCTGATTCTGATTCTAAACACATGTTTTTTGAGATTTTATACAGAGTAACATACAGTACATACATACAGTATTTTGTTGTTTGCAGAGAAATTATTGTAGTGTTTGATATCTGCAGAGTTCAAATTGCAGTATTTAGAGGTGGCAAATTGGTTTAAGTTGTGTGCACAGAAAGTCTGCAGCATATTGTTACAAATAGTGAGCGTGTTTATCTAGCCTGTTAAAAATGCATGATCCCTCTGTTTGAACTGCATGGGAGAGCCGCGGAGACGAGAATTGAGTTGAACAAATGATGGTTTCTGTTTTAGCCTTCTGTTCAGACTGCAGTTTGTGTCTCGCTCAATAGATTCTGAGTTTGTTTCCTTAACTTTGGTAGTCGTCCATAACACAGGGCTGTCAAGTGGAAAAGTTAAAAAGGGCACGACTGTGCAACAAAAACATGTCACTCTGAGAAAGAAATATGAGAGACGTTGACTTGTGTAGTTTTAAAATTTTAAACAACCAAACACCGCTGAAAGCGAACTTTAACAAACTGCTTTAGAGCAGCTGTTCTCTGTCTTTTCTT